>NW_022595244.1:15221167-15337619 GCF_009176505.1 Sitodiplosis mosellana | reverse complement strand
AGAGAGAGAGAGAGAGAGAGAGAGAGAGAGAGAGAGAGAGAGAGAGAGAGAGAGAGAGAGATGATCGAAAAAGAGAGCGGAAAGTCGAGTTAAATGGCAGCAAACCGAAAGGAATGTTTCTCACTTCAGATATACCGCCAATATAGAGAGAGCATTGCCAAGTTCTTTCCGATTAATATCGCTGTACGTTGATAGAGAGTACATGACGATCTGCTATTAAACGTTTGACTATGAATTTTGTCATCGGTCGATTCAGCTAACGATTTTCCCATTTTTCCCGCATTTATTGACATTTTGAGCGAAGTGCACTTGGGCAAATCCACTACCACCGCTTGTTTCTTTTTTACTTCATTTCTTTTCCCAATTTTGTTCAAAATGACTTTAGCCTCGTTTGTAACCATGTACCGATAGCTGTATCGTGAGAGAAACTGCAATGTATATGTGTATATTGCAAATAAACCGATTTTTAATTACAAAAAGCTTTTAAGAAAGCTTTGTATTTGTCAATTTCGATTCTCTCTCTTTTTTTCGGCCAAGATTCAATTTTCGAAAAATCAAAATGTCAATTATAATTCGTTTGCCGGGACATTGTCGTTTTTTGCTCATTGTTTTTGCAACTTGGAAACGCGTTTTCACATCGGACACAACATTGGAATATTGCAGAGAAATTTGCAACAATTGCCTACCTTATTGATATAATAATCCACTTCATGCTAAAATAAATCCGATGAAAATGCATAAAATTGATTTGCTTCGAAAATGTTCAAAATGAAGTGGCGAACAAATGAATATGCTTCATTCATCTGAGAATTTCATTATTCTGTTAATGAAAATGCTGGAAATTCAACGGATATAACGTATATATAAAGTGGCTATCCACATCACAAATTCCGAATATTGTTCAATCAATTATAAACATCTTCAATGTAGATTTTGCGAAGCGAACTTGTGATTTATGGCTCTATACATATATGTACGTATGTACACATTTAATCCATCGAAGCAATTCGCTTGAAATATTTACACAGCACGAACGAGGTATGCAAGATTTGTTGTTTGAGGTCTCATTGCAGAATTTCCACGTCGAATTCATGAATCGGTATGCAATGAATGTGGGAATCGAAGGAGTGTAATTGAAATAATTACAAATCCGAATTATTCAAAATGCACTCTCTCACTCGTCCACTACTCACAAGCGGATTGTAATTTTCATTCAGTCGATATTGAAATTTAGCAAGAATCGTCAATATCAGTAGGACGTGGTGGGGTCGAATTTTGTGTAGCAGTAACAGCAATGCAATCTTGTTACAGAAACAGACACGCTCATTACAGTATCCAATTGTGATGAGATTTCTGGTGAACGAATTGACTTAACACGACCGTTTTGGCTGCATCAGCCATGGTTATGCTGGTAATTCATTAATGTTTAATATCTTGACATATATTATCAAGTTAATCAATGTGCGGTTATATAAATGGATTCACAGCACTGCAGCCATTCAGAAGTTATATTTGCGTCAGGATGTGTTTTAGTGAATTTATCGGTGAGTCGGAGACAATGCTTCGCTGATTTCCAGGGGATTGAATATGAACAATGGGGAAAAGGTTGTCAGACAAGATGAAACTTATCGTAGGTATCTACGTAATTCGCTCCTACAAAAACGCATTGACTTTCAATGCCAAAACGTCAGTTTAGTTAAGAAGTAAATGATACACAACAGCGTTCCAGAGAGTGCGAGAGCCGGTGTGAGAGAATGGGAAAGAGGCAGTGAGTGAGTGATTGTAAGAAAACTAACTTTCATTTCATTGTAATGTGAAGGAAACACTGTTGGCGTCATGTGGTAAGTGTACGTTTCGAATGGGAGAGAAGCTTGTGATGTTCTCATTTCTTCACGTCAGCCTCAAAGTTGTTGGCGTACATCGTTCTCGCTGAGACACATCTATTATTCATTTTAAATGTTATATTGTAGCACACACGATATGCGCTCCGCTTTTTGCCGCCTCTCTCTCTCTCTCTCTCACCATCTCTCCAACTCCAACTCTCTCTCACTTGCTGGCTGACTCGTTCAATGAAAATTGATCGATCTTCATGTGTCTGTTTTGCCACTGGAATCGATATTGTTATATAAGCTGGAGGAATCAAAGATAAAACCATGTTGCCGTATCCCGGTAATGTAAAGGGAAGACACAGAATGACTTTCATGTGTTCGCCCATTTTTTTCTTCCATTTTGATCTCCGCTACTTTTTTTCCATGCGGCTCAGCAAGATGCAGCAAGCATCGGTCGATTTTGGTGTGAAATGTTGATTTATATTCTGGGTAAGTTTTCATTAGCAAAGGTCGAACAGCAGTGCGAGAGTTCGATGTCATACATATCAATTGTGCAGCGTTTCGATGTTATTTTGTGAATTTGCGCCAGTTATCTCCAAACATCTGTTGTTACTTTGGACTTACTTTTCGATATTTGATGGGGGGGAAAAAGCGATGGAAAAATCAAAGCGCAAAACTTTGTGCTAGGCACATAGATTAATGTCAACTTGACTTTCAACATGCCAACCGAATGTGCACTCACTCACTTCCTTCGTCGATTTCTTCGGTTGTGGTCTTCTGCTGTTTTATTTTACTTTTCTTCGCAAATTCCATGCCACGACGATCCAATTGCTTGCGCTATGATGAATAGCGGAAAATTCAATCAAAACATATCGCACGACTGGCATCATCACAAGCGCAATATTTTCGCTGCTTCACCATCATCTATTGATACCAATTTTACACGATAGAAATATTCCGTCGTGCCGACCTTGTGCTCAGCAGAGAAAAAAAAACTAAGTAAGTAGACACTTTTTTTTCTCTCGCTCGTTTGGTGCAATTCACTCTTCTCCCTATCGCTCTCATTGAGAATGTAGCGGAAATGAAGGAATATCGAAAAATGCTATCAAGAGAGTATACACGGAATGAAAAACAATCATCAGAAGAGCAACTGTCAAGCGTCGCTACGGAGAATATTGAATTATTTATGAGACACGAGACACATTCAGGCGAGCGCTTCAAACACACAAACGGGTGCATGTAATTTTTGAATCTACACGATTTCTCTTCAAGTCAAGGTAAAGCTGTTTAATTTTAACACTGGATTACACGTTTGCCTCAGTCCGCATTTCGCACCAAAAACTATCTTCGCTTGGATATTTTTAGGGCATGATTGCTGTAGAATTGAACGTTGTTCCGGAAGAGAGAAAGAAAACCAGTGTCGAATTTTTCCAAATATTGAATTTCATATCATCGAAATGAGAACATCCAAAAATCAAATGACACAAAGTGCATACAGCAGCCAATATTCAATGGTTAAAGTGCAAAAATGCCAACAGAGAGCTGACTATGGATATAATTCCGTGCTACAATCTCGGTGTAATCGATTTTAGTGAAATATTTTCATGCGAAAAATCCATAGCTTAAATGTAAAATATTGCGTTAAGTCGGAAACAAATTGGAAAATTTGTCGTTTTGGAATTCGAAACGCTTTTTCGGTTCGACAACACAAACACACACACGAGCTGAGACAACTGTGGGTGCAATTTGCGCCGTATGTAAATGTCGACTTAAGCTGATTCACATGCTGAGCTTAACGCCGTCGGTATATGCAAAATACACACGGAAGTCGCTTCGGAATATCAACCGAAAATAGATTGAATTTGTAAACGATGCCTCAAGCATAGCGCTTTGTAACAAAGCTAAACTTAGGGATGATTTTGATAGTAAAATGCAAAACAAGGCGATTTGAGATTTGATGTTGTCAAGTGCATTCAATACGATGTCGGAAAAATGATATCATTTGGTTGGAATCGAAATTCATATGTAAACCAATATTGCATCCGCGTCTACCTTTTGTTTTTTTTCCGGATTTTTGACGCAGTTATGCATCAAATGGTGATGGTAGTCGATGGAATTTCAATGAAAAACTGCAACAACGAACATGCTGTCAGGCCACAAGTCGAGAGATCAAATTATCGTTGTGCGTTGCAGCAATATTTATGCAAACTAGGATTTATTTGTAGTTTTACCGAGCATTATGTCCTTGTTCGGTTAGTTTTGAACACGCAATTGAATTCATTTGTTTCCACATGCATAGAACACGGTCTATTTAGCGATGATATTGATAAAATTTGCGCGTTTTACATTGATTTTACTCAACCCTCCACTCGTACGATTCATGTATATATACGTAGTAATATGGCATGGTTGATGGGCGATACACACGAGCCAGCCACTAGATCAACCGATGCGATGGCACGGATTGTGCTTGAACAATATGGAAGAATGGCGCATTGTATACGATGCGTACGAACGCAAGCTGGTTTGGCATTTTCCATGGAATAAAAACGAGCTGGCGATGCGAGTGTCAAAATGAGATAAACAAATAAGTACACAACGACGCATTGAAAACAGAGGAAGATGATAGAGATATTTCCGTTTTGTTGCCAACACTCGCGCCATCCGGATGAGTGTGTTTGTGTCTATGTGTGTGAGCGTGAGTGTATGTGTGAACGAGTGTGGGGTTTTTACATGCAAAGTGGAAAAGTACGGCTCTTGTATGGGTGAGAATGGATATTTTATGGGCCACCAAAATGGATGGAAAACTGAACTAGCGCTAACTTTTGCGAAACGGCGGCATCAACCATATTATACACATACAATACATCATAATGATGCTACAGCGTACACTGAATAAATTCCAAGTTATTCCGATGGGATTTTAATTATCATTTAAAATACCATCAGCTAATCGCATAAAATAAGATTGCGGATTGTGTTTAGTGTGCGAAAGAGCGCGCGAATTGGCTTTTCACTTATTTTTGAAAACTGAAACACACACACGCACAGAGAGAATAAACCTGATAATCAAGGTATTTTGCTTCGCACATACACATGCATATTCACCGAGCTCCTCGATTCATTCATCTTGTGTGACGGAGTGGTTTGATGATATTCACTCGCAATTGCAAATGCCGAAAGTCATGAATCAGGTGGTATGATAGGCGTGTTACTGTGTATTTCCACTATTTCATTGCGTGGTATTTGCTTCATATTTGACTTGGCAGAGGGAGACGTTAGGATTCAAGATTAAACATGCATTAAATATTTCACTGGATTCATGATGTGCCGGTTCCATCTAAAATTCATTGTTGTAAATCTCATTTCCTTAATTTTCGGATTATCACAGTGCGAAGAAGAAGAAAAAGAAGACGAAAAAGAGCACAAGAGAGTACGTTAAATGAAAAACAGCATGAAACTCAACGATGGAATCTGTACAGAATTACAAATTATCTTGATTATCTCGTTGTTGGATTCAGAGCAGTACAATAGTCCAAATTGATTTACTGGCAAACAGTTTTCAGATTTAAAGTGTTTTGTAAAATGTTCGCGGCCAATCGAAAACTTCGCCCCAAACGATATATTTTTGATTTGTTTCAGTCGCGCAGAGAAAGAGAGAAAGAGAGTGAGCCCATCATTTGTCACTAGCAGCATTTCAAGAGGTGGCTCGGTGCTGTTTTCGTTATTGACGTTATCCGAACAATTCAACCATGAGAAATCATTTCAACCATTTAGCTCGCTTTTGTATCGCGGCAAAAGGACAAAAGCGTGTAAAACACAATTTGTAATCGATCCATTTGGCGAAAGAATGTCGTGGAAATTTCCATTCTACAAAATATGATTGTTCTCATTTTATCGGAAATTCCCATTCGCCAACGTACAACAACCATTATCCATTACTTTTCATTTCTCACTCTTACCACCCCTCCCACTTTCTCTCTCTCTCTCTCTCTCTCATTCGGTTGCATTTGACTGGCGCTTGTGGAGTAGGCCGTGCGTAAAATCGAATAGCAAGCAAATAAATTCAGCCATGGCTTCTTCTTCATGCTACCCACAACCAAGTGCTTAAAAGTAATTAAACGTTTTACTTTGATGTTTTACTGTACACGAACGCTGCTGTCATTCGAATGCGAAAAGTGAGCGCGCCTGTTCTCAACACAGTAATCATCCGCATCCTCAAATGTAACAAAAATCATCTTGCCATCGCTCTTCATCAAGTACACTGAGCTGGTAGATGGCTTGGAATTTATGTGCTATTCCACAGTCTCGTTTTTGCCTATGATTTGTGAACAAGCACTTGGTCCATGCTGTTTTTGCAACAGTGAAAATATGAACAGTTGGATACAAAAAAAACGAGAACCAACGAGAGGGTCGGAGAAAGAAGAATAAAACGGAGAAAGAGATAGAGCGAGAGAAAAACACTGAATGCGCACAAAAATGTGCTGAGAGAGTTTATGTAAAGCCAATTTTCGCATGTGAATAAAGTACATCAATGTCAGAAACAGTAAAGCGAAAAACATTGTTTTTATTTCATCCGACTTAAGCCACATTGAAATTTTAGGCATTACCCGCTTCAAAACTGTAAGCACTGAACTATCAACTATTTTGAAATTTTAAAACAAAAGCATCACTTGACTTGATGGAGCATTTCCAGAAAAAGGCAAAACCGATGAACACATTTATTCATACAATATTGAACGCAATAACATACATTTGTTGTTGATTAACAAATCTAGTGGTCACACACAAAAAAAAAACAAACAACTTAATTCATTCCACGAAACTCTATGAATGATTCGAGAGCGAGAGAATTTCCAGAGGATATACGTGACGCATGACTTATCTAATTCGCTGGAACTTGGCTTTCGTTTTCAATATCAACCACAACAAATAAATGGCACTATAGGCGATATTCAGGATTGTTCAATGAATCATCATCGCTAATGAAAAAGCATTCGCAGGGCAAGAAACACATCTAGCGTTGAAACAAAGAATGGGAAAAAAGAGTTTGATGAAAGAAAAAAAACTACCTGCAGACAGGCCGACAAACAAACAAACCGACGGCGTTTTGTAAACATTCACCTTCAACAATGGCAAGTCGAATAAATAAACATCTAGATTTTGTAGAGGATTTTGGTCGATTTGGCTACATGAAATGTTTCACTATAATCCCATTAGGATGTGTATGCTCTCACCGCTTCTTCTCTGGTCGAAAAAAACATGAATGAGAAACCAATGTACTTTTTTGTGAAAGAATTTCAGGAAAAAAAATAAGAGAAATGAAGATATGGAATCGTATGTCGGAATAAAACAATTAAACGAATGCAAACGAACTGGTAGAAAGACAGAGTATGAAAAATAGATACACACAAAAACACTGGAAATATTGAAGCGACAGAAAAAGTCCGAAAATCTGCGGGCAAAACCATTTCAAACTATGTGGCAAACGAAGAGATGCGATCACATAGAGAATATTTGAGAGTGGGGAAAAACCAACACTGAAAAAGTCATGGAAAAACGGAATCGAATATGAAAAACGTCACATACAAAAATCCAAAACGGCTGCAAATGAATACGAACAGCTACGTGCTCACTAGTTTGTTTTGACGATTTAATACGGTAGAGCTTATGCCATGCATCGCATGTGTGCCGGCATAGAAATGAAAAGTGTTGCTTGTACAATTTTATTGCTATTGTTCTGCGCTTGAGATTTGTAGCCATTGTGTACGGCATTGTTGCCGTACCGTTATTTCATTTATCCTCACTACGTCTATTTCAGTTGCCACGACTTTTGTATTTCCTTGACAGTTGTCTGTCCTTTTTTTGGCTTGTTCGATTCTGATGGAAATGAACTATGGCAAAACATGATCAACGCAGAAACAGGGATTGAAAATGACATGGATCATTTGAAAGTTTCTATCGATTTTTTTTCCTCGTTCATAATGACGACTAAAAATTGACCATTATAGTCCATAGTTTGGGCGGTACTTTAGTGAGCGGGATATAAAAAATATAATTGAATGACTTGGTGGGTTATTCAATCTGACCACTATTTTTCTCATGAGATGTAATAAATATCAAATTCACAAAATGCAGTGTTCAAATCGAGGGTTCTTCCCTGTGCAATGTCATTACACTCTGCGTGGTATTTTTTCTATGCTTTTATGACCGTCGAATGATGATGGTTCAGCTATATATACGTCATGAGTGCCAATAGCAAGCAAATCCAATTCACAGAAAGATGATGGCGTTTTCGCATTATACGACCACTAATTATGACTCTGTATTGAGCTCGTTAGTTCTAGTGGTCAATTGTATATCGTCTTAAACACTATTCGATTCGTTTTGCACGTGCGTGGTAAATTTTGCTGTGTGTATGTTAGTTTACATGGAACTTTCATTGGTAAATTATAGGAAAATGTCAGTGGTCTTTGTCTATTCCAGTGAATTTATTCTGTACTATTAAAGATTATTTAACATTGTGCGGTCATTCAGTTTGATTTGAAAGTGCAATGGCGGTGTCAACAAATAATTACTGTGCTCCCTAGCATTTCGAAACAATTCCGATGTGTATCAAAGGAAGAATCAAGAGCAGATTGAAAGAAACCCCACTTGAGCGTTAACTTGCAACGGTAAGCAGTCTAACAACGGTAAATCAGTGTATATATTCAAGCGTGGACATAATAAAAGATCCGCAATGAACCGGTACTTGAATAGAAACCACACTCTGCAGGTCTTGAAGTAACAAAAGCATTTCTTTCAATACACATTTCATGCTACTCCGAATGAATTACACTTTCAACTTGCACAACCATGGCAACTGCTGTCTTGCGACGAAGAAATTTCTCTTCATGTCGAGTTTTTTTTCCTTTTCGTGTTTTTTTTCTCGCTTCTTGGTTCATTCGTTGAAATCAAAATGAGCTATTAAACGTTGATGCAAATAATTTGCTGTACAATGTTCGGCCATATGTTTTGTTCGCAATTACTTTCAATCCATCTTGAATGATTCACCTCCTCAATTTATCCTTGTTAAAATGTTTGCGTTGAGGGAAATAGCTGAAGTTTAAAGTAATAAAGAATTTAAATGTAATTAATGAATAAAGATTTCCATGTTGATTTTCTATTTAACTGAATCGTTCGACATTGTTTGATTTGGAAATTTCCTTTTCTATTTATTCGGCTCGAATTGTTATCGAATGAATTTTGAGCTTTGGAGTTGGAGTGTAAACGGGCAGGAAGTCACACGTACTGCGGTCCGACAAGCGATCTCAGTAGAAATGCATAAAAAAGTCATAAATATCAAATCAAATGAGCTGACAGTCGCTATAACAATGGATTAACCGTCGAATAAGACCGCACACAAACACATAAAAGAAGGAGAAATAAAACTGAACTGAATACCGAAGGAAAGCCAATAGGTCAAGTCGCATATTTTATTTTCATTCTTTCTTTGCATTGACGTTTCTTTTTTGTTTGTTTGGTGTTTTGGTCTTTCAGTTTTGTGTTCCACTGTATTTGTACAGGTAGAGAGAGAGCGAGAGACCGAGAAAAAAATACACACATAAAGGAAGAATGAACGAATGTATTCATTTGAATAGGTTTCATTTATTTACATAAGGAAAATGGTATAGCAACCAAAAGCGTTTGCAAGCCAAGATGAATAAGAAACTGAAGAGATATAGAGACCATTCGAGAGAAGAAAGGAAGCGATCCTAAAAGTGTCTTTAGGTTCTAAACGAACAACAAATAACCAAATTGTTTGGACTCTTCGTTCTCTTTCTTTTCTTTTCACTTCTCTCTTCACTGGTTTCTTTTTCGTCTTCTTCTTGTTCATTGGTTGCGTCTGAGTGTGCGTTTTTGTTTGAATTATGCAGAAGAAAGAATTATAAATGTTCGAAACAAATTTTTCCATGAATAATGATTATGGCGTTTTCACTTTTTTTTTCTCTTGCTCCTTGCTCCGTATTACGTATTACGTTTACAGTGACACAAAAGTGAAACAATTTCAAGTGGCTATTGACTGAGGAGTCATTTTTCTTACAGTGTTCAATTACAGCAGAATACGCTGTGGAATCTTCGCTTCTTCAATCTGTCCGCTTTCGTACGAGAAGCGAATGAAATGGCATTGAGCGCGTTCCTATTTATGGTTTATTCAGAGAATCAACCACGGCGAATGGACAACGATGAAAAGATGTGACAGAGAAGAAGATCCCAATTTTTTAAAACGAGAGCCAAGAAATCGTGTCTTTTGTTCGACAATCATCAAGTCAAACAGTTTACGAGCGGATGGACGGAAGGCAAATGAAAATAAAATTGAAACGAAATTTTTCGTTCAAAGTGGATGAAAAATATGGTTCATTTGTTTTCCAACATCTTGAAAAAACCGCATCGTGTTGACAAGCCTTCTCCATCCACACTTGACGACAACGACGAAGGGATGAATTGCAAGAAAATCGTCAGAAAAACTAGGGCATTTCATTTGTTCGATTAATGTAGACGGTTTTGTTGCCGAATTGGTGCCACTCATTCCGTTCGCTGGCGCGGTCCGGGCATGGAAGTGGCAAGAGGAAGTAACACATTTATCATTTAACGAATAATAATTTTTGTGACTTTTACATCTCGTCGACAGTCAAAACAAATTAAAATCCACTGTACACCAATTTTCCAACTATTTAATAGCTCGAACGAATTTTCTTCTCTCTTCATAATTTTCTCCTTCGCTTGATTTGGATACACCAAACCATATTCAAGTAGAGCGAATGTTTGAAAAATCACTCATTGCTCGTTTCCGTGGAGTGGCCAGTTGGTTTAAGTATATATACATTCGTTAATTCTTGGTATAACATAGAAAACCAAACAACACAAAGCGAGAACAAAAATGGAAGATAATTTTTCTTCTTCTGCTGCTGCTGCTCACAACCGTGAATACAATTTTTGTTGTTCCCTTTTTCCCTTTGCCGTTTCCATTATTTGGATGCGTTTTTCATTTTATTCGAATATAGTTTCAGGTTAAAGAAAATTCCATTTCGTTTTTCATTAATCCATAGAATGCGACAGAGAGTGTGTACAAAAAGAGATTGAGCCAATGAAAAAGTGGAAAAGCTGAAAAATTTTAATTTTTCTACGGTAAATTTTTTGAAATGAAAACAGTGCGCGAAAACACTGTACACGAATTGGATGTGATGTTGCTGTTGCTGAAGTGCACACACAGAGAGAAAAAGTTTGAAATCGGTATTCAGATAGTTCTTCTTTTTTCTCTGCCTCTCGCAATTTTTGTTGCATGTAAAGAGAAAAGAGTTGTTTGAACTCAGAAATGCAGACAAACACAGTGAATAGCGAAGAAATCACAAAAATAAGATACAGTTTCTCTCTCGCACTCCTTTTTGCTCTCTTTTCTCTTTTTCTCCCGTTTTCAGTTTAATTCTAAATATACGACGATATAAAAAAAGACAATGGGAAACTGAGCACGAGCTACTTTCAGTATTGCTCCCAATGCAATGTGCTTGAATGCAATCGGACCAATTCCACAGTAAACGCTGTGTATGTTGAAAAATGCGGAAAGAACTGTAAAAACAACAAAAGCCATGGCTATACCGATGCGCACAAACACAGACAGCAAGAGAGATAAAAAGAGATGGAGAGCCAAAAGCAAACGCCATGGATGATTTTCCATTTTCAATCTTTTGCGCGCTCAAATTTCATGTTGCAATGCTCACTTCTTTTTGCAGTGCGTTTTTCTCTTCATCTCTCTCTCTGTTTCTCTATTTCACTCTCTCACTCCTTCACTGTCTCAAAAGAAAATAAATTGTCAACTTCTTTTTATTCCGTTGTTAACTTTATATTATTTGCTGGATCTTGTGTCTGGAGCGACTGTTAATATTTTTTTTTCGTTTTCTTTTATTTTTTTAACGGTTGGACATTTTCTTTCTCACTATTTTTGCTGTCTGTTTATCGAATCTTCATTCCATTTAAATGAAGTTGTTGCAAGATATTCCTCAACGAGCCGAACAGAAATGCATAGCTACAAAATCGTCATATCGCATTTATATAAATGCACTGAATACTTAGAGTTTCCTATACATTTTCCATTTCGCCATATTTTATCGTTGAAAGCTTGGGCAAAGTAAAGAGAGAAAAATGAATAAAGGACAGAAAGAGCGTACAATGGCGAAAACTGAAGAAATTTCACTTCCGCTTTTGCTTGATTTGTTTGTTTGCTCTCTCTCTCTCTCTCTCGTCGTGCACTTCATATTTGTTCTTTTACAAGTTTTTCCCAAACATTTCCTTCTGTTCTGGCCATTCTTCGATTTATTTTATTGGTTCCACTTGGCGCTTTTGCCATAAAGTCGAATCACTTCAATATTGAAGAAAATAGAAAAAAATTGGTTGCATCGCAACCACATCGGACACTGAACAAACAAAAAATTATAATTACAAATGGAATCGATTTTTCTTCAGTTGTATCGACACGGGACACGAGAAATTTTGACTGGTGATCAGTTTTGATTTTTTTTTCACGATGGCAAGCATTTTTTGCGCAGTAGATATTCAGTAAGATTATGTACGAAACTGCGTTAAAACGGGTGTGTGAGAAGTTATCGAATAATTTTTTAAATCATTTCCGATGATTTGGGCTTTAAATAAAACACTGTCTGTTTTTGTTGTAGAAACTTGTATTTTTATTGAAAAAGAATTGGCTTCATAGTTTGTGCTGTCTTTTCATTTGAAAATGATTATATAATTTATAGTAATGTCCCAGTTCTAATAAATGATCATTTGGCAGCGATCGACCTGGAGTATTTTTAAAATGATTTCACAGGCGTTTCTCAGCTTTAGTCTTCCATGTTCGATGATCCGTTACTATTCGTCGTACTAATGATAGAAAAAGAACATTTTATATCAACAATTTAAATCAAGAAAATACGTCAAATATAATTTACATTTCGATAGTAATTTTATTTAAATATATTCCACCGTCAAATTCTGACTAGGCCTAGTTCTAAAACTGCACATTAAAAACCTGTTTTGTTCTAAGATTAGTGAGATAATAAGATATCACTATGTAAACAATAACATAATACATATAATCTAGTCTCCGGTCAACATTGGTGTTAAGGTTAGTTTTGCAAATCGCCATGATCAAGTTGAAGCAGTGTTTCCACACAATCCATGAAGTGGCGCTTAAATACACCTATTCAATGCATGATTACAATTAAATCTACCTAACTAACACCCGTTTTTCCATTGAACACTCCCGTTCATATCCCGAGAAGTGAATCAAGTGCCTATTGTTTACAAAACCCGTCGTACAAACATATTCAACTGATTTTCTAGCTACATCGTAATAATTGAATCAACTATTATATATATTCAACTCTACTATATAGTACTGTTTGGGCATTATTCTTTGTGCCAAAATCAAAACTTTCAAATAGAAAAAGTCATGATTACCAAACTCGTTGTTGTCGTCGCATTGCATGAATGTCATGCTATGAAGCTGAAAAGTTTGTCTCCAACTAGCATCACTTTCGTTGAAGCATAAAATCAACTTTGGAAAGTAAACATTCAATGGGGCGATAAAAAATGGCTCGAAAAATGCAAATTGCAGCATTCAAAATAGCATAATAGTTGCGCCAAAAAACGTTGTTTGATTTGCTGTAGAAAATGTTCACCATTCACACGGAACTATTTTCAAAGCAGTTAAAAGTAATTCCACCCTGAATATTGCAACGATGATGTCCAAAATGATGAACGTGCGAACAGCATTGATGGTGATGAGCAACGGTAACGAGCGACTGTGCTGACGAAAATGCTAAAACTTGCCAAGGACTATCAGTAATAATTTAGAAGCATAGTCCTGATGAACAGAACCACTGCGATGGATAATATAAAAATATCAGCATCCGTACCAAACGGGGCAGCTAGATAGTGGGAAATATATGAGAAATAGTTAAATAAACTAGTAAAACGAAGCGTCGCGTGCGTGCGAGCGCACTCACTCGCTTCACTATGTTGAAATATGAAAATTATGATTTATGATTGCACCAACATGTAACACAATTATAAATTCTAGCGCTTGCTTCTTCACCGCTGAATTTTGCTACATTTCAATGTGACAAAAGAATGGGATCAAGGCAACAGCATTTCTGCATCAGCATTCAATATTCAACAAATAATGGATATAGTTGACGCTTGGATTCTAAAACCGACGGTGTGAATGGCTTGTGCCATCATCGTCATCTACATTCAGCTCAACTCTGGGGGATAAAAATCTCTTTTCTACATTTTACTGTTCAAATTGACGACGTCAATAATTTCAAATAATATTCTGTTCGACATTTACTTTCCACGTTTGGCACGTTTCAAAAACGACCAGGTGAAAAAGGCACCGGTGTCAACTAGTAATTTGAAGGTTTCAGTCGTATTTTAAATACATCAATTCGTTTTCAGTTTTGAATCCTCTATTTGTTATTATAGACTGACCATAATTTCACTTCGGTTTCAGCACGATTATAAATACAAGTTTACAGTTAAAGTTATCAATACAAAATTAAATATTCCAAATTTAATTGTGATTTCCGATGATAATACCAAATCTCTAGCACTCTGGATTAGCAACGTTTAGTAAACGTTGGCCAAACCAAAGATCACACAATTCATTTCAAACCATTTCGAATGGAAATGTTCGATACAAACTCTGCTTGCATAAAATGCAATGCAAATCATAAAATCCGAATCGAAAATCCATTTCGGAATTTTGTGAGTTTATCGTTAACATCTAATATCTCTTGTATGAATATGTCAATAAATCGTTGGGTTCATCGTCGGTTCTACTTTCAGTTATTTACATTTTGATAAATGTGTTGATTTTATCTCATCCATTGATGCATTGGCCACATTTTTTTGTCGATTTATTCCTTGACTTCTGTAATGAACATTAAAAAGCATTCAAATTCTCACCGGCACACAGACCGACACAGCAGCCGAATCGATTGACAGTGAAAAAAGTCGTAAATAAATACAAAAAGAATGCGAAGATCTTTTTGGATTATTTGAAGAGAAAAAAAGAGAGACAATAGATGACGAAAATCAAGAGATGGATAAAATGCCACTTCATCGCAGTCAATGCTTTGTCTGTGACGAAGGAATGGCAGACAACAGCGAAGAAGAAATAACAACAACCGAACCGACATATCGCTCGAAGGAAGCATTTATTTTGTATTCGACAACGCCACCATAAACGATGGCTATTTGCTTACTTCGATATAGCCGTGAACATGAATTTGAACAGGGATTTTTTGTGTCTTTTATATTTACACAGATGCATCTATACATGGAGCGCATTTGTTTCTGTTTTTTATTGTGTGCATTTATCCTCTGGTCGATATCTATATGTCTTCTGGGTTAATTTGGATTTTGATTCATTTTTCGGCAATGATGTTTTTGCTATGTTTTGGACTCTTTTTTCTCTCCATAGAATGAATACCCAATTTTAAACGTCGATTTTGAATGCTGTACGATGGAACAAAATGAATCCACTTTTCCTACATATTCAATTGAAATTGCACCAAAAACGCAATTCTAGTTTGAGTGTAGCAATGTGAACACAAACTTGAGCAATTTTTAATAACTTGATATACACATTCTCTGTTACACTGGAACGAATTACATATTTCAAATAATATTGAACTGTAATAATTGAAACGCCCATGATGAAATTCATTGCTGTTTTCCAGCATTCTAAATATTTTTGATTCATTGTCTTTCCCGTCATATGCAATTGATGCCGGCATTTCTGTGTGTTGCACTCACACAATACTTTTGAATGGATACGGCTTATAAGGTAGGTACCGTAATTCAATTTCGGACGGTCCATTGTTGTTTTGTACACCAGGAATGCAAGGTTTTGCATTTCACAAAATGGTATTAATTATTGGTTTATTCACAGTATTTATTGGGCCGCATGCATGATAGACAGCATTTGGATAATTGTTGGACCACATTCGGATCATTGGAAATATTTTACATTTAGATAGTGAATGTATGATTTTGACTAAGTTCAACAGAATGTGTTGTGCATCGATTATCGTTTTGTTGATGCTATTCATTCGATAAGAGCAAACATCACCATCAAACCACACATATGTATACTAATCGTGTTATTCATATTCCTTTATCTCCTATCCTAGCAGATCTTTCTGTGGCTCTTTTTCATTCGCCTCGTTGATTCAAGTCAACAAAACAATATTTCATGTTTATTTTCCAGTTCAAGTAGAAGTTGTCTGTGCCTGACTCTTTCCGTATGAGTGTTTCTTATTCCAGAAAAAAAATGAACTCGACGATGTGACACGCATAACAAATAGGGAGATTGATCCACAAGATTACTCAATGATTTCGGCTTTATATTGTCATAAAATTGAAACTCACTACTAATTTTCGAGAGTACACAGTCGACATAAAAAGGATGGAGCGAAAGTATGAAAAACAACACACCAAAAATTATTTTATCGTTCATTTGAAGTTTTTCGGTGAATGACATTTTATTGTTATTGCTACATTAGCGTTTGGCTGAAATCGTGATGGAATTCGGAACACTTGAAATATGGGTTGGGGACAAAGAGCCGAAGTGGGAGAGAGAGTGAATATGAATCGAAATGTTCCAAAAATATTTAAAATTAAAATGGGATTAACATTGATCCCCAATGGATTTTTTCTACTCAACAGCAGTTGAGTCGAAAGGGATTCGAGCGATTACAAGAATGAATACCGTTCAATCATTTTTACTATCAAAAAATATGTAAAAATGTACAGAGTATTAAAAACTGGGGAGGAAAAAAAATTACGAAGTAATTTGAAAGTCTCCAAAGTTAAGAATGTAAACTTCCGTGAAGAAATTTTAACTATTTTTTTCCTCTCTTTTTTTTTTGTTCAAATGGATAATAATAAAAAATCATTTATCGCTTCAAATTCTGAATTCCTTTTTTTTACTACTCTCATAAAAAGAGCCGAGAAAAAACATTCTTTTCATCATCGACATAAACAGTACAATTATAACACAAACGCAACAGAGAAATGTAACACAGCAGCATAAAAATGGTGTGACGAGCAAAAGAAAAAAAAATGTTCGCTCGAGTTGCATGCGGAAAGCGAGAATGAAACAAGGCTTGCACCGTTCACAGTTTTTTTCTCCTTCTGTTCTATCACGAAACGAACGAAAGATATAGGGAAAAAGGAGAAAAGGCATAAAACGTACGTAAGTAAGATACAATAAACTAAACATCGTCAATAGAAATAGAACAAAACAGAGGGAAAAAAGCGGCAATTTACGATACAAATCTCTTCGTTTCATATTTTGTTTTCACCGAGCTGCTATCCACATTACACCAGCTTACAATGATGCAGTGCGAAGGCTCGAAGGGAGCAACGGCATGAGTAGCGGCTGCAACAACAACAACTACGATAACAACGGCAGTAGTAGGTATCAGCAGCACAGGCATCAAATCCACGTAGTAGTACTATATAAAAATTCAGCATCACAAAATATGTCGCCTGTTTCGAATGGCATTTCGAAATGGAACATGTTGATATAGTAAACTGGCAGCGGCAGCAGCAGCAGTGATGGCGGTGGTGATGGTGGCAGCAGCGACAATGTCGACGTAGTAGAGCTACTTCGAACGACAAACGACGAGCATTGAAGAGCAATGAGCAATGAAATAAAATCGATAAAATGGAATGTGTATGTGTATGTGTATGTATGAGTATGGATGTGGTTGAGCGTTTTCATTTTATTGTAATGTGTGCACGGATGAGATGTCTATGCGTAGATATCGTCGATGTATACGTTTTATAGGCGCTCCTTTTATTTTCATCAAATGCATGTGAAGAGAAAGAGAGAGAGAGCGGGAAAAAAATAGAAATGGAAAATTCGACGACCGAATCCGAGTAGTGTAAAGAGTAACGTGTTTCCATATCCATATAGATATTTGGCCATGTGCTTTGTGGATATTGGGCCATATAAAACAACATTTCAATTTACTTCTTTCTTCCGCAAATCGTAAAACATTATCACACAAATATAAATTGTGTGTTCACAATATATTTTTGTTGTTCAACTTTATTTCATCACCCTAATGTTTGCATTGACTTGCCTGTTGTCCAATGTAATATGAATGGCGGAGAGTGAGTGAAAACCAGCAGGCGAACAAGCGAGAGGGAAGTTGAGAGGCAAAGTGAGAGTTTGGCAAAACAAGAAAGTCCTAAGAATCAAACGATGGAAAATGCTTTCGCATTTCATCAAAACACATACACACAGAGGGAGAGCGAGAGAGAGAGAGATAGATAGAGTGACTGTGACACAAAATGAAAAGCAGAAAATTCGACATCATTTCGACGGCAATGGATTCAAATGTGATTGAATGAGAATACTATGCCACATCATTTGAAAGGAAACATCATTTTGTGTTTGATTTTATTGCCTTCTTGTTGCTCGCATAACGAGCAATACTTATGAAACCATTCATTTTTAATAATAAATTACACAATAATGATAATATTGGTGGCGGAGGGTTGAAGTCAATTGATTACGCATACGATACAACCCATGAAAGCATATACTTTTTGCGACGCACATCTTTCGGAAATCATGTGCCTCTTCATTCGGTTTATATTTAGGCGAAGCGAATACAAAAAAGAAATGACTGAATCAATGCGGAGGATGAAACCGTACGCGAATCAACGCAACGTCGTGCAGAAAAAAATGTGTGATATCTTCAATGGAAATTCATCAATAATATTTGTGCCAGATGAACTGTGGTATGTTTCAATGGTGTAAAATTGATGTATCACATATACATGATAATGATGGGTGGACCTCTCTTTGACATTTCAAAGAATTCGAATAAATCGGTTTCCCTGTAATTTGAATACTGTTTCATTTCGAATTCCAAGCATTTGCTTATCTGATTCAATGACATTGCTCTATGCGTATTGCTCAAAAATTCACTAGCAGCCATTTAGGCATTATTTGTTGATGAATAGATAAACGATTATCGATAGTTTGGCCGTGTTTCGAGAACACGTTAAATACAATGTAGGCGAATCGAAATTTGTAAATGAATTATTTATCACCATCGGCAAGCGCAACGAGCATCCCTTTAATGATATTGGGTCTGGGAATTAATCGTGTCGATTTTTCAAAAGATGGCGTAACTTTGCATGGTTGTATCGGGCAATACTTTTTTCTTTTTCACATGAGTGGTCTAGTGTCAAACTACAAAAATCATCATCTATCATTTCATCGAAGTTTGGATAAACATTTTTTTTGCGCCTTAAATATGTCAAATTTTGTACCGAAAAAGCAACATTTCCCGCAAGCATTAATTTTTTGCTTTCATTTGAAGAAAACTGCGGCTGAAGCGCATCGAATGTTGGTGGAAGCCTATGGTGAGCATGCTCCATCGGAACGTACATGTGAACGGTGGTTTTCACGGTTCAAAAGTGGTGATTTTAGCACGGAAGACAAGGAACGTCCCGGCCAGCCAAAAAAGTTTGAAGATACGGAATTGGAGGCATTGCTCGATGAAGATTCGAGTCAAACTCAAGATGAGCTTGCCAGAGCATTGAATGTTGACCGAAGCACTGTTGGATATCGTTTAAGGGCCCTTGGTTTCATTCGCAAGTTGTCAAATTGGGTACCACATGAATTGACGCCAGCGCAAGCTGAAAGGCGTTTAGTGACTTGCGAAATGCTGCTCGCAAGGCACAAAAAAAGAGGTTTTCTGTATCGAATTGTCACTGGTGACGAAAAATGGATTCATTACGATAACCCCAAGCGCAAAGCATCGTATGTTAAGCCCGGCCAACCAGCAACATCACAGCCAAAACAAGAAATTCACGGCGACAAGGTAATGCTGTCTATTTGGTGGGATGAGGAGGGAGTGGTGTATTATGAGCTGCTGAGAAGTGGTCAAACCATCGATGGGCCTTTCTATCGACAACAATTGATACGTTTGAAACAAGCAATCAAAGAAAAACGCACGAAATGGGAGACCAGAAAAGAGACATTGATTTTCCTACATGACAATGCTCGGCCACACATTGAGAAATCGGTCAAAAACTACTTGGAAAATAGCGGATGGGAAGTTTTGGCTCACGCCCCGTATAGCCCAGACCTGGCTCCTTCCGACTACCATTTGTTTCGATCGATGCAAAACCATAAGGACGGAGAGCGGTTCTCTTCAGTTGAAGAAATCCAAAATTGGCTCGATGCATTTATAGCCTCAAAAGATGAGGAATTTTTTAAGGCAGGCATCCGTCAATTGCCCACATTGTGGCAGAAGGTCATCGCTTCCGATGGACAATATTTTGATTGAAATGTAATTTCATTTTGGTATTCAAATAAATGTTTGAAAATTTAAAAAAATCGACAAAACTAATTCCCAGACCCAATATAACAAACCAGACTTTATGGAGACCAATCCGTTTAACCGTATCGACTACGGTTTTATAACCTAATAAATTATATCGAAGCACATACTCATTTGAAATTTCATTTAAACGCATTTCGAATATTGGACTGATTTCGATAAAGTCAACAGAAAGTCAAATCGGATGATAAATTGTTGCGTCGATTGACCGAGCCAAAGTTTTCAATTATTTTTGTTTGGCCGATGCTGTTATTTGCGCGTGTGTGACCCAAAACACATTGATTTGATGGCTGCTTCCGGTGGGATAAGAAAAATCAGTTAGTCTCCTCATCTTTACCGAATTGTTCGCAAATGCCAAAGTGGTGAATAAATATTGACTTTTCATTGTTTGCTCCTATATGATCGAATATTTTGATTTTGCATAATATTTTGCCTTCCGCAAGCTGTCACCAAAGAAAACCATAAAAAACGGGCAAAAAGAATGTATCGACTCACATACGAAAATGTTCCAACGAAATGCCTTGGCTAAAATATTCAATGCACGATAGATGTTTCTATTTCGGCATGTAGTTTGCCATCTCTCAATCGATACATACAGCTTCTGAAGAATGAAATTGATTCTTTTCGTTTTTGGCCCGAGCCAAACACGCAGAATGGAAAAGGGAAACGGAGAGAGAGATAGAAGGCGTGCGATAAAATACATGCTTGACTAAAGTGTATTCATGTAAAGTGGTTGTAAGCACATGAATATGTCAGTGCAGATGTCACCCATTCTACACGAATTCCTTGTTCAATTACGTATGCTTGCAATCTTGTTGCTCAATATCTCTCGTTTCAATCTCTCTAATAAAAACACTCAAAGAAATCTATCCAAAGCGCACCGCATAACGACCATCGGGCGAGAGCAAGATACAAAGAAAAATGAAATGTAGGAACAAAATGCCACCAATCGAATGGGTTGCAGAAACCATACCTTTTGACAGCATTATATAATATAGTTATATCGTCGAAGGTTATTCCAATGAAGATATAAAATAGCCATGACATGTTTTCGATGGAAAATCCAGTTCAAAGTCAAAGGCACGAACGGTGTATTTGTGTGTGTGTGTTGCTAAATATTGACAATAAGTATGTTAATGTGACGCCATTCAATGCTAATACAATGATGCCGTCTAATTTTCATGAACTATTTACGAACTACTTCCAACCATCAGTCCGGCATGAATACTGTGTCATACCGGCAAAGCAACGGATAATACCATCTAATTCACGAGTCAAATCGCACACAGTGTCCGTCATAAGCGGGGCGAAAGCTAGCAGGCAGACACATCCATCCGAAAATATGACATCAACTCATACGTCATCAGTATCCAAGAAAACTGAGAAAACTGACATCAAAAATCAACCCAATCGCTCTGCTAATTGAATGTGTACGGTATATATCGGATGGCGCTATGGTGGAGACGAACTTCTACAACTACGTAGAACAAGTTGTGCGTGAGTCGCACACGCTTTTTGTTTGATGACGTAAAAAATGCAAACGTTTGTTTGTGACGTTGAACGGGATGATATTTATAGAATTCACGTATATCCAGCGCGTAGGTTGTTCCAGTCTTTGCACTGAAAATGGTCTACTAAATATATATACTATGGTGAAGAATATGTATGTTAGGTATGCTCTTGATGAAAAGTTTTTCTCTTCATTTCTTGGTACAACCACTCACTTATCAACCGAATGAAATACGGGTACTAAATTCTAGAACAGTTTTTCTTAAATTTTCATTTGGACATGGAATTGTGTTGTTGTTGGCCCGATGATATTCATAGACAAGATACGTTTTCAGGTAAAATCGATTGGTTGCGAGTCAAACAGTTCCGTTTATCATGGTCGATGGAATGAACAAGAGCATGCTTGTTGATTATTAGAAGTGGGCGAAAGGATAGAGCATGAAACACTCGACATTTATACGGAATCAGTTTCATGCTTCAGCTTAACGTTTTCATAAAAAAAATTGCACCCAAATGTAAGAAAATGCGGAAAAATGTAATGAAGTGATATTTGTGAAAATGTCCCATCCTACTCTGGAGGTCATTTGCAAATTGCTTCGGTCAATTTATTTCAAAATACTATCATCCCTAGCTCCGTTTATTTTATTTGCTTCGAATGATTTGGTGAACGATAACATATTTATCGTTTTTCATACTCACATCTTAGTACCCAGAAATCTCGATTTACTGGGCGACATTCCACGCAAATAGTTTATTTGATTTGAAACTTATGTGACAGTGGCAAATGGATGACCGAAAATATCTGCTAAACTGCTTTCAGTACTTACCATTCTATAATATTGAACATGTACACAAGCATACTAATTGGTATCAAAGGAAGACAGGCAGCACACATGGTGCACTGTTGCACACAAATGTCAACGGAGCGACAACGGGGCGAGAAGAAGGGGAACGAGCGAAGCAGGAGCAAAGAAGAAGCATATTAAATTCAATCCGAAAAGAAAATAAATAAACACAAACATTACAGTGAATCCCATTTTGAGCTAATATAACCACTCTGATTATCGTAAATCTCCGTCGGTTTTATCTACACTTAAGCCAAGCGCTAACCATTGCATTAGCATTACAGTAGATATGTTGTCAGTAATTGAGATATGCGCGCGTTTACATTGTTTCATACGATAAATTTGATTTCAATGTTTGTATCGCCAACACTTTCGAATCGTCTGCGTTGATGCCAATCTCACTGCTAAGTTGACAACGATTCCGTTCAATTTGACTTCAGTCGACCACAGTATCACATTCTAATTAAGATTTGTTTTTCATCGTTTCAGTTTTTGTTTTCGTATGTAATAAGTGAAAATGGGTGCATTGATTCGAATAACAAACATATGGGCTATGTTAATGAACGTATGTGTGTATGGAGTTTTCAAAGTTTCTGCCATGCTTCTAAAGAGCTAATAAACGAAGTTTTAATTGGGAAATATTGCATCGACGGCTTATGCTATTCATACGGGAGAAATTAAATTAAATTAAGAAATAAAACGATTTTCATTAGAACATCATCACTTGCAATCGAATCTGAATCGACCTAAACAAACATTATGGAATACATATTTGAATGAGAAAAATATCTCACTTAGTTTACATATCATTGATAATATCGTTGCGCATATTGCAGCTCAGAAATCGATTTCACTCTTATCGATTTGAATTGATCGGCTAGCCCCAAACATACTATATTAAATATGAATTTCATATTTTTGACACAGAGAAGGAAAAAGCAATCATATCAATGAATATGGACAAGAAAAAAATATCGAAAAATACGATAAAAAGACAGAGAGAAAGAACGAGATAGGGCGAGAAGGAGATTTTGAAGCATGGTACAAAATATCGTCAAAATAAGTGAGAAAAATAAAAGCAAATTCAACATACAATCAAATAAAATAAATACAGTGAGTCTGGTATTTATAGACCATGAGGGAATATATCTATACATCTATACGCAAACACCCAGTTCCCATTTTTTCCGTTTTCATAGCATTAGAAGAGACTATCGTTAGTGTATGGAATTTGACATGAAATATGACCGTGCGCTCAATATCGATTCGATTGCAAGTATGACTACGTGCAGTGGCCCATACACAGAGGCGCACACATACAAACACACAGACACACACTAAAGGAGATAGAGTGAGAAAAACACACACATCGAAACGATGTTTACTTTTTATCTAGTTTTTCATAGCTCTCGGAACGCACCAAAGGATATGACGGCACAAACATGTGTCGAACACCCCAGTAATAACCAATATTACATTGAATTCGTCTTTTTCAATTCCTCTATTATTGCTATCATTCGCTTATTGTTACATTTCCCTTCCATTCCACTGTAATACGTTCAAAGCGTCCGCTCTCCGTCTCGATTGTGTGCGAGTGGCAATGGTTATGTGTTTTCCTGCCAATTTTGCCCGATTTTGACAACAATTTAACCGGATTTCTTTTCGTTCCACCAAAGTGAGTGCATTATTTTGATCAGCATTTTGCTGACTGACATTTCAGTCCCGTGTGTTCAAGGTTCAATTGTTGTGCAATGGGATTGACGTTGGCTCAATATGAGGTCATGTTTCGCTTTCAAATTGCAATTAATTTGAATTGGTTTGGTAAATTAGTTGATTGGATGGATGCTCCACATTCTTCGGCAGCTGCCGATATTCACTTAAGTGAATCAACAAAATATGAAATGAATTTGTGGCTATTGTCGGACGATCGCATAAATTATTCAAGTCGAGTAGAAAAGGGCGCTAAAAACCATTTTATTAATTTATAAAGTTGATATTTTATGAAGCGCGTCGTTTATTTCTCACATTTTTTTCTCTCATTTTGGTTGGCATGCGGCGGATGAGCAGCAGCATTCGCCCGAAATCACATTATACACAGTAATTTATGGGACACATGCATTTCAAGCGTCTTATTATCCACATTATTTGATCGAACAAAAGAACATTTGTTCGATGCGATCCATTTAAAATGCGATGCAATCCGTTTGCGTGTCTCTTTTATTTCTCGACTTGTGTGTGCGAGTGTTTGTGTGTATGTGTCGTTTAAGATGTGTCGTTTGCCCACAAAATTGTCTATACTAAAAAGATTGAATGTGGATTTTGAACGGCAAACATTGATTCCATTCGTCCCCCTTGTCGTCGGCGTCTTCCTGGCTTGTTTTTTTTTCTCCTTTTCTTTCCTTCAGTTTTCATTTTCGCAAATCGCTTCGACAAAGTATTACCAAAATCTGACAAATATGCTGCTGATGCTGCTGCTGCTGCTGCTGCCGTTATTGCTGCTGCTGTATCGCATGGCATGGAGCGTGCGGAACGAGCATTTGTGTGGGACGTTGTGCACAAAGATGAAAGTACTGCAAATGCAATCCTCTAAAATCAACAAACCTATTTGGTTGGTCTCTCTCTCTCTCTCTCCTCGTATGTGTGTATACGTGCGCGCATATGAGTACGCCACTTCAACACTGTACACAATTTTGAAACCAAACTCAGAGACTGTGCTCTGTGCTCACTTTTGCCTGCTGCATTCATAACACATAAATAAACGGCAATGGGAACGATGCGAGAGCGAACAAGCAAGCAGGCGAACGAGTGAGCGCACAATGAAACGATAGTAATAATAACAATAATTTTCGAGGCAGGCTGGATAGTATTGGGGTGAATGCACCGAACATTGAATATACATCTCTACTTTGTTGGGAGCGCGCACGAGAGAAACGATAGTTGTCTTTGGCGAGGCGACTGAGCCGAGCACACAACAGGCATATCTCGCAGCACGCGAGAGACAACGATGAGCAGCACAAAGCGATGGTGTATGAAATGCACACACAAAATATAGATTGGAATGTGTTCGGTGTAAGTGTGCCCTGTGCATCATGTCGCAGCATATCTTTCTCATAAAATAGTAGTATGTGTGCGTGTGTGTGTCTCTCTCTGTCTCTCGTTTGACTCGGGCTTATTCTAGCGAAATTGAGTTCGAAATTTTGCTCCTTGCTATACTTTTGTTGCTTTGCTCGTTCGCTTTCTACTTCACTTCCTATGATGTGTATAGATTATGTTTATTTTATCATCAAGTTTTCTGTTATTCTCGATCTTGTTTCAAACTTTGCGTTACTTTTCTTTTTCTCTCTTCCCTTTTCTTCTTCTTTTTCTGCTTCTTTAGACTTTTTTTTTCTGCTCATCTTCTTTCTTTTGCTCGACTAAAAACATTCTTTTCTCCTTGGGAAATTCTTTTGAATATCAGCTTGATGCATACATTTGCAGTAGTGCCGTTATTCGGTCTTAAATGCAATTCCTGTGGCTCCAATTTTATTGATTTTTGTGTGTGTGTGCTGACTTGAAACTATTTCAGTCATTATATCAAGTGGACTCTCATTCAAGGATGCACGAGGCATTCGCTTCAACTGCAGACGTTCAACAAAAAAGTGATACCTCCTTAAATTGGCAAATAATTATACTTATTATAAACGAAATTGAGTTTCAAATTATCGAATGCATCTCCGTTTAAACGATGGTTTGTTATTGAAATCAATCAATTGAAATAATTAACTTTTTTTAATATTCAATTTCTTCTTAGCTCAACAACTTGTTTGTTTTGATCAATGTCATGGCATTTTGTCGCAGCCGTTGTTGTTTTTCTTTTATATTTGAATACACTCCTCCTAGCCAATGTATTCATCTGCTTCGATACATTATAGAATAAAGTCAAAAGAAAAATATTTAATAAATGTCTTTCACTCTGGCTGCCTTTGGAGTCACTGTGAAGTGTTGAAGGTGTTTTTTGTTTGTTGTTTCGCTTGAACCCCGTTCAGTTGGCTGCTAGAATTTCTTCTTTTAATTTCTCCCGCAAACTCTTTTAATGCACACAAAATGTTAGCATTTTTTCTATATTCTCGCATGCATATTCGTCGTCGATTTCATGTTTACATAAACCGTTGAATGTCAGCAGAAAACGACGCGTAAAAGTTTTACATTTTTAGTGTGCGCTTTGCCATCGCAGCACAATGTTTTCAAAAGTGAAAATAGAGAGAGAGAGAGAGAGAGAGAGAGAGAGAGAGAGAGAGAGAGAGAGAGAGAGAGAGAGAGAGAAAAGTTTGCTATTTTCTTTTCAGTCTGGATAATTTTCTGAACTCAAGTCGATGCGTTTTTTTTCGCTTTTCCTGTTTAGTATCTGAAAATATTTCAGTCCAGAATTAAATCGGAAAATACTGCAATCTATATGCAAAGCCAAATGGAATCAAAGTGCATGCACGCGAACCATCTCTCAGCTCAATGCACATTCCGATTCTATAATTTCTCTGTGAGACGACGGGCTTTTCGCTCAATTTTTCCTTCATTTTCGTTTGGGTTTTTGCTTCTCTCATTATTTTGCTGTAAGTTAGCAGTAACGATGGCAGTCGTTGAAATGAAGAGACACGACGACTGAATCGAGCGTGTGCTTGTGTGTGCATGTGTTGAATGAATGGGAGACAAAAAGAAGACGGCAAATGTGTATTATTTATTGTAAATGGGACCCGTTGATTGCAAGCGCGGATTTTTGTTTGTGTTTAAATATAGTTTCAAACTACACGTACTTCTACCGTAGAAAAAAACAAACACATACACCGTGAAGTCTGTGTGTTATGCCTTTGCTTTCCACATTCGTTGAAAAAACAGACAAACGATTGTCGTTGGAATTGAGAACACAAATGCAATCAAATGTACACCAGCAAAGTAGAAAAAGAAACCCGTTGGAATTTTAATGTTTTCGAAACGGTTTGCTGGCCGCATTCGCCATTTCTACAAATTACTTTCATGAAATTCACAAATATGCATCAAAAATGCAATCTATTTTCTACACGAAGTCATTCCCTTTTCGCACACAACACATTTTTTCCCATTCTCTTTTCAAAAAATAAAATGCGGAAAAATCTCTCAAGAATATTTATTCATGTGCACCATTTGACTGCCATACCGTTGACTTTTGCAACAAAGTCATGAGATTGCTCGATTTACCACCATTTTTTCTTCAACTCCCACCCCTTTATTTCGCTATAAATTGTGTGTCATCAATTACCGAAAAAAGGTGAAACTCGTGTGTAAACATGTTTGGTTTTCTGCACAAACATTTAATAGGTAAAATTATTAGATAATTTGGCCGACTCTTAATTTGGATTTAAAGTTTCCGCAAATCAAATAAATCTTTTCCATGCGCCACATTATGCTGTCATCAACCATAAATTGCAATTCGTAACAACAACGCCTCGTGCATTGTACGACAGCGGCATATGATTCCGGTTTTTAAAGCATTTTCTCTTACCATCAAGCAGCAAATAAACATTGTGTTTGTGCGTTTGTCCTCTCTGCTTTTCGAGTACAAACACCCATCGATATATATATATACATATATTTTAATCGTTCATATGGTTCGAATGCAATGGTCTCTTTGAGCATATGAACCATGCAATACACGCACACATTTATTATTATGATACGCAACAGTCATTGACATTTTTGTTCCTCTTTATTCGGGAACCCTAATCAATGTAATGTAACATAAAATGGGGTTTATATTGCTGTATAGTGCTGTGTGTTAAAAGCCATTGTGAGCGAGTGAACGAGCGAACGAACGAGCATAGAATGTGCGTGTTTTTTTCCACTTCCATCTCACTCTCGAATAACAACTCATTTTTCCCGGCAGTCACAGTGACAACGACGCGCACCGCGTTGTTCAAAATGAACCTTTTGCTCTTTATGCCGTTTTTTCCCAGTTTTCTCCCTCTTTGCGATTGTAATCAATAACTTTTTCATTACCGACAAAACGCTGAAGAGCCAACCGTATGCACACAGTAAACCATTCGATAGAAAGAGAGTCTCTCTCAGAGAGAGAGAGAAAAAAAAAGTTATACATATAATCTGTAAATTGTTTGAAGCTATTTCGACCGAGCAACGAGTCAACAACCATTCTCTTTATGAATTTTTATGTTTTCGTGGTATCTGTTTTAATGCAATGCGATTGTAATCGAATCTATAAAACGATTACCACAGCATTGGCAATGGCCAACAATGGGAAATTGTTTGCGTTTGTCACCGACCATCAGCAGTCTTTTGTATTTGAGGTGTACAGAGATGTTTTTAAGTTAAATACCGTAACCAACCAAAGTCCGAGCATTTAATTGAATTTCAAATGATTAAAACGCTTTCAATTGATTTGATTCAACTGTGATGAACAGGAGAACTTAAACGACCGCCTTGAGTTATTGATTTGAGTTGGTCTCAAACTCGGTCGAGAATCGAATATGACAACCGGATATTTGGTCCTTAAAAATATGATAAAATCATTTAGTGAAGCCATCAACTCTCTGTTTTATTATTAATTAATTGAATCGAAATGAACGGAAGTTATGTATTTGCGGTAACAATGGATGCTGTTGAATGAACGCCAATGCAAGAAGCACGTGTACATCTTGGGTTTTGAAAAAATTAGCATTGTTACTTGTCGGTCTCTATTGATTACGTCAATCGACTGATGTGGAGCACATCAAAGGGAAAATGGAAAATCCTCACGCCGTAGGCAGTAACAGCATTTCTGACGTCAGTTGCTGTTGTTGTTGGTGAATGCTGAAAATACACATCACAAGTAGCCTCAATACGCTGTGGATAGCCGGATGGTGATTCCTTTTCATAGTCTCAAACTCAATTTGAAATGATGCGACGACATCAATGGATTGTACGACGAACGTATTGTTTGTCTTTTCACGTGAAGCAAAATTGGTTGCTAACCCATCATTCAAGCACCAGAAAAGGGATTATGTTCCCATTCACCAACAAAATTGACTTGCTTACCATTTCCATATCAGCAACCGTACGATTTTCGACGCCAACTACTTGAGATGCTTCGTAGGTTCTTTTTGCCCTATTTGCATGAGAGATGGATACTTCAAACAGTGAAAAATTCACTCTTCACAACAAATATCTGTCAAAATTGTCCTTCTCTTTTTCTCTACACATCTCGCTCTCTTTCTCTCATGCTCCATTATTTCTGCTGATGTGCGCTA
Organism: Sitodiplosis mosellana; assembly: GCF_009176505.1. Lineage (NCBI taxonomy): Eukaryota > Metazoa > Arthropoda > Insecta > Diptera > Cecidomyiidae > Sitodiplosis > Sitodiplosis mosellana. The sequence goes on along the minus strand of NW_022595244.1, from coordinate 15,307,719 downwards.
CGCAACGAATACCAAATAGTTAAAGCGATGACACGGATAAAATTCAAAATGCCATTTCATTTAATCCGGTTTTAACTCAAAGAACAATGAACATAGAAAAATAAATTTATGACCCTTCCTATGGATTATTCCATGTTTGCTGCGGTACTCATTTGCCATTGAGTTTTTGCCATTGTGAGAGAATGGCTTTGTTTCGGACGCGAGGCGTCGACATAACCCTCGCACAACCCAACCGTATTAGCTTAAATTGGCTGCCTTTTAATCACAAATTTGTGATTAAATCTGATTTTGCATGAGGTTAAAACGCATATTTGTTTGTTAAACGTAGATAACACCCTCAGATCAAAATCAAATGAATGTTTGTTCGCACAAAAACGATAATTTTGTTCGCAAAAAACTGTTTCCACACATTTGAAAAGCGCTGGTTTTCAGTGAAAATAGAACATTTTATCATTATATTCTTGTATGCAAATAAACAAAAATGCCCTTTGAATGTCTGGTTGCGGTGGGTTTTGCTCCAATGAAAGCCAAAACTCTAAGCTTAATTCTACACATGCATTCAACTCGGTTCATTTGATGTTCGAAATGAAAAATGCTTCACCTATATACACACACTCATTCAAAATTGGAATAATCGTTCATATCGAAACTTGAACCAGCAAAAGTTTTCGTAAGTCTTTTTATCTACTTGAACGTCGTAAATGGAGTAGATGAAGTGCATTGACAAGAAAAGAGCGATTGAATCGTCTTTTCATAGAGAATTTATCATAAAACCAAGCGAATCAAAAGGTCGTAAACTGAATCCAATGGAAGGAGAGTGAATTCGTTTGTAACCAAACAAACAAGTCGAATATACCGGTCATTCATTGAAAACCCGAGGTAATAAAATTCAAAAGCGTAACACTCAAATATTTATCAACGGAATTAAATGTCGGTGGTTCATTCATTATTGAACGAATTGAAGTTTTTTTTTTCGAATTGAATTTCTCAATTAATAATGAGACTTTATTCATTTGATACGATGACACTAAACTTGTGAGCTGAAAGTGAAAAAATTGCCATAAGTAATATCGTTTTCAACTCTATCGCTCAATCGAAAATAAACAAACAAACCAACACGAAAAATAAACGAGAAACCAATGCATGAAATCACAAACAATCTAAAATATTGAATGTGTAGAGTGAATACTCGAAGTGAATCTCAAGTGATTGAAAAAAAAATGCGGAAAACCAATGCACAGATGAAAGAATAAGAGCAACATCAGAACAAACAACAACACAGACTTCAATTTTGAATGCAATAAAAACAAATCGTTAATAAAAATCAGTTTAAGTCAAACGAACCGAAAGAGAAGCGAATAAGTTGAAGAGAGACAAACAACCGAACGACCGACCGAGCTAAATCGATAAGAATGCAAGATGAAAAGGAGAAATCAAAAGAAACGAACAGACTTTGAATTTGTCGTTTTTGAATCTGAACGGAAAAATGGAACGAACAGCGAACGAATCCTTGTGCGTGCATCTGCTGGAGTGCAAAGAGGAACAAACAAAAGAGAACCAAAAATAAATGATGAAAAAACACCTCGCACTGTCAGAATAACAACAACAGCAACGATGCAATGCATATCCACATACACACACACACAAAAACCGAAACAGCGATGAGCAAGCCGAGCACTAAGAAGACAAACAAATTTCGAAATGTTAATACGCCCCATCAAAAGTAAGATCATTTGCTTCGCAGTATGAGCTCACATTTGTCGGTTCATTCATGCACTGAAAATGTGATGCAGTTTCTACATTAATTTGTTCTTCTCCTCCAAATTAAATGAGCGTTAATCATCAAAAATTACCATAAATTGATGAAAAAAAAAACTGTTCTTGAAAATATCAATTATTATAATAATAAAAAAAAGTCCACCCAAAAAACAAGTCGAATTCCGTTGTGTAAAATTCGCGCGTCGATTCTAATTCCCAGCATACTACGACGAGTCATTTACCATAATTCGGGTGAAAATTACGAAAAGCGCGCATAAATTGATTTTGATAGTAATCAAATGGAAGTATGGAAAACATATTGCTGGTGTGAGTTGAGCAAATTTGTTTGCCCTTTCTCCATTTCTCTTTTACGCATCGTTTTTTTTTCGTTCTTCGCCCGCCTATGTTCGCCTTCCATATTCATCTCGCTATGCTTGTCTATTTGATGTATACACACATATATTTATTTGGCTTTGACATAGCCTTCGATTGAAGTCGTGTCGGCACATCGTTGTGATTCGGCTTTTATGTCGTCACCTCGGGTCGTTGGCTCGTTTGAAATGCAGGAGAAATGCCAGTCGCTTACACAGCACGGATGCGTGCGGCTCGATGTGCCTCTTGCTCCGTATTTGCGTATGTGTGTATGTGTGTGAGAAGTGAGCGCAGGAGGCTCGTTTCGGTTCCAACAGTGTGAATGCGGTGACTGATAATTCAGTAACGCAACCGAATCGAGAGCAATAAACCACAAATATGCTATAGTATGTAGTCCAATTGAGAGAGAGGTTTTCACAACTAAATCTGAGCCATCGGAACCGCAGCCGCGATTGCTCTCCGTAACAGTCATCAGTATCTGTACAGTCCGTTTACCACTTGATATGCTTATGCTCTCTCTCTCTCTCTCGTCGAAAAATTTCCGTTTGCGTTGCTACGGATGTATCGGGTGCCACACTTTGCTTCTCGACTAAAATCAAGTTACTGTATCCGTTTTGAGCAGTGTCAATGCGAGCGTTGGCATGGCAAGAACCAACGACCATATTTCAATGCGATGCGTATTTCACCCGACTCGACTCGACTCGAGCGATGTGATGCGATAGAGAAGGCTTCCACAGTGGAAATTGGTATTTGGAAGGTGATTATGTTAAATGTGGCGTACATTGTTAATAATTAAATGATTTATTTACAAATTACGAATTTAGCTGCTGGAGCGTCGCAACGAGTGTGTTGCTCGAAATACGCACGCGATAGCGGCCAAAGTGCGTTCGTATTTCAACCTTTTTTTTTACATCTCTTCTTTCGTTGTGGGCGAAGACATGTGTTGCATAGCATTTTGTGCTAGGCGCTGATATCTGCGTCACTTCAATGATGATACACTTCTCTCTTTGCATTTTGTTTCTTTTTTTTTCCACATGAATTTCGTTCACATTTTATTTCCGTCGATTTGACTGTTCGACGCAAACCAATTTTGTTTTCATCCTCTCTCTCTCTCCTCATTTTTTTTCCTTCGGCACATCTTTGGGTGCGTGTTGTGATTTCACCGAATTTTCCACATATTTTCGGGTGGATTCAAATGGAAGAAGACGATGAAATTCTATGAATTTAACAAATATTTTTGTGATACGCTCTTCGTCGTTCTATCACACTTCTTCGCGGTATTTCATTCCCACCGTGAGTGTTATTGCCGCTGATGCTGCTGCTGCTGCTGCTGCTGCTGCCGTTCATCATCGCTACGGTCCCTCGTCTGCCTCTTCATTTGTCTAGTTGTTGATATATATCACTTTTTTTTTGCTTTCGAGGCTTGAATATTCCAGTAATTCAATGACATTCACTGCCTTTTTTCTCTCAACACATACACAGTACACACGGAACGCGAACCAAATGCGTAGTTTTAACGCATGTTTTTTATTTGTTTGTGAACGCTTTGAATTATTTGCATTTATGGCATTATTTGTCATTCATTCAGCACATTAACATATTATTAAACACTAAACAGGATGAAGAAATGAAAGAAAAATGCGCCATTTACGTAGCAATATCGATGGAACTTTATCATGAAAATGAGCCAAAAATCGAGGCCACCGAAATTCATTTCCAACGCGATTTTCACGCAATCCCTTCATCTTCATCATTGGCATTCCACAGCGGGCGAAGTTTCCTATGCGAAGGTTGCGCGGATTATCGCAACTATTGAAACTCGCACTTGAACATGTATTTTTCCGCCAAATCAAATCCAAGCAATTAATTTCCAGTTCAATTAAACATCTTGTTTACTCGAGTAAATTCAATGAAATGGCATACAAAAATAAAGTACACCGATTTCGAAATCGAGAACGTATATAATGTAATATAAAGTGAATTCAATTCGTTTCACATTTTTTCCAAGAATAAGAATAAGAAGAAGAAACCGAAGAATCATGTGCGTTCAATAAACTCATATTGTATAGTGTGAACGATTGAAGTGGGAATGTGTAATGTGGTAGACAAAATTAATGTGGATAATATTCCACTTAAAAGGAACATTCTTGGGAGCAAAGCTAAGTATCTCTGTATCGTGCATCCATCGCATTTATATTTATACTGTACGGCGAGTTGAGCTAGTGAGTATTTATTTCTTTCTTACGCTACGTCGTCTACGCACCATGTGAAATGCAATTAATTCCAGTCTATTTGGTGTATTCTCTTTCATTCCATTTAAATCAATATGAATGCTTTTCTAGTTGCTAGCTCAACGAAATCATTCCATTTCAAATGGAGTAGAAGTGCCGATCAAAACAACCAAATGGTACGGTTTCTCAATGAACAATACACGGCAAAAGCGAGAGAGACGGCGAAAAAAAAATAACAAACAACAGCAAAAACAACAACAAAATTTGAATTGAGTAAAGAAAAGCGAACAAAACCAAATTAAAAGGAAGAGAACAGAGAGAAAAACGAACGCAATGAATAAAGGGCCAAAGAGAATGGACGAAGAAGGAGAAAGAAAAAAAGAATGAAGCCGAACAACGAGAAACCTTTAATTTGTTGTGAACGCCACTAATCCCAAACGAATTGAAAACAGCAATAAACACATAGCATACGAATGTCAAACATAGAAGGAACGGTTGTGTGCATCCGTTGCCATCTCTTTTTATCATTCGTTGTGTCCTATTTGATTCACTTGTTTCTATCCATGGAAACAATGCAGCAGCAACGGTGACTACAACCACGTCGACAGCGGCGGCGGCAGCAGCAGCAACAACCAACTTGCTTTCCCAATGAAAAAAATGCTCTCTGGGTGTATCGTAGTATAAGTGTACAATACGGATTTGATATCAGCTTGGCGTTGATATTCAGTGTTTGATGGTTTAAATACATACATTATTGTGTATTTTTATCCGAAAAGAATAAGAGATAAATACACGCAAAGAATGGCTCTATATGGAGAGATGATGGCTTTTTTGTATTCTCTGCGTGTGTATGTTGCTTTTTTTTCGGTGGTATTGTTATTGTTGTTGCTATTATCGCATTTTTAGACGCTGTGATGCGAAGAATAAAGGCACTTTGTCGCCGATGATTTTGATGTATATAATTTTTTTTTTGCTCTCTGAAATTTTCAATGCGTTCCATTCGCCACCGGAGAGAACCGAGTCAAACGAGTTTCTTGTTGCTGCATCGCATATTTTATCCATAAATTTGTCGCGCGCAAAGAAAATAACTAGACGACAAATGTTCAAGAATGAACAAATTGCAATATTAATTGAATCGGTAGAAACATAAACTCTGATCGAGTTGATTAAGGACGTGCGGTTGCATTTCACGACTGAAGTGCCCTTCAAGATTGTGATATTGATGCACACGTGTCGTCTTGACACGAGATTGCAAATACACACAATCATTTCCGTTTTTTTTTCTTCTGCTTTTCAAACTTCATTTATAGACATGCTATCCGATACATATCGGATGTAAAGTCGAGCTCACTCCGGTTGATATTTAGGGAAACTCACGAACGCTTCCATTGCAAAATGTACCTTTACACGTGTACAGCAAATATTTTCCACATCAACAAATCAAGATGCGCACACATTTCCAGCGAAAATTCATGTGTGAAAATGATTATTACTACGAAAATATGTTGACGATGACGTAAATAGAAGCAACCGAAACACGTTGATATTTTGCACGTGATTGGCTGGAGAATTGCTTCAAGGCAGATGGAAATGAATGTCAGCAAAGTCTTTTGTGAATGAAATATTCCACGAAATCTGTTTGCTACTTTCAACCAAATTCATTTCCAAACAAATTAATTTCATACGGTTGCGCACCAAACATTTTCCTTCAACTGCAGCATTCAACCTCGAAAGCTATAAAATCGGGAGGAAAAATATGGAAACATTATTTTGAAGCGTACACCACAAAAACTCATCTGATTCATATTTGCATTAATTGGAAACAAGAAAACTCATTTCAATTCGTGACAAGAACATTACGTAGCCAATGCAAGTTCAATTGCTTGAATTCTAACAAAATGAGCATCCCCATAATTATTCGAAAAATGTAAATTGTCTAGGGAGTTGTGACATTCAAGACATTCTTCTAATCATTTCATTGGTTACAACGAATGAACTGCTACATTTCGATTCAATCCATTATTTATGTTCAAACATCAATTTATTATCGTTTTTGATTGGAGTCACACAAAGTTAATCCATTTACATATTTTGATTGTTTCATGTTTTCAAACTGTTTCGTTTTATTTCGCTTTTAACTATACGTGTCGTTCATCGAGAGTTCGGTGAAAATGCAAGAGACCAAAAAACCACTTATCCAATGATTTTACGTGATTATTATGTGTTGGTCATGTTTGAATAAGCTTCGGTACGACGACGACGACAGTGGTTTGAGAGCGTGTGACGGTGAAGGAGTACAAATAAATTCAGTTCAATATTTACGGTCGATGGTCATAATCCAAATATTTCTCGACGGCATTGTTTGAGAGAGAGAGAGTATGCTGAAGGAACAAGAGTGTGTAATTTATACGGGTCGATGGTTAATTTTAGTGTGCAATATAGTCATGCTATTGCGTCAATATTGAATTCATGAGGGCATTAGTTGATTCTCCTGCGTTTGCGATGCGCAACCGGTCGACTATGGAGAAATGCATAGCCATATGTTGCAAGGAGAAATATTGAATTTATCGGAGAATTGAAGAATCCAAAACGCATGTTAGCTCTCAAAAGGCGAACGCGTAGGATATTTTTCACTTCTCCATTTAGAACGTTCTCCGCTATCGCATGCTCTCTCCTTCAAAACCGTTTCATTTGTGTGGGTATTTCGATGCATGTATTGTGCGGTTGGTGTTGCGTTCGGTGTCGAGCCAACGAGAAAATCGAATTTTGTGTGCGATAAAGATTTCGCTTACAGTCGATCTTTAATATGCAAGTCACACGAACCGATTTTGCTGTGCGTTGATTATTATTCACACATTTTCCCGAGTCGAGAGCGCGTCTCGGCAAAAACCATGGTTCGCAGCTTACACTGGCTCATTAGAATGTATGGCTGAATGTATACAGAGTTCAATCTGTTGACATTTTTTTTTCTCTCTCTCTCTTTTCTTGGGAAAATTGAACACTGAATTATGATTGGACGGTGTGTGTGCGCTTTGACGACGACTTTAAAAGTCTTACATTATTATCATTTGAGAGATGTTCTTTGGCACTTTACATGACGTCAGTCTTGATTTTATGTGAATAAATCGAATTTGACGTTTTTTCTTCTTTTGCTTTTAATGTATTCATAGAAAATGGTTTGGCTGCTTCGTCGTCACTTCAACTTTGAAGTTGAATTAAATGAGAAAAGTCTATGGATTTTCCATTTGGCAGCAATGTTTTGGTGATGGCCTGAATTTCAATGTTGTAACCGAACCTCAATTTCACATGTCTTATTTGTGTTTGCCTCCTCTAAACAGCAAATACATACACAAAATCTATCGGTCCATTTTAGTATTGTTTCTTCTTGTCCAAAATTGATTACTTTATTCCATTTTTCCGTAAATGTGAGGCTTTGCGGTTTGATTTACATTCAATATGATTGAAATGTAGTCACTTTCGCGTCAAAACAATACCAAAAACATGCTGAAATTGTCGTAAGCCATCTACAGCCATCGTTTCCATGTACGAATTGCCGTTAAAGGGCCAATTACAATTTATCAACCAAGTGACAACAATTGATCAGCCAAGTACAACAACGTACGAGTAGTGTGAGTTTGGGCGCGGAAGTGCGAGTATGTGCTAGAGCGCGCGAGCCAGTAAGCGAGCGTATACGCGCAGGTTTCACACAGTGAATGAAAACGAGAACTGGCAATTATTTATCGGATCAACGTGGGCATGGAAATTGAATTTCATACAAACAATAGCGATCCAATTGTTGTCGCCAAGTGTGCGATATGGTCGATTTAATTTGGTTGTGTTGTTAAACGCTTCACTAAATTTGAATTATGATTAGCATGGCTAAGTGAGTTTACATTGTGCGTCTAAATAGCATTTCACAGTTGAATTATACATAATTTATAGTAATCTATTCGGTGAAATTCAAAAATTCTCCCAAACTTAATCCACATGTATCTAGAATATGCCACTGAATCAATAATAATTAATAAGTAGCAAAATTGCCCTGGATTCACAATGCAGGCGTTGGCGTACACAACACAGCATAACAATGTGTTGTTATCGACTTTTTGACTTTTCCATGACCCGAGCCGCTTTACCTGAAAACCTTTTCAATTCCATTGTTACAAATTTTTTTTTTCGGGCCTCCTACGCCGCAGACTTTCCACCTTGTTGCGAGTAACAACGAAAAACGTAATTTTTTTTTTGCTGCTGCTGCTAGAAAATTGTAAACGATCAATAATAAGGCAAATCAATAAAAACACCTTGGATATATTTGGAAAATACTACGCAAGCAAAAGCACATGGAAAATTCCAGCGATTTGATATCTAAGCGAAATGATCTGATGGAATTGTTTGTAGGCTTTAATCAATTGGCTTCGAAGTAATTTGCAAGAATATAAAAGGATAATGTCGAAACTACTCCGTAGAAAAGTGTCAAAACTATTTCAATGCAAACAAAACAGAGTGGCAAATTTTCACCACGCATTGCTCATTAATGGCGAGAAGATTTTCATAGGATGATACTTGCTATTCCTTTTTTTCTATCTCTTCATTGATGAAAACGACTACGACGACAACAGCGTCGGCGAAACTAACAGAAACACTTAACCTTTTGAACATGAGAGCGTGTTTATCAAAAAAGATTTATCTCGCACATTATTATTATTATGAGGCAAGTTTACGTTCAATTTGTAGCAGCGCCTTAACACACTGCTGCCTGTGTCGCTCGCTTTTCGTATCCTGCTGAATAAACACACAAACACGAATAGCACTATGATTAAATATGCATATTCGCATTTCGGTTGTGTGTAGTGGATTCTGTGCTCACTCTTTCTTTCGGTACCGTTTTTTTTTGTGTCAATTTTCCGCTGGATGTTTCGTTATGTGGCTGTTGTGCATTATTCGCACTCGCTTCTTCAAACATTTTATCCATGTAATAATTTTTTTTAAATCATTTGACTCTCATTTTTCGCTGTGCCGATTCCCATTCCCGGCAATGCTAAATAGAATCTGGTATTGCGTGTGATACTTGAATAATGAAAGTGTGTTCCTTGCGCTTAGAAATGGATGAAGACAAACACAGAGAGAGATAGAGAGATAGAGGATAAATGTGCTTGAGAGAGAAAGAGAGAGACAGAGAGCAAAATGGAATGTGGCGAAAAGAGTTTCGCTCTTTTTTATACTACTTTGTTGTTTTCACACATAATCAAAAATGATTTGTATATTTGAGCAGATCTTTGACGTTGAACGCTAGCACGTAAACATTGTTTATCACAACGTCATATCATTTATTATATTTTTCGCCTCACAGCTACTACTTTCAGCGCGTTTTCGGTCTTTCTCGCTCTCATTCACTCACTCACTTTCTCCATTTCGCCCTCTCATCACAGTCTAAACTATGAGCTGGGTCGTGTGATGCAAAAGCATACAGTTCGACGGAGCGAGAGTCATTGTGGCAATATGTATTCACGACAAATTTGCTACCGAAAGCGATGTTTCCACGGTATACGCTCCAATGGCAATGTGTCCACATTTAAATGTATAGTAAGTGGCATATTTTCCATTTTCATTAGCGCAAAATATCCTCACACAGCCGAGCTCAGCATTTATTATAGAGCTGAAGCGAATTTTCTCTGTGTGCCTGTGTGTGTGTGTGTGTGCTGGAAAATATTTGGTATGCTAGCGACCGAATGCGAATATGATTTCGCATCAAGTAATGTCAGCAACGTTTTGGTACGTATTCCATCCCAGTCACAAGCAAAAGAGACGAAATGAAACTCATTTGAAATTAATGTTAGCGCGTGGCGCGTCGATACAAACTCCTCGGTTCTTGTACTCCCTGCACCGTTCAAACTCTCGTTTCCACATTCTCTCTCGATCCCTGTGTATTTTGTTTACGTATAATATTCGGTTCATGTTGCTAGTTTAATGCCATTGAAAGCCGCCCTGTTTATTTTCCACATTATATCCCCATTGCTATCTCGCTAAGCAGTGCCAGTGCCAGTGGCAAAGGCAGCAACAACAACGAAGTTAGTCTTACAACGACCACCGAAAGGCGGAATGCGTTCAAACAAAACCAGTAAACATATACACAAATACGCATTCATCGTTAGGTAGTATCCAAGCACATTGCTCGCACTGAATGAAACCTCACAATGACAACAACACTGTCACCGCCAACAACAACAACAACAACAACGGCAGCACCATAGCACACAGCCAATTCGAATCCGAAAAATGTTTCTATAGTGATACGTATATGATTTTTATATTGACGGTAAAGGTTTTGCATACATTGCTCTGTTGGGTTTGCGCTCGAAAAGATGTCGGTTTTTTTTATCGGATTGGCTCAATAGAAGGAATGATGAAGAGTTTTGGAGCCCAGGCGAAAATTTCAAAATGGATAAACATAAGCGTCGATTTATATGTATTCGTTCTATTAGCCGGTGACATAAAGCTAAACAAACGAGGCTAAATACGCTTCGATCCATTTTTGTTTTTCGGTTCGATACACATTTCTCCTTCTTCTGCGTTCTGCGTATGTGTTTTTTTTCGCCATCAAAATTTGCCCATCTCTCACCCACTGTGAATGCGCGCCAAATATCGCATGCACATCAAATGGCGAAAAACTAACATTCTCTGCGAATGCCAGACACTCTTTTTTTCTTGCTCTCCATCTCTCCCTGGCTGCGACCAACATTGCTTCAAGTAGTAGCGCAAGCACAAGATTTGAGCTGCTATTCATTGCGATTAGGGCTTCTGAACACTAAATCGAACGAAAATTTTAAACGATTTAGCGAAATAAAGTTGTTGTCGAACATTTTTTTTTCTTTCTGACATTCGTTTCATTCATTATGCTCGCACTTTTCACCCTAGTTGTGCGCCACTGTATCCATTGTCGCTAAGCGTATTTTTGTTGTTGTTGTTGTTTCTTCCTTCAATTTCCAAACCACCTTACTTACGCCTCTTATATTGAACCGTTTATTGGATAACAACAAGTAATGTGCCATTTATAATACGGCGGAACATTTTGACTTTGCCATTTGTGTTCCTGTCATATCCATTGAAATGCTGAATTTTATCGCTTTTTCACTGATCGAAAATTCGTATCTTTCCATCATTTTACATTGTGAACAGTCGAAGCTCAACAACAGCAGCAGCAGCAACAACAAAAAAACCATGTGATTTTCAATAAAACATTTCGTTTGAACGCCAAGCGAAATCGAGTCAGAGCGAGGAAAAGCAATAAAAAGAATGAAAAAAAGAGAAATAAATGGGTGGATATTTCCATTCTTTGATTTCAGAATAATTTGAAAAATTTTCACAATTTTCATAGACGCTGTGTTTCAACAGATTTTTGTTGTTGTCGTTCAACAGACAAAAATAGAACACATACTATAGAAGAGCCTTTGTTTTACTGCTGAAAAAAAAATCCAAAATAAAAGCGATACACAGGACTTGGATTTCTACACGGGAAGTTGGTGGAACAGAGCTAGACCGAGCAAAAAATGCTCCTTTTCTTCCTCGTTGGTTTCGTTTTTCACGTTTTTTTTTTCATTGCGGCAAAGTTTTCCCCATATATCCGTTGGAGTTGTGTGTATTTTGTTTCGCCCTTTTTAGCGCACATACTTGTACACCGTTCGTTGGAAAAATTGTTGCGCTCCCATTTCTAGCCTACTTTATTTGAAGCGATAGCATTGGTTTTCAAGCGCATTGTTTCGTTCATTCATCCTGCTAACATACACATACACATACATATTTTCCACTGCTCATTTCATCGATTCTCCACGGTTGTGTTTTCTTTGGGTCTCGTTTTATTTTTTGTTGATATTTATTCTGACTGTGCAGCGGTGAAAAAAAGACTAAGCATCAATGTGAATAGTCGTTAACTCACCGGAAATACGCAGATCGATGTGTCGGCTGTCTGAAATATTGTCAAGAGGGCGAAAAACACGCGTGCACACACACACCAAATAAATCGAAAACTTAAAATGATTTTGAACAGGTTTTTTATGCGTACGAAATCATATAAGACATTTCAAATGTTTGTGTATACATATCCAAACGGAGTATAACGAACCGGAATGCGGGAAGACATACTTCGAAACTTTGCTCCTTAGTATTTTGAGTGGGATTATTGAAAGTCGACGTAAAGAAGCGCGAAAGATGAGATGAGAAAGAGACAGAGACAGAGACAGAAACAGAGAGAGATAGAAGATGAAGAGAAAAAAAATGAACGGAAGCGGAAGAAAATCAACGTGAAGTATGTCATATTTGTTGGCTGTTATGTGCTTTTTCACTTTGAAGCACGTGCGACAACGGATAACACATTTAACACATTAATTTTGAGTTGGATCGTCTTTTGTTATGCTTTTATAAAGTTCGTAAGGGCGTTTATCTGCTCAACAGCTGCTTTCGTAAAAATGTTTCAAGTTTAATCGAATTTACACAGCGAAAATGGATTTTTATCCGTTCGTTTTCATTTTACACAAACATGTGGATATCAATTTATAATGCGAATGGTGTTCAAAGTCAAATGGTCAATTGGAATCAAATATGAATAGGGTTTTCATTTGTGTGAATAATATGAACGGTTTTTATTTCTCTGTCTCCCCCTCTGTGGTGCTCAAACACACACACATACACACACACATTTTCGCCAGCGGCTAATCATATTTATGAAAATGAATTAAAATTCGTTAGCCAAATTGACATAGCCCATAAAATATGACAAAAATGATTGCGCCTAAAATTCTAATTGCTTTTAACGGTATCAACACTTGGCAATGTAAACGTTGCAAATCGAAGAGTTTAATTACATTAGCACGCATCTAAATAAATAGTAAATCCAGCAGCAGATTGAGCCGAAGCGCAGACACCGAGACACAAGCAACCATTTTATTTTTGGTATTTATCTGCTTTGCAGCCATACAACATACACTCTCTTTCTTTCTCGAACCTATATATGGCGAATATATTGGAGACCCATTGCTATCAAGCACACAAAATAACAATTTATTCCAAATAAATTAAAATGCGTCTGCGAAAGTCTGTCGTTATTCCATATCTTCGCAGTCGGTCGTCTAACGAGAAGGTAAGCGATGGATGGCGCATCACCGGCAACACCAGAAAAAAGAACCAAAGACTCGACAAAATAACAACGAACAGAGCAACAACAGCATACAAAAATAAACACGATGCAAAGTAACTGAGAAGAAGAGAGACTATGAAACGCGACAACGGAATCTCCGACGACCGTAAATTGAGACAGAAAAACCAAATAAAAAAAAGAAACGAAGAAAAAATCAGAGAAATGAACGAAGAAAAACCCAATGAAATATAGCAATTGTGTACGGCACGCTGCTCATCGTGTAGAGTGGATACAAACCGTTCGCATGCAGAGCGAATTTTGTTGAGCTGCAAAACACATGTGCATGTGTGTGCATGTGCGCGAACACAGCGCGAATTTTGTGTGTAGAAAGTTCAATGCTCTATTGCCTGGCTGCTCTCGCAATCTACGTATTTCGTGGAGAAGAACAAGAGAAGAAGAAAAAACTTGGAATTTTGCTTTTCGGATACGTTTTGTTTTTTTTTTGTTTTTATCTCAGTTTAGCAACTTATCACACACGATTATTGGCAACACATTGCCAGTTATTTAATCTGCACAGTCGATGAACTTAAGTAAAAACTATGTTTTCGATAACAGAATGAAAAAAAAAATTACCAACATCGTTATTAAAACGAATGTTTAAAAGACAGAAGACCCTGACGAAGGAAAGAAGGAGATGCTTATGATTTTTTTTTGATTAAAATTAGGATACTTGCTATCAGTCCAAGATAAAAAAAAGAAGTTAAATGCGCACCCGTCTCGAAAGATGAAAGAAGTAGAAATATTTTTTATCAATAAAAAAACAAAAACAAAATGTGCTCGAGCCACAAAACGATGCTTTATGGTTTGCGTTGGGCGCGTTTTTCATTGTGACCGCAAACGATTTTCTGTCTGCGAGTCTATTTACTTTTTCATTTCAGCTTCTTAGTTAACGTTGTCGTCTTTTTTCTGTAAACAATCTAGCGCCTTGTTGTTTCAATTGCAAATGAATGCAGCTCTACTCGCCGAGATATGATTCAAGTCAAGAAGAGAAAAAGGAAAGAACAGTAAAAGCGACAAAGAGAAAGGACGAGATAGCGCACAGTGGTTAGTACTTAAGCAGTCGAATTTGTTTTTGCTCTCTCTTTTAAATGTAAATAAGCCGTATCAAGCGGTCGTTAGACATCATTTAAACATGTGTGCTATTTTTCAAGCATGCTTATGATGTTACAAAGTGCTGATTTACTTTGGGTTTACGTTTTTTTTTCTCTACTCGGCAGCCGAAATTTTTTCATTTTCTTCCCCCTCCTCTCCCAAAAAAAATTGTGACATTTTTTCTTTGTGGTGCATCGTATTCCATTTCATTGTATGTGTCTGTGTCTGTCTTGCTGCGTCAAATTAAAACCAATGTAATTTGATATGTGAAATAGAAGGACCGTATTAAGATCCATTGGCAAAGTTAATAGGATCGTTACGTTGAAATGTGTAGTGGCACATACATAGGCCATTGAGAGATGTGCAGACACATTCACATGTACTATGTACAATCGGACTGGGGGAACAAATCAATTGCGTTACATAAACAACTTTGAGTTTGGAAATGCACGGAGAGAGATAGAGAGAGAGAGAGAGAGAGAGAGAGAGAGAGAGAGAGAGAGAGAAAGCGACCCTGCTAAGTTCTCCTTGTGATGATTTGTATGGCAAGTGAGCGCACTGAATTGATTTATCTTGACGATGATGCGATGTTATAGAGCGAGAGAACGTATATATTGAATCATGTGTCTCGAAATTAGTCGGTTGTGAATGTGTCTGTTTGTGTACATCGTACATACTACGGTAGACGCAAGAAAGCAGAAAAGGTCAGATGAAAAAAAAACTAACATCACAAATGATTTTCACAAACAAATCACGTACGCAATAACAACATATTTATAGCTCGATTTGATTCATTTGTTGTGAACAACGAAAGCAACGCAGAAAAAACCAACAGAAGAAGAAGAAGAAGAAGAAAAAAATGAAAGAGCAAAGGAAAAAATTTGACGAAACAGGAGAGACGATGGATTCAACGAGTCTGGTGTGCACCAAATGCCTCTTGTGTCCTGAGATGATGGATTTTTTTCTTACGCATAAAAATGGAAAACACTAATCATTTTGATGAAATAAAAACGCTTCGTTCATGGCCAATCCATTACACAACTAAATGGAATTTTTTATTACTCCCTTTGAATTCCGTTCTGCGTTGAATCACAAAAGATTTATTTGTATTGTTGCTGATCTTTTCATTTGTTTAATAGAACCCAATAACTTATGAGAGAGAGAGAGAGAGAGAGAGAGAGAAAAGAGAGAAAGACTAGCTGCCGCTTAGTTGTCTCTTGTCTTTCATTTGACAGCAACCATCATCGTCATTCGTCCATTCGTCCATTCAATGTGTCTGTCTAATTCACTTAGCGTCTTGCCTTCGTGCACTTAATTAAACGAGTATGGAGTTATTAAAATTAATTATGTTCCGATTATAGTTCAATTTCGTTGGACATCCTTGCTGTCGAATGCCAACAGCCGCTATGCGGCAACAATGAAAATTGATTCGATTCCAAGGCTTTCATCAATGGTAAATGCCATAATTCACGTGTGGAGTGTGAGCACTTTTTTTATCCATAAAAACATCGGACTGGTGTTCCAGTTGTACCGTTTCCATGCACGCCGATTTTCCACTTTAGTGTCACTGTAATCTGGTGCTATGCGCGGAGGCGCTGTTTTGGTGTGTTTGTATATGTGCGTGTGATGGCTTTTTTTGTTCGTCGGTTCGCACACATTTTCTCCACCATCGGCGAACCTTCCGAATGTTCTTTTTTTCGGGGAGAAAACGGAGAAATATTTACTATTGAATGGATAAAATGGAAAGAGAAATATGTGTGTTTATGCTCAAATAAAGATGCTCGATTAGCGCCAACCAAACGAGGTTAGTCGGCGATGGTACACTTTGATATCGTGACACTCGACGACAATTTTAAGCCACTTTAATAATGAATATAATTGGCCACGATTTGTGGCCGCAATCATTGTATTTGGGAATGCTTTTTTTGGAAATTAGCTTGTTTTCATTACGTTTATCGATTTTTGTAATTTCAGCATAAAGCATGCTAGGCTTTATCGCCACGAACCCAACCACCAATTATTCTCAACCATTCGCTGATGACCCGAATAAGAGAGGAGAAAAAAAAAACAATAACGCGTAAAAGTAGACTCTAGTTAACATACATGCCATGCGTTATATTCTCATTTCAAATGAAAATCAACCTTTCCGGTTGAAGAAGAAAAAAATTCTTAAGTGTGTTATTAATTTGTTAACGCGAAATATATAAAAACAAAAATTTTGATATGGAAACAAATTGATACACAATGAGGAAACGGAGTTGAAAAAAAAATCACATGAAATGAACGACACCAACGAGCTCGACGGAGTGTGGGTAATCAAATGAAAAACATCGACAATGTTACTAGTTGAACGACGGAATAATAAAGACAATAAGCAACTGCTCCACCGCAGAACGGATATGGTAAATTGTAGGATTTACACACAAGGGCACAAAAGTTGTGCGGCGATACCATTGAAAAACGGTTGGCTTCCATGGCACCGACCACTTTTGCGGCTCTTATCGAGATCGAGAGAATGCGTGGTGGGTTTGTTTTTATTTGAATTTGGCTTCTTTCATCATACAGCACACAAATGCACACATTTCGGTGTAATCACCTTTACTCCAATGTTCAGTTGATGTTGCTGTTGTTGATTACGCGTTAAAAATTTGTTTCGCCTAACTCATAATTTATGACCTGGCCTTTATTATTATAAGGTATTGTTTAATAAAAATATATTTCATTATGCATTATATAATGTGGCGGTGTTTTGGTTCGTTCATTCATGGGCTTTGAAATGTGTATACAATCGTAGAAGAGTGTTGTTACGTTCTCTTTCGCCCCTCAATTTTTCTTTCGTTCTCTCTCTTCTTTGCTAAGGTTTCAATGTTCTTTTTGAATAAGACCAATTTCGGTCCGATGTTTTACCTCTCAAAAATGAATACCGTTGCTTCGGTATAGCCATTTTTTTTTGCGTATACGTTAGTCTTCACGAATTGAGTTTGTTACCTCAGGCGATGAATAATTTCATTCGAGACGATAAACCATTTGAACGATTGTTCCCTTTCGTTCGCTTCTTATACTTTTTCTTCCTCTTGCCTTCCGTCTGCTTCCATATCGCTCCGATTCATTCACTCTCCTACACTCAATAATTTTTTATTTGTTGGTGTTGCGCTCACTTTGTTTATTCGTTTCGCATAATCTTCTGCGAAACATTCTTCTTATGCCAAAACAGTGAATAAATTTTTCGGTCGCGTTTTTTTCTCTTCAAATTTGTTGTTTTCCTTCTTGTATACCTCACGAACAGACATACGATTTATGCTATAAATGTTGATTTATTGCTTGAATGATGTGTTTTCTCCTTTGGATTGGATTTATTGATTCGGTGCAAATCATTAAACGCTTTTTGAATGTTTACTTGCATGTTGCTCTGTTACTGTGCCACACTTCGACCATTGCAGATGCCAAGATTTGAAGTGAATATGTTTCCCAAATGAATTAAAACCAAAGTAACTGGACATATCTCTCTAGAGTGTTGAATGCCGTTGAACATGGTTGCAAACTTTTTAATTGATGCCTTATTTTGAATTCAACGTAGCAAAAACACACATAACTTTTCTAATAAGATTTTGGAAATTATTCTCGTTTTTTTGCGACTCTCTCTCTCTTGCAAAACAACCAATTTTCTAAAACCAAGGTCTAATTCGACGCAACATGACCAACAGGTGCATTAAAACCACTGTGTTTCATTTGATTTCATTATCTCGTAGTGTTTATGTGGGATGATGTTGGTCCCTTGGTCTCGTTATTTCATTTACATTTTAATTTTTGTTGTTGCTGTTGTGTGTTTTAAGCCAAATGAAAAGGAAGCCGCAGCATTTTCACATTCTTTTTCACCATACATCGTTTCAGTCATATGTTTTCCTTCATTTTGCCGTCGATTTTTCTCCGGTCTCTTCCTTTCTCTCACACACAATCTCCATGTTTTTTTTTCATATAAGGTAATCAAAAGAGAATGTGCGGAAAAAGAAGGGAAAAGAGAATACATTGGCATTCAATGAGGCAAAAAGAACCGAACCGACAGAGTGCTCTTTTTGTTGGCGAAAAGGCTTTATTTCACCCGAGTTAATTCGATTTTTTTGTGCTGGTAAATTAATAAAAAGCCCAAGTCGTAACAAAGAAAGAATAATGTAAATTATGCCGAGATATTTTCATCGTTTCGTACGAGATGAAGAGTGGGATAGAAAGAAAAGGGCTGGACTGCAGAACGGATACACATTATGTCACACAAAATGTCCAAAGTAAGCATTATATGCGTCGTTGGATTTCTGTGGCAAAGAATGGCATCTAAACGCTTCCAAACGGTAAGTAAACGGCCATAAAGTAATAACTTAAAACAACTAATACTTATTTGCATTAGCATAACGATGGTGTGAACCCTTTGGAATTCAGCCGATTCTGTTTCTGAAAGCTGAAATAAATATATAAGAAAGCTGGCTCACCAAACTCATCCGTATGGTGTCTGATTTACTCGTTGTTGCTGGAGAGCTCAAACCCGTCGGTAATCCATTTAACCGATTGCGTGCGTGTGTGTGTGTGCGAGTGAACAATGAGCATGTTTTCTGTTCTACGGTAAACATTTCCTTGGACTGTGCTCGTTGTCGTAACTAAAACGGAGGCGACTCACGCAACGTTAAATATACTCTCACAACGATTTATCGCATCTCTCCCGTGTCGTATAAGTTTGAATAATGAATTGATGCTGTTGAAAATGGTTTTCTTTTCTCTTTCCTTCTCTTTCCCGTGCAGATGTGCCGCTTTGCACTTCGATGTCGGTTGTACATGTTACGATGAAACTTCGTCACAGTCTTGATGTGAAAACGACCGATAAGGCGAAATTGAGAAGAAATAAAAACAGAAATTCAAGGAAAGCGATTTCAGAGCTTTAACCATCCAAAACAAAGAATGGGATAAAAACACACGACTGCAGAAGAAGAGGACGAAGTGAAAAAAGCAGCATTCTTGAAATGGAATTTCATCTTCTTCGACGAGTCGTACATAAAAATTTTTATGTTCACTACAGCGCATAAGGAAAATGAAATTGAAATAGAACAAACACAACGGAGAAAGCAAACAGTTCCATGTTATTTTTTCTTGTTTCAGCTCCACTTCGCACGGGCACTACCATTCTAAATTGATGCATGAGCAAATAAAAGAGACCTCGATTTCAGGAATTTTCCTCATCCATATTTTTACGACTATCTTTGCCTTTTCGTTGCGCTGGTTTCGTCTTCGCTGTCGATGTAAATAACATGCTTTTAAAATGTGAAAACGTGGAAGAAAATGAAAGGGAAAAAGCTCCAAATTAAATCGCGGGAATTATTTTTTAATCTTTCGTCGCCGCACTTCTGTCGATTTCGAAAGAATATGACTTCGAACTGCGAAACTGATTAGCAGTGATGTTGTTACACTGAATCCATTCTGTTTTCTCAATGAAGATGACAGGCAAAAATGCCATTTAGACAAAACACAAAATCTCTTTGAAGTTTTAATGGACACATTCTGTGAAAAATAATAACGTTTTTTCTCTTGAAGATTGTGATTTAAACGGCAATATTCAATCACCAAATACTTTTGTCCCGCATTTTGCGCCAATATTTTTTGTTTTAACTTTAGAAAATAATTGAAAGCGACTTTCAGATTCATTTTGATCGATAAACAATGCAAATGCACTAGACATGAGCTCCCAATTAAGTGGTTAATTGTGAACATTTTGTTAGACACATATAAAGCTTCCAAGCACACTTGAACAAAAAAGCAGAATGATATGTTTATAAAGAATAGTAATTGATCAATTAATCTAAGCTTTGGATGTAATGAGTAGATTAAGTTAGTTTTGAGGTACAAACGAAGTGAACAAGTTCTAGTTAATTACTACTAGTAATTACTAGCTTATTTATTTTTTTTAACAAGAATGGAACAGAAAAATGCCCTAAATTGAAAAAATATTTTAGTTATAGTGACTACAGCACTCAAAAGTCGTTACCATTACTGTAATGTGTGGCTATTATTGGTTCAATCATTTACGGCGAATTGATTAATTTTTACCAAAACGATATCAATTCCAAATCGAAATGATACACAGTCAGTTTGATTTGCAAAATAAACATGGCACAAAGATGGTTTGAAATGCGGTTTTCTGCGTCAATTTATCAATATAAATTATGCAGTTGTAAATTAATCCGAGTTTCAAAACGAAAACGCTGGAATGGATCATATTTAAAATTAATTTCCCATTAAAATCAATGAACATGCACAAAGCCAATTTAAAATGCGAATGAATTCTAAACTGTTATTTATTCAAAAGCCGATTGTTTTAATATTGTATCACTCGACATATATACACTTTTGTGTATCTGACACCTGATATGGTTTCATTTTGGCCCTGCTGCGGCTGCCTCGCTCACTCTTTCCACATTTTATCGTTTTGCCATCGATAATAATTTCCGAATTGTTTGGTGAATGAATGAATGTGCGCGTGTAGTAAATATTTTTGGTATTTTTGTGAAATTCATCGTTTAATCAGTTGTGTATATTTTCGTGTTTATTTTATTTTTGGCTATGCAAATAATAATTGCGGAAATGAAATTTCGTTTGAAAATCTAAAATAAGCTCATTGATATCGCAACGGGAGGCTCGTCATTCGTGTTTCGGCCAATGTTTATGTAAGCAATTTCCATAAATGGTTGCTTTTTAATCAAAGTTTGTTGCCGCTTCGAAGTGGTGTGTCGTGTCATGCATATTAATTTTATTGAAGCTATTTACAAAAACTTTTAATTTATTATGCTCTGATTTGACTTGCTGAAATTTCCATTTCAATGATTAATTTCTGAACATTGGATACGGTTGTGCATGTTTTGACGTTAAACTTCTGAAACACAAAAGAAAGTTCTCCTTATTCTTCCTATTTTGAAGTGTATTTAAAAGCATTTCCAATACGGAATGTGTATGGAATACCTGAATATCTCTTGGGCAATCATAATATTATTCGTTTGGTTTCTCTCTGGATATACAGAATGCTTTTATTCATCGAAATTCGATGTACATGGTATTTACTTGATTTCAAAATTTAAACAACAATGGAGTGTCTGAGAGACTGCCTACAAATGAATCCAGAACAAAGTAAAACTGCAGGCCATTTCGAGTTGCTAGATTTGAATCACGATTGTGAAAAGCCATCGGCCATCGATGATAAGTAGCTCTGCATGGAAGCAATATAAGATCGGGTTCTTTTGTTTCGCTTTTAATTGAACATTATGTTTCAATCTACCAGCGTACAAACATACTATAAGACTGTAACATTCATTAGCTACCTCAATAGCCGGTAATCCATATCCATATCATACACGATTACTACACGTGTGTTAAATATTTTAATCAAATCAATGTAGAATTATGCAAAAGTGATTTCCATTGCAATAACATGAATAGTTGGTCTTGTGGCAGTAGGGTCATAGCGGTAGACTACGTTATAGTTTCTCTTGCAAAATCTTGCATTTGTATTCCGTGTATCAACTGTTATATATTCCTTTGTATTTTCCAATCAAAGCTAATGTGGTTGTCGACCCGCTCACACTCAACCATGGCTTGTTCGATGATGATAATAAAATAGCCAATATATTTAATGAAACCAATCATTCGATGTGTTGACGATATGCGTGCGATTCAATATCAAATTACGTACGATGTAGAAATTTAAATAAAAAAATTTAATCCACCCTTCTGGCACAATAAAAATCCATTCCGTTTATAACAGTGGTTGTTGCTGAAAAATGATGTCAAAATCAATAGCAAAATTAACCAACGTTTAGGGTACGTGTCTACGTGTGTGTGCCGCGTATCAACGCAAATAGATTGTATAAATGTTTTTGTAACAAATGGTTGTTCATTCGTTTCGCCAAATACTTCTAGCCTGGCTTGCACATCTCTCCATCCATTTTGGCTGTGAACCTCAAATGAATGGTGAAAAGCACTTTTCAACAAACGGAATAGACCTAAATGTAGTGTATAAATCTAACTAACATGATACATATATAAATAATGATATGTGCACAGCGAGAGTGAGAGAGAGCGCGTGGCTAGGACATGTATATTTATAACACAACAAAATCTAAATTGAATAATGATTATTATTATAATAGAGCATAGTGTGTCGGTATACGTTGTAGCTGCCGCTGTTACTGTGTTTATGCGATGTTGGAAAAAGTGGGTGATGGCAGCCTATTAGTAAGTTCCATGCATTAATAGAGTCGCTGCGTTTGTCGTCCTCTTCATCGTCGTCGCCGTCATCGTTTCCATTTCATTTTGGTGTGCCAATCTACATGAGTGGCGTATTTGGCCCCTAATGTATATTTTTCACTCCATTCGTGGTGCCGATAGCATTTCTAGTTTTCATCCTATACATACATATATGATTCACACTAAAATCGACCGATTTTTTCGTATAGAAACATGTGTCGAAGATATCATGACATGAGATCGTTTGCGATTTCATGTTTATGTGCTTGCGATGGTTCGAGCATTTTCTGCGAAAGACTTTATTTCTTCTTTTTCTCCCCAACGCTATTCCGTGTCACAAATATATTGAAATATGGAACTTGAGTAGTGTTTCCATCGTAACGCCTTCATCTTTTCAGCAGTTAAATAATATAAAAAATGAACTAATGGGTAGTTGTGCCGGACAAAAAAAACGAAATTGAAAAGACTCCGTATTAAAGGCAAAGTTGAGATTGTGCCAATTTTGACATGAGCGGCTGCTGTGCACTGCAAAATGCTTTAATGTTTCACCTAAAATTCACATTGCATCATCAATGGCATGTTTTACACGACATAAAAAAAACTTTTACTACTTATTTCGATGACCAACCAAGATGCAATCGGCCAGAGCAAGAAGGACGGAAGACCACTGAAAATAAAACAGAAAAAAAACAACTCAGACTAATTTCACGGCGAATGCTGTCATTATCATCAATTTCCTATAGTTCTGACAGTTGTTTGGTCGATCTTTGATTTTTGGTGACATTTTGAGGATCTTTTGATTTTACGCAAACGTGGAATGCTTTGTATACTGATACATGTATTTGCTTGGAACTCGATTGACCGAAGCGCCATCTAAAGAACCGATGGCGAATTCGTTATGTCTGTATGTTATACTTCAGTATGACGTTTGACAGAACGGAGAGTGTACTTGATTGTATTGTCATTAGCCTTAGATTATCTAGGTGGTGTTTGCGCTCAATATCAGTTGTCAAAGTCAAAAAGAATAGGACCGTTGATTTTACGTTTCTATATTTGTACCAACATTTGTTCCCATGATGATTTTGCTATGTAATTTATTGATTACAATCACAGTTCATTCACATACATGCACAAAAGTTCAATTCCTTTGAAAACCGCACCGTTATTAACTGCTTTATAATTTATATTTCAACAAACGAACACAATTCACTGGAATTTCATTAGGCGTACACACTTCTGTTTGCAATTTTACATAATTCAATTTCAATGGAACTACCAAACGAATGAGTGCTTTATTTCCGTTTTTTCTTTTCTCACCATCTCCCTCTCCCTTACTCTCTTTCTCTCTCTCTGCGCATTCGATCCTTCCACCACACCACGTTTTTCTATTAAGTGCACTAAGTTCTTGTAAACTTCCATTAAAATGGAACCATGAAGAAGAAGTGCACGTTGGTGTATTTGAAGTGATTGTTGCGGTTAAACCTTTCCGTTGACGGGCAAAAGTTCGAAAGTTGCTGCCATTAAATACTAAGTCACAAAAGCAAACTTTAGAAATGCCAAAGGTTCCATTGTCAATCAGATCGGATGGGAGGGTGGAGGAGTTGGCTTCATGGAAATAAGAGCAAGCGAAAAAGGATTTGAAATTGCTTATTAATAATTGTCGCCTGCACTGTGGCCTCTTAAGCACACAGTTCATATGCTGTGTGTGTGTGCTTGTTGTTCATTTTTGTGAAAAGCTGTCCGAAAAAGTTCGAAATCAATTTTTCGAACTGTCATTTTCGCCACTTTTGACGCCTTCATTAAAGCATTTCATTTAACATCGCATTAAACAACTGAATATTCTCATTTTTCAAATTTATGCCAGAGTTTTTTTTTGTTCTCTTCTCTTTCGATCGTTCTCTCTCTCTCTCTCTCTCTCTCTCTTCCCTTACCGCTCGCATTTTCAGAACAGGATCAATAAAATTCATGTTCTAGCTGCGAAATGGTGATTAATTGTTCGCAACACAATTCAAGCAAATATTCTAAATTGTCGGAATGATGTTCTGCTTTCAGAGTGAGTGTTGCCAGTTGTTTGGTTATCCGGGCTTCCGTTACCATCACTTTCTCTCTTTCCGTCCTCCTCTCTCGTTCGCCTGCTCCCCTCTCCACAACCAAGCGCAATAGATTTTTGGCCCCATGGAAAAGCCCAGTAATTTCCTGTGATTTATTCGCACGATATATTTTGCAACGTAGATTTCGGTTTTAAAACCATTTAAACCGGTTGTGCGATTTTTTGGGTATCGTCAAATATTGTGTCATTTGATTGTATCTTGTGTGCCAGCAGCATATGTAACCTTGCAGCCTCACTCAAAATTGGAGATTTTCAATGCAATAATATTTCGTGCCGAGGTAAAAAAAAACATTATATAAAGTATGAATATGAACGCTCATAATTTTGGTTCCAGCCAAACGAAGAAAGAGAGAGAGAGAGAGAGAGAGGGGGAGCAATTTTTAATGGGAATGAACAGCGTTTGCTGTTGTTACTGTCATGATTAATGATTGAAGATTATACTAGAAAATGGTATTTTTGCACACAAAAGTTATCATCGAAGGATGGCGCATGGGAGAGAGTGAGAGTCACAGAGTTCGCAGTTGAACGCAAAAGCACACACACACACACACACTTACACCACACTCGCAGATACAGAGAGCGCATAGACTCATTTATTCTCGTTTAAATTGCTCGACATGCCAACGCAATGAACCAAAATTTTTACACACGAAACCCATTCGAATCGACAATTTATAGCCATATTTTTCCACATAATTCACATTTTTGCCGAGGTACGAAAGATTTGTACCAGCGCAGTGGCCATTTGCCGCAATAAGTCTAAAAAGTGTGGAGCAATTTGTTAATTAGAACAAATTTCGATTTAGAGAACTGAAAATGTTTAACCGCGTTTAAAATGGTGAATTGCATTGGCTTAAAAGTTATATGGATAGAGGCAGGGAGGTGAACGAATGGAACATCATTTTCCAATCGGAAACTATTTCATTTACTTCATTTGCATTATGAACTTGTGTGAGTCTTTCTCTCTCCCTGTGTTCTTAGGACTTGTTGAAGCATTTTGTAATACGATATTTTCCGCATCAATTTGATGCAAATATGAAAAACCGACCGCAGTGACATGCTCCATGAATCGCGCGCACCTCGTTTCACTTGGTTGATATTGGCACATTAATGCATTGCCAAAGTGAAACTGGAAGAAAGAAAGACGAAGAGAGAAAAGACGTCGTACGATTCAATGCATCTGCTCGAACGTAAAATGTAATTGTGATGTTAATCTTGCACGTGCACAAGTGCACACTGGAATTATATTAGTGACAATGGTGGCTCATTTTTATTTTTCGTTATTTCTTCCATCACTCTTTTACACGCGAACATTACTTTGGATTCATTTCATTTGAGTTGCAAATATGTGAGATTTGGTTGCTTTTATCTCTTTTATTTATTCGCTTCGCACACACAAACATTTTGGGACTATATTTCGTTCGGTTTCTCTCTGGTGCGCTCTCTCCCCTCTGCGTGTAACGGAACAAATGCAAACCTATAATATTCAATAGTTTTTTGTTTGTTTGTCAAGAGATCAGACGAAAAGCGAGCAACACATAAAAGGGATAGATACACACAAAACCCAAGTACTCCCTGAACTCGAACAGCGTCAATTGATGTGAGCATGTGTGTAACAAGAAGGTTTCCTTTCTTGCCATATTTGTGCTCTCTCTCCCTCCCACTTTCTCTCTCCGTGTGTGCACAATCGTTTTGTTGGATACACACAGCGTGGCAATGTTACGATTTGGTTAATGCTGTTTGCCGATTTAGCTTCGCTTCGCTATGCGTCGCACGAGGGAAAGGAAGAGAATGACTTCGAATCGTTGGTTCGACGGAGCGTGGACGCGGGTGCGGGCGCAAGCAAGTACTGCGAATTCATTGCGCTTGTGAAACGAGGGGGAAGCGACTGAGAGTTGTTTATTTGCCATTATGTTGTTGATTTTCTCTCTTTCTTACTTGCCAGCGTGTGTTTAATACAGCGGATAATTCACTAAAAGCTAAATGGATATTATTTAATGTTTTGTTGTTCGAGCCCGTTGTCATCGAGCAGTTGCGTCAAATATCATCGATTCACTGTGGCCAGCGAGTCTTGGCGCGTTCAATATGTGTTTTTTTTCTCTCTCTCTCTCTCTCTCTCTCTCTTTGTTTGGAGTTTTGCTCGTTTCCATTTTGTTTGGTTGTTTTGAAAATGGATTTCCTCCGATATGAATGCCCATATCTGGTGCAAATAGTATGGATTATGATAACAGCGGTAGGCAATGATCCGTCGTTTCAATTCGAAAATGCTTTCTCATTCATATATAATGTTTTTTTTTTGCCGCACTCTCTTTTCTCCGGTTCAATTTTTCATTACACATCGACTCGTATTACGCCGACAAATGCTTCGGAACGGGATGTTTGGTTTCTCCGTCAAAACGGATATTTCAATGGAATGAACAAATGAACATGCGGGAAACAACAGCAACGCACCAAACTACCTATTACTTAATTTACTGTACAAATTCAGTTCTCGAGCACACCGTAGAAGCCGATTGTATTAGACCGAGAGCCTTTTGTACCAAAAACACGGAGATGGATAATGAAATATATATATATGTATATGACATAGAAGTAGGAAAATTGAAGAGGTACGCTGTCTGTTTTGTTTTGACAGCAGAAAGATGGGCGAGTACGACAGCCGTATCGTATTTTTCATGCATGTAATCAACGGCTGTGCTGTCCGGACGATTTTATAGCGAGTGTAATTATCTTTTAAATATCTCGATAAAAACGTGGAATTAAACACAATTCCATTGAAATGATCGCTGACAAATTTTTGATTAAATCACTTAAGCTTCGAAAACCAATTTTTCCATCCCTCCGAGACATTCCAATTCATTTATGGCAATTAGTTATAGCAGCTTTAAAATTGTAAATCCTGTCGAAATGTGCTTTCATTGGTTATTTTAAATTTGAAAAAATGAAAATATCATGAAATTATTATGAATATTTCAATAATAATAATACGAAGGTCATCACATCACCATTTGGTTCTTTTGTTGTCTTTTTAATTGTTGTTTCCACTGAATATTACAATCATAGCAAAAAGCAATCAATTGTTTACTGAACGTGACCACTCCAAATGAATTTTCAACGAGCAATATCATATGATATTATGAGGAAAATTGCACGGTGATACAAACTCACACAAACTCATTGGATAAATTTGCCGAAGCCAAACAAATGGTAGAGTGTCTCGATTACATCTTGAATGTATGAAAAAAAAAATTTAAATGCAAATATCCTATGGAACAATGAAATGTTTTGAAAAAAAAAAGAGAGAAAGAGATTGTGTATGTATAAAAGGGGTGCCAAATGTAATGCAAATACTATCGAGTTTTTATTGTTGTAATTTGTTGGTAGAGCATGTTCAGTGCAATAAAATCATAAGCAAGCGTAATTTTAATCACTTCTATGGCACGGCTGTCGACGATGCCATCAACATTTTCATCAGATAAAACACAAACACGAACCCTACGCATTTTCCGGAGCGGCAGGAGGCAGGCATACAGGCAAGCTAGCTAGCTCTTTAGTCTTTCGTCTCTGCAATAAAACAACCGGAACAGTTTGTTGATTGATGTAAGCGTTAAAACGCACCGTATTATGCATGTTATTGTTGGGCCTAAACCGATGCTTAGGCGTGTGGTGAAGGCCTCCTCAATCCTTTTACAAATCAGTCAATGGTCGTTTTTGGAGAATTTCACGCACTAAATCGACCACTGGGAACTTATGACGTTGATGATGATTTTCAAAGTTTAACCCGTAAATAAAGTGCCTGTTTATGTAACACGTTCCAATGGATCAAAATATTTCGCATTCATTTGTTTCCATTCGACCTGTATTCGATGGTGAACCATGAATTTCTAACTCGTGCACATTTTTTCTTCTTTTTTTTTGGTGTCACAGTTTGGAAATGTGTACTACCATTTTTCAATATGGTTTTTGAAATGAACATTTTCGCCGAAAGCATATGAAACTCACATTAAACACATCCGGAGTTGAGCGTTGCAATTAAAATGCAATAATGTGACCAAATGCCCGAAATCAATTCGAACACTTTACTATTTCGGACACTGCGGTGCACTGCACATGCACAGGCATGCACGTTGCACACACCCGCAACATTAAATGCTATGCATATCGCGAACTCTGCCATTCAATTCACATTTCTAAATGTTGTATTTATTGGCCGTTAGCAAAACGGACTGACACTATGGTTCATTTCGAATTTACATATTTATTCCATTGAGCCATCAGTTGGAATGCTTAGCATGTGCTAAATTCAATCCCAACAACGTATTGTCATCCATGGCGGAGATTCGCACAAGCAACAAAATACATTTTAGATCAAATTTATGGCAAAATTTGCATAATTATTCATTATTGCTATTGGCATTGCTACAGTTTGCTGTTGCTATTTCGGTTGTTGTTTTTGTTGTTGTAACGAATTTTCGGGCTTCGGAAAAGTTTCTTGGGATCCCTTCTGGAATGAGATTTTGCCGAAGCGGAGACGGGCATAATGACCGTAATTAATAAAATTATAGTTTTGCCAAGGATGTCTCGTTGATTTCAACTCCGTGATATACATTGAAGTAATCTTCTTTCTGAAAGAAGGGCTACGTTAAATGGTCATTTCGGTATTTTCTATGCCGAATTTCAAACGATATTTGCCCTTTAACATGACGAGCAAATGAAGAAACTTTGGTTGCTCAAGTCAATTGCAAATTGGACTGGAATGAGTTTGGTCTTCATTTAATTCGGATAGAAACCGCATGGGTGACAAGTCAATATTTCCGTGACTTTAATGATATGCTAAAGAAACGAGGCACGTGTAATTGATTGTAATTGTATCAAACCAATGTTAAGAACATCTAAATTTATTCATTGTCCCATAAAATGAGGTTCGACTTGGAATTTCTTGAAAGATTATTCTTTTTAAATAATAAAAATGAATGTGTTGCCTTTTGGGCAATAATTTTCCTATAATTATTCGATTAATTTACCACTTTGGGCCCCTTTGAGCAATCGCTAAATACTCGTAATTATTCTCTCTGACTACCTTTTTAAGTGGCTCAATGAATACCCATACCAAAGCAAATCGACAAAAAATTAGTATTACTTTTGTAAATGTTTTAGTTATACATTGTTATCGCTCTTAATTCAGTTCACCTTCGACGCGTATGAAATGTGTGAGAAGAAAGACGCGCTTTGCACTCCACTTCTCTCTCTCTCTCTCTCCCCATGTGTGTGTCGCTCTATGCTGCGTCATTCATCTGTTCATGTGGATTGTAGCGCAAGGCAACTTCTCTCCTTCTTCTCTCTTTCCATCTGCCTTTCATGTTTGTACACATCGTAACAGGCAAATAAAAAAGAATCTATTATGAAATTCGTCGGTACGTGATCCAGTGAAATATTTCAAATACTTTATGTACGCAAGTGACTGCGTCAACGGCGGCAAACAGTAAAAGAAAAATCGACACACAAGAAAAAAGGCAATAAAAAAAGCGTAACGTAAAAATACGGGAGTGCTTTGAAAGTGCTTCGCATTCGGTTTTGGTGAATACTCGTCTCTCGGGCGGATGAGAGATGATAGGATAGCGTGCCAACGACGGCAAACACAAGCTAGTGAAAAGACGAACATGACGGCTATATGAAACATGAAGATTATACAATTACAGTCATAGCAATCGCATCGTCGTCGTCGTTCTTCTTTCCTTCTGCTCCTATGCCGTTTGGTTTACGTGAATAATGTAAGCGAGCGGCAACAGCAACGAAAAAGAATGTTTGGTCGGTGTGCTCGGACCGTATTGTTTGTAGCGCGCAACAATATTTTATTCATTCGGAATTCCAATGCTTACCATATACTCGCGCTCGCGCGCTTTCACACACCAACAGAATTTTTATTCGTTTCATGCATATTTAATGCATTCGAATTGCCATTTTCAGCATTCAAGATACAACCCAGTTTTTCATTCAATGCCATGCATTTGCGAACCAAACCAGAACCAAACATGTATTACCAACATATGGAATGGAACAAATGTCTTCTGTCCAAAACAAAATGTGCAAAAATAATGATTTGTAAGTAATTTCCATCGTAATGCCATTGAAAGCGCTTCGCACAAATTCGTTTAGCAAATTTTCGTATTTTTCTCATTGAATTCGCCCCGATTCGAATGAATAAACTCACAGAGAATGAGCGACGAAGAAAAAAATGGGATAAAAATAAGATTTCGCCCGGAGATAGAATCACATTTGGAAAGAGGAACCGAACGAGAGAAAGAGAGCACAACAGCATATGATTGTAGAAGTGTGACAATCATCAAACCGTACGGCTCTTCAACTAGATGTCAAAATAAATATTTCCACCAACATTTTATGTAATGCATAATAAATGCTGTGATGCGCCGAACAAGAGAGCTCATGTTATGCAATACACACTCCATGGATATTTATAACGGATTGTTATTATTAGTATTAAATTCAAAAAACACTACGATAAACACGTGCCATCGAATGAACATTGAACAAACGATGGGACCGACCAGCCAACCCGCCGAACAATAAACGTATTTTGATCAATATGATTCAGTATGCTCTGGCCATAGCTACAGTGAAATGTGGGTTCATTAATTGCACGCTCGCAATCGCTCAGCACTTTCAACTGTGTGAATGGGATAAATATACAACGAGCAATATGCCGTCAAAAATGGGCAACATAAATTGACACAACGTACACAAGGAACACACAGCGAGCGAGAGAGCGAGCGAGAGAGAGAGAGAGAGAGAGAGAGAGAGAGAGAGAGAGAAAGCGACGGAGGGTAATAGAGTACAGAAGAGTAATGCAGAGGAGCACAGTTGTTAAATTTTTTTTTATTAATATTACATGAAGAGGAGATTTCTAAAATAGGAATCACAAACGCTACAATATATAATAGAAGTGAACCATGTATTCATCGTGCGCCAATTCAAAATGTAGAATCAGAATTACAGGCACGAAACGTTGGTGAAACGTGGGGTTACGCTGCCGCTATTGCCGACGACGTCGAGCCATGGCTCTTTCAATCGACGCATACTCAATTATTCAATAATAAAAAAAGAGGTTTACATTCCATCTTTACATCGTATACTATAAAAAAAGAACAGTGTACGCACATTAAAAGCACTGGGCCAAGAATTACAGTAAATTTTCATATTCAAGTTTTTTTTTCCGCCGTTTCGTTTGCACTTTGTGTTGCTCTGCGCGGGTTGGTTTCGTTCCCTATTTTATGCAAAATCACTGCCATCAATGTACAAAAAAATGGTGCGGTCGAGAAATTGATATTTCGGATGGTGCGAAATGCGACCAAGTAAATGGAAGTAAAATGTGGCGACGACATTTGATTATGCTCCGACAGAAGGGAGAGAGAAAATTTAAAACAAAGCAGCCAGCAGCTCGGATTTCTTTTATTGCCCATTGAATATTTAGGTTTTTCTGCCTCGTCCGTAAAAAAATGGCAATGAAAGTATTGTAAAATTAGGGATTATGGATGGAAAAAGGAATCGTTCTTTTTTCTCACTAGGTTTTGTAAACATCTTGGTCGACCTTTTGCCCAACAATATTAAGTTTCAATGGCTCTCCAGCGATTAAAATATTATTTCAATAAATTTCATTTCGTCATATTCATAACATGGACGAAAACCCGTTCTCGAAAATAACAAACAACTATTCAAGGGGGCGTTAATGATCTCTTCACAACATGGCATGGCATAATAACAACAAGAATATTTTGCGAAAAATTCTCAAAACTCTGAAACGAAATCAATCCTCTTAATAATAATAATAAATGTCAAACTGGAATTTATTCGAATGTTGTGCACATAAATAAACTGGCAAAGCAGTGATATTTTCTTGTGAAAATCCTTGAGATTATTGTATCACCGTCAGATAAATAAGCGACGAGCTCGAGTGCATCCATTGATGCGAAAAATATGCTTGTTGAACTGCCTGAAGGTAATAAAGAATAGTTGCGCTTGTTTGAGTATTGATTTTCGTTCGAATACGTTACCAATTCAAGATCCTTCCGTTCGATAGACATGGCTGTGATATTTGCTATGTATGCTGCTTGGGTGTATGTGTGAAAAAAAGGTGAACGAAAATTGAAAAATAAAACGAGTAATTTCTTGGCAATTGCAAGCGAATTTACAGTAATGGTTTCTTCCCCAGTTCCCATTCTCGCCTGCATTCGGTTCGGATGCAAATTGATGTGAATTTGAGATTGTCACTTTTTATTCGCATGGAATTTTACAATCTGAAAATCATAGATATAAATCTTATTTTCGATGAGAATGTGATGCAGATTGCGCAAAATGGTGCACAGTTGACCTTTTCGATAAAATGGATTTTATCCTCGATGCCGAATGTGATGTGTGCGAAATTAAGTCGAAGGTGAACGATGTCACATTTTGGCTGCACTTTATATGTCACATGATATGAAAATCGGTGATGTCTGCTTTTGGCGGGGACATAAAATACATTTCATTTGATCGGACAATGGAAATCGTAGCTGATTTGGTTTTAATGAATTTTCAAGTCACACCATGTTGACTGGTACGGTGGACATTGAGTCGGTTGTGCGAAACTGCTGCTGCTGCTGCGGCAACGTTAAGTGAGAACAAAAAGATGTCGAAGGTGTTTATTTTGCGTCCATGGACCATGAAACTCAAATAAATCACGGGAAAATGTCATCTTGACTTTTAATCAATTTCACATCCATTCTTCAATTTATTTTCGCCCTGTGATTTATGTATGCACAGTGAGAATCTAAACTCGGTGGATTGTGTGCGATGTAGAAAACTTAATTAAAATGAACGAGCCGAAACTTTCATTGTATAACATAAACCCGAAGACATTTCCTTTTGAATAACACCATGATGTTCGATATCTATTCGAATCGACACTTACCGAATTCTAAATCGACGAGGAAGCATCTTGATTTTCGCCAAATGCTCTTGCATTTTACAGTTAAATTATGCACATACATTATTCAGTTGATTTTGGTATTCAGCGCAACAAACATAGCTCCCGTAGATGCTCGACAAACTCGATATAAACACGATTGGGTGTGATGCTGACTGCTTTTGCAACTCTGCGTTTAAGTTGCACGCAAATTTTGAAAAACAATTAAAAGCATTAGAAATGTATATATCATGTTCGTTCAATCATATTGACTGACTGGCTGATTGACAGAATTCCGGAAGAGTGTTGACATCAAATCAAATCATTTCAAGAATTTCATTCTGTTATTCTGTCACACCGATGCGAGTGAATGAAAGCATCTTTATCGATTTAATTAATGTCATTGCATTCAATCGTCTCGCATTTTATTACGCAATGCATTTTGATGTATTCCGCTTGCATTGACGAACCTTGCAACCACGCATGCACACACTCGGAGCTGTGTGTCGAACTAAATAATTTCACAAGTCGATAAATTAATCAAACACCAGTTCGAGGTAAAATGATGCGATGCAAGATGCACATTCTCAATTTAGTACACAAACGCATGCAGGGAATTACTGCACAATCAGGAGAGTAAAAATGCTTTAACTTGAAAGTTCCATCTCATGAACACCGAACAACGTTCAATGTCTTTTTCACTTCGACTCGCCGGACCAAATTGTGTTAATCAGTCTTTTCGTTAATTTCTATCGAATACAAGTATTTCAATCAACATGTAGTAGTCAAAAACATGTACACGATTGTGGGATGAACCAGAATGTGTATAAGGTGTTTCTATTCTCTTCTCTTCTCTTCTCATTCTTCTTTGTGCTGTCGTTCGGTTTAATCTCTAATTTTCATCGCAATGTGCACCATTTATAAGCATAATTGCTATTACAGATACGTTTTTTTTGTCGGTGCCCATCGATTTCATGGCCATTGCCGATGGAATGTGTTGAAAATGTCGTGAACCACAACGATCAGCGCTTCATCTCAATCTGACTGCATTAAATATTTACTTTAAACAAGTCAATGGTGGAGTAATAACAAACTGGAATTTCGGTTAAAAAGAAAAAAAGATATGATAAATTGTGATGTTTGGAAGAATGGAAACAAAATTGAACGTTTCGAATGAGAAATCATTGTAAATGATAAATGCGATAAGCCGATAAAAATGTGAACTGGATGTGGTTTCATGTGGAGGTGAAAAAATGCATTCTCACCTTCATGTGAAAAAAAATGCATTTTTGAATGGAAGAAACAATTGACTTTGACTAATAAAGGATAATTCTTTGGACGGTGAATGGGATGGAATGTATTGGACATTGATTTCTTTTGTATCAAGTAATTTAATAAATCGGCTGATGAGCAGCACCATTCAATCCATTCTATTGTCTAATATTCTATCCTCTGGTAAATATCTGATTACATAAGATTCATAGTTATAACTCATCAAACTGTAAACCGAACAAGTGCCGAGGTAAGATATCCAAGGGAGAAAAAAATATTGTTTTCGTTTAATTGTCCAATTTCAATGTGAAAATTGCATAAACGCCGTCATTATGATTGAAATGCTTAGTGACAATGAGTGTTGGACGTAATTTGCCATCATAATTACGAAATTGCACACGACAACAACATCATGATGATTGATTACTTGCCCGGTCGTTCAATAGCCACGTACAATCTTAAAGAACGTTTTCTTTGCGATGAATTATTATTTGTTGAAATTATACCGCTTTTCTGGTCATTCGTGGCACAGCCCACGTGTAATGGAATGTGACAGACAGCAAAATGCAAACCGAAAACAGCTGACAAAAATCGCACATTATGAATATTAATTGAACACTAAATCATAATATAACCAACGAAGCAATTTCACGAATGTATTTCGGAGCATATAGAGAGCATGAGGTTTACGAACCAGCAGAAAAGAGCGCAGTCGGTACAGATGAAACACAGCTAACGAAAAAGAAAAATAACCTGTTCACAAGTACGCGTTTCGAGACATTGAAATGCGTTCAGCTAAAGCAAATAAATGATTGCGTGCATATGATTACACCTTAAGGCACATAAACGATACACCGAGCATATGGTACGCAATAATAATAACATATCGTATGAATGACATCATAAAACAACATCAAATTGAACTGCACCATGTTTCGCCCAAGCAATTCATACATACTATATTCATGATAAATGCGACTGTGTTCGTCTTCATTTAGTTGGATGATTTGTGTTATCAAATCCAAAAAGTACGGGTAATAAAGAGGCATGCATTTAATTGATTTTATGCAGGAGAAACAAAAAAAAGCGGTTTTACACATCAAAGTATCAAAAAGCAATAATAATTTTATGAAAATATTGCGGCTTTGCAGATGAAAATGTCGGACGGCCATAAAAATTACGCTTGATATTTTTTTCGGAATATTCATTTACTAACTACACGGATCGATTGACTGCATTATATGGTTGGCGGTCGATGAAACTCAAATAACGCGTAGAATGAAAATATGCGGAAAAAAATGGCGACCTTTCATAAATTACCGAATAACATGAACAAACAAATTATAGTATGCAGAAGCATCATGCAAAAAAATGCAATCAGTTTTTATTACGTACATGATGCTGTCAAAATTGTCACAAACCAATTAAGTCATAAATTATTCGCTCCTCTCTTGCATCTCCTTTGGCGTTTTATTTTTCAGTTTGGCCAATATGTATAATTGTTTAAAAAAACCATAAACGAGAGACGCCGGTGCCGAAAAATTCTATTTAAAATTGCTGACAAAAGCGCGAAAACCGAAAGCGCGAGAGAGAGAGAGAGAGAGAGAGAGAGAGAGAGAGAGAGAGAAAACAAAATTCACGAGCATTTATTTTTATTTGATTTTTTTTTTTAGCTCCGAGAATGTTTCGTACCTGTTTGCATTCCGTAGATAGTATATTTAGCTGCACTTGACTAACTTGTTGAAGTAATCTCACGATGGTTCATTGAATTTATGTAAAAATAATTATCGAAGTCATTTCCGAAAATATCACTGATGAAGATTTATAAATAGTGTATACTCATTCAATTCAATTGAGTTGAAAGTCAATGTAATTGGTGAATATATCAATTTAACATAAATAAATGAAAATGTTCATGATCAAGTGCAGTTGCAATGGATTGGGTTTTTGGTAGATTGGCACATTTTCCATAGGCATTCTACCGTATTTTCATTGATATTGTATATCGAAGTGTGGTCTTTAACTGGCCAAACAACAGGAAAATCAAACGTAAAAACAAGAGATGTTCGTGTCCATGCGACTATTGATATTCGACACAGTAGCAATGACAACGGCACATAACAAACACATTTTAAGTGGGTCAGTATGTTGAATGTTTATGCTCTGTTGTGTGTATTTATTTGTTATTTTCCTTTATTTGCACAATATGTTGAACGAAGAATGTGTACTGTGTGCATTGAAACGAAAGCAAACTTGACTTTTGCTCTCATTCTCTCTCTCTCTCTCACACACACACACTCTCATATTTCCATCCACGATCATGCCGTACACATTGGAACATGCGATTCAAACATACAAATTGCATTATTCGATTCGACCCATTTGCGTCATTTTAAAGAAATACCATAATAATATCCTGAATGTAGATACATTGCGTGGATTGCATAAAAGTTGAAAATCGATACCGATTCTGAACGTGGTGTGATGCATCTCCGTGGTTGTTGTTGATTCATTGAATCAAGCGACTTCTACCATGTTGTATAAATCGTAAAGCTGCACGAAAATATGCAACAATATATTTAACCGGTTGGAGTCGATGTGTGTGTGTGTGTGTGGATCATAATTTTTCATCGCATTTCACAAAGCCTAGTAGCACATTGCATTACCGAAAATGCCATTTAGTGCAGTGCTTGTATATCTTGACAAATTCATTAAATAATTTCGTAATGCGATGAAACGATGAATTAATCTACTCGACTCTCTCTACCTCATAAACACACATCAACTGGGGTCGGTCAATAATTTATAACGAATTTGCGCACGGTTTAATGGTGATTTAATTTTGGCGTTTTTCGTTGATACGTCATACGTTTTTGACAGTAGTAGTTCCTTGTGGATACAGATAATTAATTACGTTTACCGACATATACACATCGCTTAAACTCTATGAACTGTACATTACCGAATACGAACGTGTTCACCGGTAATATGTGCCACACATATGGCATAGTGGCAATATTCTATACGTGTTTATATTGAGGTATCGTTTCCTGGATAAACTTTAAACCCTTGATCCATTTAGCGTATTTTTTCATCAGTTTGTAAGCAAATGAGAAGGAACAAACAATTTTTTATTCTAATTTAAGGTTAAAAAAAACGATTCGAAGAAGATTCATTTAATTCATTCATAGATTCCAGAACAAAAACAAACTTTTTTCCATTCAAAACTAAAAAAAAATGATGAAATATTCAAAAGTTGTGTAGAAACACTTCAACATCAGCAATTGAATGGTTTCGATACTGATGTAGGGTTTGAGGTTTGAGCTTTCCAGTGCTTCCAATTGGTTTTATCAGATTCATTGGAAGTTGACACTTTGTGGGCATGTCAAAGTAGCTGTCACAGTGAAAATAGTTGAAGCACAGAAATCATGGTACTGTTACCAAAACCTCCAGCTCCAAAAGATTCAAATATTGAAATCCCACGGAATGTATTTTTTGAGAATGACGCAATGGATCACTTGGCCAAACATTTTGTTGGCAATAACTACAGGTTCGTACAAATGATTAGAGTTGGTAAATTTAAGTTCCATCAAATTGAATAGAAACACATAACCTCAAACTCTAACAAGCAGATAAGATTATAATTCACTTTGTTTTGAATGTTTTAGATATCGTGAGAATATTGTGATACCAAATAATTTAGGGCCGCCAAAAATCAAGACAAACGAAGAGAAAATGATTGAATCCGTTGTGGAAAGCTGCTTTTTCAAATCATTCATGGCCTGTGTGTTGGGTAACACTTTTAAAGGATATTTTTAACTGAAAAGAGATTAATTTTACATTGATATTTGACTGTAGGATACGGTTTGGGAGCTGCAATTGGTCTTTTCAGTTCATCTGTGAATCCGAGTGTCGCAGTTCCAGGTGTGGAAAAACAACAAACCGCCCGAGAAGTATTTCGAGAGATGAGAACGACCACACATGGCTATGCGAAAAACTTCGCATTGATTGGAATGGTTTTCTCAGCCGTTGAATGCACAATTGAATCGGTAACTAACATTTCGTTTCCACTTTATACGGGCACAAAAAGTCCGATTGATTGGAAATTTTGATACATCAAACGTGAATATTATATGCAGTCTCAACGCAAAATGTGCTAATCTTGAATTCAATTTCAGAGTCGAGGTAAATCGGACTGGAGAAATGGAACATATGCAGGCGCTGTAACAGGCGGGCTCATCGGTATGAGAGCAGGAGTTAAGGCTGGTATTATTGGAGCAGCTGGTTTTGCAGCATTTTCAACAGTTATCGATTATTACATGCGACATCGATAAATTAGATCTTTTCTGGAATTGTTTCGTTGACTTCAATATTTAAAATAAGCAAACAAATTGATCTAGTGTAAAAAGTTAATAGAATTAAAAATGTTAGAAACAAAAACAAAAAGTATTTTCCATACTTCCAAAGAAGGAATAGATTGTGCATTTTTAGGACAATGGAAAACACAACTTAAATTCAAGAACCAAACATAAATTTCGAATAGAAAATTGAAATTTCTTAAGTATATTTAGAAGTTGAAAATATTTAAAATTGTTTGAGTCATTAATTTGAAAAGCAATTATAAACTGGTCACATATCAATTTTCATGAACACCTCATGTTATGGGTTCAATGCTTTTCAGTAGTTTTGCAGACATATGTTTCTACTACATATCGCTCCTTCAACGTACGATGCAAACACATTTACATTTTTTTCGAATTTATGACGTCAAGCTTTGGACAAATATTTAAAAAAGATGTGATCCTTTTATCCATTCCCATCTCTTTTGATTCCCATTTGCGTTATGTTGAGTGCAATGGGTGTTTAGAATAACTGGCCCAATTTAGGAAAGGTTTTAGAAGCATTTCTGACTGTGATGATGGGTTCACAGTGCGCTGGCATGTTTCTCAGTCTCGGTTTGAGCATGAAAATAGTAAAAACGGTTCATATTAAATTGCAAGAAATCGTTGATGAAAGTTCGTATAGTCCAAATCTTTTTCAATTGGGATCATAAACATTTTCGAATCGAATAACGATGATGCCACCCCTTACCACTTCGATTTGAATATGCATTCAATCAATGACAATATTGAGCAAAATTTACAAGAGACAAACCCTGCAATGTTTCGTCAAAACTCTGTAAAGTTTAAAGAAAAGCAGTGGAAATACATGTCAAAATTTATAAGTAAGTTGGTTTTTTTCCCAACTTGTTCAACTTTAATCATCAATTTTTCGTCAGAATTTTTAATATGGTGGCGGATATAAACAGTGAATCGATATTTTCACTACTCCCGCCGAATGTCTTGTATGTGGCCTGCAGTTTATACAACACAGAACACGTAAGTATTCAACGATTCCATTGAAACGAAATTATCCATCTTACTTATTAGAACTTTTATTCTATTCCTAAGTCATCGTTTGATTTAGCTTTGCTGGCATTTCATTTTCTCTGCATAATCAGCTAAATGTTTTGGCCTTTTATTATGTGCAATTTTGCAAATATAGTGACCACACGCGTTGCAGACATCGGTGCTACAGCGTACGATTCAAATCGGTTCGTCTATCCACCCGAATTGAGGAAGTATATTACTTTGATGAGGAAGACATTAATCCAAATGATGATGCGAAAAAATCCAAACCAATTAAATTGAATTAACTTGGAAAATGTATGAAAAAATCGAGGGGAAGCTTCGCAATTTAGTGGAACTCCATGTGAAATTATATGAGTAAGTAAATGACCACAAGACACGACGTAAATGACCTTACATAGCTAACGGATTTTGTTTATAATTTTTAAAATGTTCTATTTATTTAAATTTGATCAATGATTTTTTCTCAGAATTTTTAAGATGGTGGCAGATATAAATAGCGGTTCAATATTTTCGTTGCTACTGCCAAATGTCTTATTTTTTGCCTGTTTAACGCCGAAAATGTAAATATTTTGTTCTTATATTTTCAATATTTATTCAAAAATGTTTTGATTATTATTGAAATTTCGCATTTTTTTCCCCAAGTCATCTCTTGGGGCGCCAATGAT
This sequence comes from Sitodiplosis mosellana, assembly GCF_009176505.1. Lineage (NCBI taxonomy): Eukaryota > Metazoa > Arthropoda > Insecta > Diptera > Cecidomyiidae > Sitodiplosis > Sitodiplosis mosellana. The sequence continues at coordinate 15,266,382 of NW_022595244.1, read as the reverse complement.
AATCGGATATCATGTGCTTTGTGTGATTTGCTCGTTCAATTGGCCTGTTCTTTTCTGCTACTTTGCCACTTTTGCTACTTATCGAGTTGCGGCTCTTTCAGAAACCGCATACAATTCGAATTGGTTGGACTGACCACCGCAGCTCCAGAAATATATTATTTTGATCATTGTTCGTTCGCAAGAGTCAGTCCACTTCACTGGATTCGGTTTATTTTGCTGTACATTGGAATTTTTTTGGAAAAGTCAGAAATGTTTATCTCTTTTATGTTGCAAATATTTTTAGTTTTGTTTTCTCTTTTTAGCTCTCCAAGGCTTCTTGTTCCTACTACCTGATTTTCAGGCGCTTTACACAACGCTAGAACGTTTAATATGTTCCGGTCTGAAAAACAATAATGAATTTCAAAAGAAAAACAAACTTTGCATTTTCATAGTGGTATTTCCGAGACTTGGTTATTTCTATGATATATTGATACTATATATTTTATTTCGAAATTTTTTCAGTCCACGACAAAGTTTTGCCGATATTAATTTTTCCGTAGTTCACACACATATATTTCTGCGATAGATTTTATTAATATTATCTCTCACTAAATAATTCAGTTTTTTCTTCTTCAAAAGAACAGCAAATAAATACAATTGATGATATCAGTCAACACAACAAATGTAGATTATCCAACAGTAACTTTATTCAAGACGTCAACATTGCAGTCAATTTTGTATTAAACGATGATAAGTGAAGTTATTAAAATACGATCACGTGACAAATAATGACTCCATAATTTAGTTTTGATTGATTTGGTATACTATGATAATATGGCAGCATCCACTAGCATTCATAACCGTGATGAAAAACAAATCGATAGAAGTTTTGTTTGTGAAGCATCGTATGTGTTTTCGGAAACTTTGAAATGTTTTTTTATCAAAGTTTCTTGAAGAAGATTTTTAGCAAAAATTGATCTAACATTCGAACTGTAGAATCCGTTGAAACATTCATAAAATTTTCCAGTTGCGCATATTCTAGTTAATGATAAAGATAAAGAAAGCAAACAAAAAATCAATAAAATGCTCTGGATTGTGTACTTGAATAATGTTTCTGGCACGACTTTGTATCGAAAAATACCTAAATAATTCAAACACTTTGAATAGAACGGAGTAGCTGCCTTTCACTATCAGTGAATCACTGAGAACTTCACCATACATGAAAAGCAAGAACTGTTAGATTTCGCACGAGTTATCAATTTTTGGTCTAAATTTAAATTTGATAGGCACAGGCACATTAGTTTGGAAGAAAACAGACATTCCTTCGATTGAAGTAACATTATTTTGACATTTTCAAGTACATACTTGTTTGGTGAAATTCAAAGACGAATCCCGTATCGAAAAATGAAAAGCACAAAATCAAAACTCAGGACAGAAATCAATGTCATCTAGTATGGCATATGAAATATCCTGTATGATTTGTGTAACGCCTTTGTGTCAACCTAGTACGGTTTGACAAAAAGTGATCGACGAGAAACTTGTCTGAATTCAACTGCACATCTTGAATTTATAATGATTTTCTGAATTCGCAAGCATGTACAATCGATTTTGTGGTTTATTTAAATACAGGAACGAACTAATCTTGAACAGTTTTGTCACCGAATTGTAATTGGAAACATCATAAAAAGTCGAAGTATTTCAAATTTTATTTTCAAGACTGTAATCTGATTGTAATTGGTCGTGATATTCAAATAGAAGATATTGTTCACAATTTAAAATTAGCACCATATTTTTGTGAAACTTCAGTTAATTGTTTTCTTGTAAATCATTAAAAAAAATTTACATTCGGCGAAAATAATTTGCGTCTGTCAGAACCTATATTATCATTGAAAAACTCTTTTGTCAAACTTGAATTTCCTCGAAAGCTACGCTGAATTGATGGCAAGATTCAAAGTCCATAAATATAATCAAGCCTTCATGGCTCGAATCGGAATAAATTCGTACAATTTAACCGATCCCGCCAATGAGTTTTTCAAATCGCTTGCAACTTTCTACAATTTAATTTCGGCGATCATATTTTTTATTATATCGAGCGGTGCATTTGTTTACTTGAATTGGCCTCACATTGAGATAGTTTTAGAACCGTTTTTGATATTATTGGCAGGCGTTCAATATGGAGGCATGTTCCTAAGCGTTGGCTTGAACACGAGAAAGGTTAAATTGTTGCACCTTACACTACAGGAAATTGTTAATGAAGGTGATTTCTACCCACCTACTTCCACTATTATTTTTTTTCATCATTTTATCTAATTTTTTTTCAGCTAAAGAAGGCGCCGAGCTCAATATCTACTGGAATGCAGAGAAAATGTGTCGCAAGTATACAAAAGTACTGGCTAGTTTCGTTTTTATGAACCAAGCGATGTTTGTCGTTGTTTTCATTTCATCGGTCTATAGCATATTTGTTGGAAACTTGGACACATCAACATGGGAATTACCATTCAAACTCGTTGTTCCATTCAATACTGAACGAGTTTCAGGGTGGTTCATGTTATGTTTTATCCAAAGCTTAATGGGAATTTCTTATTCTTTGTGCATTTCGGTGTTGACTTCGTATTTTGTTTCCGGTTGCTTTTACATTGGTGCAATTTGTGATCATTTCGATTCATTGATTGACTCATTAAAGGAAGACATTCAACCAAACGATGATACGAAGAGATCCAAATCAATTAAATTAACTAAGAAAAAGTATGGAAAAATCGAGGTGAAGCTTCGCAATTTAGTGGAACTCCATGTGAAATTATATGAGTAAGTAAATGCACGAGACACGACGCACAATATTTAATAAAATCAATGGATTTTGTTCAGAGTTTTCAAAATGCTTGCGGATATAAACAGCGGTTCAATATTTTCGTTGCTTCTGCCGAACGTCTTACTATTTGCATGTACAATGTTCAACGCCGAACACGTAAATATTTCATTGTTATATTTTCAACATTTATTCAACAATGTTTTGAACCATAAATACTCTAATTTTCTTTTAATATTATTGAAATGTCGCAATTTTCCCGAAGTCATCTCCTGAGGCGCTTATGATAATCGGATATCATGTGCTTTGTGTGATTTGCTCGTTCACTTGGCCTGTTCTTTTCTGCTACTTTGCCACCTTTGCTACATTCCGAGTTGCTGCTCTCACACAAACTGCATACAATTTAAATTGGTTGGAATGGCCACCGCAGCTCCAGAAATATATTATTTTAATCATTGTTCGTTCGCAAGAGCCAGTCCATTTCACTGGATTCGGTTTATTTCGCTGTACATTGGAAGTTTTTGGAAAAGTCAGAATTCTCCACCTGTTTTATCATGCATGCAAACAGTCTTAAGTTATTATTTTTTGTTTCATTTCAGCTTCTCAAGTCTTCTTGCTCCTATTATCTGGTTTTCAGACGCTTTGCACAACGTTGACACGTTTAATCTGTTGCGGCCTGGAAAATAAATAATGAATTTCAGAAGAAAAACACACTTTGCATCTTTATAATGCTATAATAATATAGCACAATATTTTTCACAATTTTCTATCTACACTATACTAGTATGTGTTATCTCGACAAATTTTCCAGCCCACGACAAAGTGTTGACAAAATTTTATTTCTTTTCGCCGTCCACAAAAATATTTATCATATGGTTTCTACGATTGAATATATTATATTTCACTAAATAATTCGATTCAGTTGTTTCTCCTTTGAAGGAACAACAAATAAATGCAATTGATGATGTCAGTCAAGACGATAAATATAGATGAATCAATAGCCAATTTATATATTATGTCAATATTACAGTGAACTTTGAATTGATGGTTACACAATAAAAAATACATATAAATTCCTTTTTTCTTTATTTATCGTTTGAATTAACGATTCAGTTTAGTTTCTGGTCAATATAACATTGGAAATATTCGTTAATTTTCGCGCGTCAAAGTGCAACACACAGAGATCGATGAACAATACAAGAGACTTAAGCGTGTATACGTTCGTTTCGCGCAATGAAGCATTTGACAGAAAAAAAAACCGTATAAAAACCCTTAAATATTGCGTTCACTGTGTTTGTGACTTAGCACGAACAGCACAGCACAGCATCGGTGTAATCGTACGGATTTGTATTCTATCATTTACGTCAACGAGATGCTGTGCTGTGTGAAATGTGCATTTATATGTATGTGTGTTTGTTCGGTATAGTCCACTTGATTCAAAGGAAAATGATTTGATTTAGAAAATACCAGACATTCACGTGGCTGCAAATTCAACCAGTGTCCGTATTGCATTTCATCAATTATTTCAATTCGGAAAAAAAGCGGACTCTTCACGGCGCAGACCAAAATGTTCAAACAATAAAATAAATCCAATCAAAAAGTTTAGACGCTTGTGACGCACAAAAAGTGTATAAAAACCACATGCCGGAGAAATGCAAAACTCAACCAGTTTTGAAGGAAACTGAAGTAAAATAATACTGAATAAACCATTGAAAAGTGAATGCTGTGTGACAAAGTGACAGCAATATCATCAAGGAACGGTTTATTTTATCGTAGTAAAATGTAAGTTTATTTAATTTCTTTGCATTTTGTTCGATATAAAACGAAAAGGGAGAATTTTCTTCTGGATATTTCCGAACAAATCGGTTGAATTTCACAATATTGCATCACCGTCAAAATCCAATATTTATTCAGTGATTCAAAACAGTAAAATACATGATAGGGAATGTGACATTCAGGAAATATATTTTGTAATGCGCTTTAAATGGGAACGTGTTTTATGGATTGAAAAAAATAATCGTGATTCAGAGAAGTTTGTACAAAACTTGAAGTTATCACAAAAAGTGAACATAGTCTGCTACATGACTTGAGTTTCCCGCATTTTTTTCGATTCAACATAAAATGGTCACCACATTGTGTGCATTCTAGAAAGAATGGAGAAACGTTTCATCATAAAATTGAATGACTTATGAAAATATACAACGAACACATTTTTTTAAGAAATAAAATAACGAAATATACCAACAATCGGTTGAGCAAAATTATTGCAAATTAGAATTCTGTCTCTCATTCTTTAGCTAAACAAATCGATATTATCGTTCATAGAAAAACAACACGAATGCGAGAAGAATTGGCATGAGCTCAAACCGGGCATAATAGGGACGCAGCAAAAAATTTAAGAAAACAAACCGTAAAAGTCGTTAGGTGGTGAGCAAGCGGTCGAAATACAGCATAGCAGCGATATACTGACATTGCCTTAAAATAATAAACAAACCACTGAACAAGTAAGTATAAATTTGCAACATTTTAATTGTTGAATTTTTTTTTTTTGATTTGAACCCTTTTCATTCAATTTATCATTAAATTGTTTCGATTGATATTTCCAGAAAGCTACCAAATCGGCCAAAATCGCCTGAACAATGCCAAGAAGATATTTCGATTCGATTTTAAGTGACGTTCAATGCAGCAGCGATGAACCGATCAACGTTCAACATTCTCTGCATGCTGTTTTGCCGTCAAAATATCACATTCTCTACGTGAGCATTAAGGCGCTCAGAAGTAGATTGGACGATTTGGAGTTATACGTGCATAGACTTCATCAACGTGGAACAGAAATTCATGTCATCGCTATCACCGAAATCAATATCCATGCAGAAACTAGTAAATACGTCAATTTACCCGAATACAATGCGTATTTCAGCACAAATCCAAATAGTGAGGGAGGCGTTGCTATTTTGTTACATAAAAGTCTCACATCGGGTATAATAGAGAACGCTGAAAATGGCGGTATTAATTGTTTGATCGCCCATATTCCAAAATTAAATGTTAATATAGGTGTTTTGTACCAGGATCCGACTGCAACGACCGAATTGTTAGTTGAATATTACAAAAGGATTTTGAGAAAAACACGAATGATTTTGTTCAGTAATGTTGACATTGATTTATTAACGTCAAATGTGTCCATTAGACGGTATACTGATACAGTTAGAGAACATAACTTTTTCATATTAAATAAAATAGACCATGATTCAGCCACCAGAAATAGTTCAATCATGGATCACATTCTGACCAACGTCACACGTTACAAATACTCACTTTCGATTCATGATGTATCGTCCGATACAAAAGTCATTTTACTTGGTTTTGACGATAGAAAACCGCACAAAGTTGAATTCATTGCTGAGCCAAGTGTGGTTCCATACGAAATGGTCGATTTTGAAGAGTTTAATCAGCGTTTTTCTGAAATTGATCTGCAAAGAATTGGATGCATCGATTCACTTGTCTTAAATATGATTGGATGCAAACGAGATAGCACTGTACAGATGGAAAGGTTTCGTCAAAATCGTGACAAACCATGGATTTACGAAAATTCATTGAATAAATCGGATCGATTTAAAATGCGCGGTGAAGCGTATGCCAAACAAATCAATGGAACATTCGAGCTTCATGGCAGTTCCAGAAGACTTCGGGACACTGTCAACGAATTTTTGACGAATAAATCGTCCAGCAAACATTTCATTGATGCGATTCGTATCAAAACCAACCGTGGCCATTGGCGACTTGTTGTTGATAAGAAAGAAATTGCCAATATTCTCAATGAGTATTTTTTGAATATTGGTAAAAACCTGCATAGTCGCATACCCTGTATGACGAATTACTCCATTCCCGAAGTTGATCTCAATGAGAATTACATTGATATCATTTCCACGACAACTGCAGAGGTTGAGACAAAAATACGTACGATGAAGCCTAACAATAATATCAATGACAGTATCTCGTCAAATAATCTGAAATTTCATTCACGCACCCTGGCTCCGTTCTTGACAGAACTCTTCAACGATTGTTTTCGTAACGGTGTATATCCACGCTCACTGAAAATCGATCGAATTGTGCCGGCTTTTAAAAGCCTTGATCCGTTGAAGCCCAAAAATTACAGACCGATCACTGTGCCTTATTCTCTATCAAAATTAATGGAATCAATTATTTGCGATCGAATCACCGAGTTTTGCCATCAAAATGATATTATTGACAAAAATCAATACGGCTTCCAAAAGAATTCCAGCGCAATGTCTGCAGTTGTGTCGGTTGTGGATTATTTGCAAGCTGGTTTGAGCAGATGTCCTGGCTCAATTGGAGCCTGTTTGTTCATTGACTTGAAAAAAGCGTCCAATTCAATACCTCATGTGAAACTTATGGAAAAATTGTTTCGAATTGGCATCCGAGGGTCTTTATATGCATTGATAAAGAGCTATTTGCGCGAAAGACGTCAATACGTCGATATTGACAACGTTTCGAGTGAGATAGCTGTTAACACAAATGCATATTCCATTCCTCAGGGATCTGTGCTTGGTCCATTCTTTTTATTACTTTACATCAACGACATTTGCAAGTTGAAACTTCACGGAAAAATCATTCTGTGTGCTGACGATACGGCCATTGTTTATATAGAAGCCGATCCAGTCACATTAAAAAGACACATGGAAAGCGATTTTGAATTGCTCATCGAATGGTATAACCGAAATGGGTTCACTTTGAACACGAAAAAAACGAAAGTAATGCTATTCAATGGTGAAAATATTGATTTGCAAATCAATTTGATGATAAGAGACAAAGCAATCGAATTTGTTGACAACTATAAATATATGGGTGTTTATTTACAGAACAATTTAGAGTGGGACGTTCACATCAATAAGATTATCACAGAAATAAGTGCTGTATCGGTTGCTATAAAAAAGATTGGAAGTTCAATAAACGAAAAATTGTCATTCATTATGTATCAGGAATTGGTATACTGGCGTTTGGCTTTTATGGCATCGGTTTATGGTACATTTTCAACAAAAGTCCAACTCAATCGTTTGCAAGCAGCACAAGACATGGCAATAAGAAGTATTTTCTCAGGTGCAAACGAACATAACATAAACGATACTTATGTCAAACAAAAATTGCTTAAAGTCAGTCAAATCATCAACTATGATTTAGCTTTGTTTATTTATAAGATCAAGAATAATTTTCTCAAACTGAATCGCACACTGAATTATGTAAACTGTGAAAATGTCTTGGGTGTTGGAGCAAAATATTTTGAATCACTCGATTCTTCAATTCAAGACCAACAAAAACTCGGCCGTTTCAAAAGAAGCTTCAAACGAAGCTTCATCAATTCAAATCGTGGGTCATGTTCTGCAGAACATTCTAAAGCAAATGTCTCATACAAACCAAAAGCAAAAGCAAAACCAAGAGTTTTACTATTCCTATTAGTTGGTATTATTATGGTATTACTTTTTATTGGTATTATTTTTTTCATTTAAATATTAAAAGTAATACCAAAAACACTTTTGGTCATAAATGAATCTTGGTTAATTGAGGATAATTAACGCTCTAGTGCATACAAACGCGTTTAGATGCGCAACATTCGAACGCCTGTATAATGTAAACCGCACGTCGGATCACATTGCTTCAAGTAGAATTTTTATTCCACAAGGTTTTCTCTTCAATTTTGTCTTCAGCACCATTCGTCTACATCAAGCGGTTGTTGTGTTATAAATAAGAATGTGCGCAAAATCAAAAATCTGACAAAATAAATTATCCCTTTGCAGAATTAGACACATTTTTGACACTTTTAAACAATGGATTTGATTGTTCTCTAATTTATTTATTTAAAGTCAACTGAAGTTATAGTCAGTCAGTCATTTTGTTACACACGGGCAATTTATGTCATATAAGCTAAAATATAAATAGGAAAATAAGTCATTTGAAAATAAAAATGTTAAAGAAAAATAAATGTAACTGAAACACTCAAAGTGGTACCGTAACACTGATAAATTAGAAAGTATACAAATAGAACATAGAAATGACCAATTTTAGTTTAAGATTTCATTGTGATTGTTGATTCAATTCTATATCAAAATAAAAAGCATTAAGAAAATGCATTTATGGTTTTTCATTCAAATTGCCATTTCAGCACCAGGTTCAAAACAACTCCGACAATTTGCTTCATGTTTTCTATTTGAATATTGATTGGCTCCCACATTCCACCTATCGCTAGTGCAAAGATGTGTGTGGTTTTCCCAAGCGTGACTCCACACTTAGCTTCTAAATGTGACACCTTGGTAAGTGTGAGCATTCGTCGTGCGAACAAGCAATAAAGAGAGTGAAAACAAGTGCGCGTGTATTAGTCGCTACATTGAGAAGCATCGCATCTGGCTACTCACTACCACACGCGCACTTGTTTCCATTCTCTTTGTCGCTTATTCGCAAAACGAATGCCCACACTTACCAAGGTGTCACATTTAGAAGCTAAGTGTGGAGTCGCGTTTGGGTTGGGATCACCAAAATAAATCAACACAACTAATTTGTGAGCATTGAGAATTGGTCAACATAGACACAAGCTTTACATATTTCATACACGTCACGATACAATACAAACCACGTCGACACTATGGTCACTACGATTAACTGTATATGATGTTTGCATCTGTCTATCAGTCAACACTTGCAAGTGAATTACGTTTAAGCAAATCTGTTGGAATGTATGAATGTATAAAATCCTTATGTATAATTTTTATTGCTTCGCTTTGCTTCGTCCGTATTTCTGTGTATATATGAATTCACATTGTACACTACACATACACTTCTTGCCGCTTGCCAGTTCTCGGTTGTATGTGTGCTTGTTTTGTATAATCGTTCTGACGTAAGGAACAGTTGCTTTAGGACCCGCGACACAGTCACATACAGTTCATTCAGTCAGTCTTTTGAGAAGATTTCGACCAATGAGTTCAATAGTGATATCGATTACTATTTTCAATTGAATAAATTTCCAAAACCCAAAATCTTCCATACAAAAAAAAAGCGTAAACAAAATACAAAAATTCACCGTAAGAGTGAATTGTCAAAACCGGTGAGCGAAAGTGCCGAATTGAACGAAACCACTAGCGAGCGATAGAAACCGCGTGCCGGCATAAACGAAATGCAACAAGTTTGAGAAGGAGATTGAACTGAAATATACGCTAGATGCGTATTAATAAAAAGTGAATGCTGTGTTGTAAAGTGGATGGAATAGCTAGGAAAAAATACCATCAAAAACGGTTTATTTCATCGAAGCAAAATGTAAGTTTCTTCAAGCAAGCAAATTTCAATGGAAAATGAAGTGATAGAATTCTTTTCGAGTTATTCTCAAAAAAAGTCAGTATAATTTCACAATGACGTCACCGACATGAATCGAATATTTATTCAGGTTGAATTTTCAAGGCAATTCAAGTAACAGACTTGATGGAAAACGATCATTGCATACTCCTCTGAATCATTGCATACTTCACGGTTCAAGTGAACATGATTTAAAAAAGTTTGCAGTCATAACAAAAGTGATCGCAATCAAATAAATTCAAAATTCAAAATCGATGATATTTTTTTGCTTCAGACTGTGCTCAATAGGACAAATTAAGTATAGAAAATGTGATGAGACTACTGAAAAATGCACCTGAATCAGGCTACACAATGAAGAATTATTTTTGACACTGACAATTAACCTAAAATAACAAACTAAATATTTCATTCGAAACAGTATTTTGTTTGCAAAAATTGAAGCATTCGCTTCAAGCATGGAATGTATTTCTGTTTGTATTCCTCGTTCTTTGAATGGATAGTTTGAAAATTAACCAAATTCCATCTCTTATTCACTTTTATATGTATATGAAACCATGCGTCGCGTCGCGGTAACTGTAATTTGAAACGTTGAATACGTGTTTAATTACTTTTTGCCGCCTGGAGTATTTTATTTAGATCAATGGTGGTATTAAAATGCACATGATTCATGTGAACAAAAGCACTATTCATTTCACGAAATTATACAATACTTCAATTTTTTTTTTACTTCATGAGAGTATGTGTATGTTCTAATAAACAGAACCTTTGGGAGCTCCTCTTGACATTTGTATTTCAATGGATTTCGTCGAACACACAAAGCAATTGAAAAGTCGATACCATATATTGGTCACAGCTAGAGTTAGAAGTCAACACAAAATATAAACTGCATACCAAATTCATCTCGGCATTGTTCTCACTAGCACAAAAAATGAAGCATGTTTTTCTTCACGGTCGTAAAAATCAACATACAATTGACTGAAACTGATTTGAGTTATGGGTATATAGCCCAATAAACATATTGTGTAACACTTCATAAAAAAAAAACCTTCGTCCAGAAAAACCTTACATCAGCAAACACTTTTTCCAAGAAATATACAAGAACCTGATGATTGAGCGAGGCAATTGCACAAGGAAATCGAATTTTGTCTCTCATACTTCGGCTAAAGAAAATGTGTTATCTTTTTCAGAGAAAAACAACACGAATGAGAGAAGAAATGATATGTGCTCAAATCGGCAATATTGAGGACGCAACGAAGAATCGAACAAAATAAACAGAAAAACTCTTTTAGTACTGAGCAAGCGGCCGAAATAGCATCGACAGCAAATAAACAGTGAGACTGGCATTGCCTTAGCATAAACAAGACCCTAAACAAGTAAGTTGGGATCTGCAACATTTTAATTGTTTATTTTATATCTAGATTTGAATAAAATGATTCACTTTTCATCAATTGCCAACAATTTATTTGGAATATGAACAACTGAAACAAATTTTTTTACTTCCTAGAAAACAACCGAAATGATGACAAGAAGACATTTGGCTTTTGTTGCAAGTGTATTCCAACACAGTGAGGAGCCGACTAATTACAACATTCAATATTTTCTGGATGAAGTCACGTCATCGAAATACAATGTGATCTACGTAAAAATTGATTCGCTAAGAAAAAAATTGGACGATTTGGAGTTGTACGTGCATAGACTTCATCAACGTGGAACAGAAATTCATGTCATCGCTATCACCGAAATCAATATCCATGCAGAAACCAGTAAATACGTCAATTTACCTGATTACAATGCATATTTCAGCACAAATCCGAATGGCAACGGAGGTGTTGCTATTTTCATACACAAATCACTCACATCGGGTTTGATAGATAACTTGGAAAATGGCGGTATTAATTGTTTGATCGCCAACATTCCAAAATTAAATGTTAATGTAGGTGTTCTGTACAAAAGTCCGACTGCAACGACCGAATCGTTACTTGAATATTACAAAAGGATTTTGAAAAAAAATCAAAGAATGATTTTGTTCAGTGATGTTGACATCGATTTATTAATATCAAATGTGTCCACTAGACGGTATACTAACACAGTTAGAGAGCATAATTTTTTCATATTGAATAAAATAGAGTATGATTCAGCCACCAGAGAAATATCTCTCCGTAATGGTCTTGCAGAATATTCAATCATGGACCATGTTTTGTCTAATGGTAAACAATTCAAATATTCATTCTCACTTTGTGACACCACCTTTTCGGATGACAAAATCATTGCCCTGGGCTTTCATGATAATAAGCCAGACAAAATTGAATTTATCGCTGAAGCAAATGCGATTACCTATAATATGGTTGACTATCGCATGTTTAATCAGCGTTTTTCTGAAATTGATCTGCAATCAGTTGGATCGATTGACTCTCTTGTGTCAGAAATGATCGTATGCAAAATGGATAGTACTATACAGAGACAACGATTTCGACGGAATCGCGACAAACCGTGGATTTACGATGAATCGTTGGATAAATCGGATCGATTTAAGATGCGCAGTGAAGCGTATGCCAATGAAATCAATCAACTCGATATAGATTCGAAACGTCTCTGTGACACTATCAACGAATGTCTGACGAATAATCCGTCTAACAAACATTCAATCGATGCGATGTACAACAAAACCCGACAAATTGTTGCCGATAAAAAAGAAATTGCCAATATTCTCAACGGATACTTTTTGGATATTGGGAAAATTTTATACAATCGCATACCTCATATGATGAATTGTGTACTTCCAGGAGTCGATGTGAATCGAAATCACATTCAATACATTTCAACAACAACTGCCGAGGTTAAGAAAAAAATCGATCTGATGAAGAACAACAATAATTTTCATGATAGTATTTCATCAAATACTCTGAAATTTCATTCCCGCAAACTGGCGCCTCATCTGAAAAGACTTTTTAACGACTGTTTTCGCAACGGTGTATATCCACGCTCACTGAAAATCGATCGAATCGTGCCGGTTTATAAAAAATTTGATCCATTGCAGCCCAAAAACTACAGACCAATCAGTGTACCACCAAGTCTATCGAAATTAATGGAATCGATCATTTGCGATCGAATCACCGATTTTTGTCTCCAGAACAATATTATCGACCGAAACCAATATGGATTTCAAAAGAATTCTAGTGCAATATCTGCGGTGGTGACCGTGGTCGATTATTTACAAGTTGGTTTGAACGAATATCCTGGCTCAATCGGAGCCTGTTTGTTTATCGACTTGAAGAAAGCGTCTAACACAATACCCCATAAATTGTTTATGAATAAATTGTTTCGGATTGGTATTCAAGGTCCGTTGTATAATTTAATTGCGGATTATTTGCACGAAAGACGTCAATACGTCGATATTGACAACGTTCTGAGTGAGGAAGCGGTTAATCCAAACGCATTTTCCATTCCTCAGGGTTCTGCTCTCGGTCCATTGTTCTTCTTACTGTACATAAATGACATTTTCAAAATGAAACTTCACGGAAAAATCATTTTATTTGGTGATGATACGGCAATCGTTTATGTAGAAACCGATCCAGTTATATTGAAAAGACACATGGAGAGTGATTTGAAATTACTCAACAAATGGTTCAACAAAAATGCTCTCACCTTGAACACAGAAAAGACCAAAGCAATGTTGTTCAATGCTGAAAATATTGAGTTGCAAATAAATTTAAATGTAGGAAGCAAGGCAATCGAATTTGTAGACAATCATAAATATATGGGTGTGTATTTGCAGAACAATTTGAAGTGGGACGTCCACATCAATAAGATTATTACAGAAATAAGTGCTTTAGCTGATGCGTTCAAGAAAATTGGCAACAAAGTAAACGGCAACATTTCACTAGGCATCTACTATAAATATGTTTATAATCATTTGTCTAAAATTGCATCTATCTACGGCACATTCGCTACCAAAGTTCAACTAAAGCGTTTGCAGGTAGCACAAGACATGGCAATAAAAAGTATTTTCTCAGGTGCCAACGACTATAATATAAATGCAATTTATGTCCAATATAAATTGCTTAAAGTCAGTCAAATCATCAAGTATGATTTAGCTTTGTTGATTTATAAGGTCAAGAATAATTTTCTTAAATTAAATCGACAAGTGAAAGACATAAGTGGTAAAAATATTTTGAGTTGCGGGCTAAAATATTTCAATTCACTCGATTCTTCAATTCAAAACCAACACGAACTCCACCATTTCAAAAGAAACTTCAAACGAATTTGCATCAATTCGAATAGATATTAGAATCTCGTTGATTTACTGACACTCGAAACTATTTTGAACGCCTTTTTTTCTCTACAAATATTTGAATTATTTTTGAATTAAGTTTCAAATTAGAGTTAGATAAAAGACGATTTATTCCATAACATGATGTACTTAAACCAATGAACAAATGAGCTCAAAAATATATGTGTTCTGTCAATTATAAGTTAGAAAATAAGACGATACACTAAGATAAAAATGTAGAACAGACATAAATAGAACATTGCATAGTTTAGCGCTGGTTTGCTGCTCTCACACCACACAACACACAGTATGCAGCATACTGTGTGTAATGTGGTGTCAGAGCAGCAAACCAGCACTAAACTGGTGTCAATTTCTTTTTGGGCGATAAGACTTTATTGTGATGATTGATTCAGTCCTATATCAAAATAAATCAGATAAAATTTCAGATTAGATGAATTCACTTATTGTATTTAATTTTAATTGTTATTTCAGCACCAGATTCAGTTCAAACCGATGTAAAAGAATTTTTGCTCCTATCCCAGCATGACCTTTTTTCATCAAAATTAATTAGAACCAAAATTTACGGCCATTTACCTATACAAGTGTGTACCACATATCATTTATTCTGTCATGCTCTTCTTATGTCCATAATTTTCAGTCATTATATGTATTTTGACAGAATGATAACAGAAAAGTGTGACAGCCCTACCCATCAAAATCATCAAATTTGATGTCGCGATCATTACTTTTGCTTTTTCTCTAATTTGTATGTCAATGATTCCGACTATCCACTCATAATGTCTTGGTCGCTAATTGAAATCGGCTACGTGCATGAGTATATTGCATGCACATCCGAAATGCACGATGCGGCTCATAGCGTACTGATTATGTCATGAAGTCATTAACAAATGCAACATAGAAAATGTTACAGTCGCACTAAGTTCATACGTTTTGGTATCACATCGGTACTTTATTAAATACAGAAGGTAATGTGCGCTAGCGCTATCGAGCGTTATCCTTTTTCCATTTCTTCATCCTTTGACTTGAACTACGAGTCAACTTTGAACCGACTACTGACGGCCGCTTCACTTTTTATACCACTTTCCCTATTTATTCTCCCAGTTCTTTTCGTTTCGCGACACAACCGATGATGCTAAAAATAGCCTCAAAAAATCCCATCTCCCTATAAATATTGAAAGCATGGAGAGCATTCTTGCCGTACAAAGCTCCAATGCATCGCATTCTGAGGTTTGATGTCATCGATAAAACGGATGTCGCAATTGTTTTTTTACGTCTAGTCCCGAGCAGAAACGATTATTTGCGGCGTAGCAACATTTACACTTCGTTGTTCGTGACGCTTAAAGTGTGACGTTATGGAGATATGACCTATGCTTTGGTTACTGAATATACGACTGCTTATCGTGGATGCACATCACACAACGTGTACAAACGAAATTTTTAACCCCGCCAAATATGATGACTCTTGTGGTAAGGTGCAATTCAAAATGCACAGCGCGACGTTTCTAATGCTCGAATCCTCTTTTTTTCTCTCCGCCCCTCATTTCCGCCTATAATAAGTTGTATTTAAGTAAAAAAAAAACGAAGGAACATTGTCAGTTGCTATCCGGAACAGATCACAATAAACACTATAACCTGTTAGCTTCAAAAATTATCATTCAATTGTCATATTAGTTTCACGTTGGATATATACAATGGTAGGTTCGTTTCTTACATTCAACGTTGAAAGAGTCATGAATACATCTGTCATTTCCCTCATCTGTAAGTGATTTATGTGTTGAACAACTCATTCACGGTAAATACAAATACGTAGTATATAATCGAAAAGTGACCGTTATTGCAATGCTTTGTTCATTAACGTCATATTTCACCTTTTTTAGATACCTGTCTGCGTGTATGTGTGTATGTGTGCGGTTGACGAAAACAACTATAAAAATTGCAAACAGAAAACATAACCTCTAAAGGGCATCGCAAAAATGCCCATAAACAATACATTCGTGTGCATACGAATAATTGATAAAATTCATTGCAAACAACTGAGTGATAAAGTGATTTTATCATATGCGATTCGAAAATAAATGAACAGATATGTTTAAATATCGAATTTACCGTAATGAATAACGATTTTTATTATTACAATAATCCCAAGCAATGTGTGGCAAAAATTTGCCATGTTATACAAATGCGAACAGTTTTTTTTTTCGCAATTAAATAGCAACATAAGTTTACGGTACTGAAAACGGACCCAAAACATATACGCACACATTTATAAACAATTGATCGTACGATTTTTAGGCGATTGCCAAACACACAACTCAACACAGGATTTGCTTAATATGCATGAAGTACACTCATACATATGCCAGTGTTCCGTATACGTATTCGACCGTAAAACGTCTTAACGCATCGTTAGCAGAGTCAAGCACAGAGCCCAAGCATGTAATGAAATTAGTTTATGGTTGGCAGTTGTCGTACATGGTGTATGCTGTTATTTTACAGAGAATTTGAGAAAAAGAAGTAAACAAACGAATTTATTATTGAAATTGACATAAAAACGTTAAACTAGTGAGAAGATAAAATAAGTGAACCTTTCTTTGGTGAGTAGATTGCTTTGAACGAAAACACGATGCAATTGGATTTGCAAATGTGATAACCACTTGTTGGATAGTGTCACGAGTGTTTAGAAAATGTGCACAAATTTTTTTTTGCGTAGAGAAAATGAGTAAAAATCCGAATTTTCTGATGCGCTACAGGCTCTCCCTGTGTTCACTATCAATCGGTTAATTTTTTTGTATAGATTTTTTGCTACCGTCGTTTTTTCCTCTTTATTTATCTATGTGAAATGGTGTTGTTTCTATATGCTGTATCATTTCTACCCTTGCTATCTCTACCAACATGTAACTCTAACCTTGTGTCAATTTTTAGGGCCTGTATTGTATAACAAACTGTGTAAATTGAATTAGAAAGCGACTGGAAAATTGCATTGTGCTAAAGGAGAAAGGATGAATTTGTCGTTTGCTGGCTGTGGTTTCCTCGGTATTTACCATGTTGGAGTTGCTGTATGTTTCAAAAAGTATGCGCCACACTTGCTGCTAGATAAAATAAGTGGAGCTTCAGTTGGATGTTTGGCAGCTACCTGTTTACTCTGTGATATGCCATTAGGTGAGTATCAAGGCAGTTTTTTTTAATAGACTAAAAAGAAAAACGCAGTGATTGTTCAGGGTTAAAAAAATATAAGTGTGCACCAATAGCGCATAAAAAATGACTCACTTCTCAATTCGTTCATATGAGTGTGTTATTGATCGTATTTTGCTGAAGTTGCATTTAAATTTAAAAACAAAAATTTCGCCTGCAATAAATGAAACACGTTCATAATTCATCGTATATCGCAAAAAAAAAAATGGAATGAATATCAATTTCGGTGTATGAGTTAATACTTATTTGATGAAAAATTTATGCTAAAAATCATTAGCGGTTTTTTAAATTCAGAAATGTGTGAAAATCATTGAAAATGTTGCAAACAATGATCCTGGTGTATAAGGTTCCAACTTTGAATATGTAAGGAAAAAAAATTGGTCTTCGAGTTCGTCTTGAATTCCAAACGCTGAACAAATTCAATGCATGTGCAAACATGCACAATCACGTAAAAATGCAATAGGCCTTTAACTGGAAACTCCGGGATTATGTTTTCTTTGTTCATTCTTTGTCTATTCATTGTTGTTTTCCGAAAATAGATTCTACTGTTACCTCCTTTGTCATCACTAAGTGGTTTAAAAAATGCCAACTTTAGTTTAGGATTGAACAACATAAAGTATGTCATAAAGAAACCAGCTGATTTCACAATCAATATTGACAATCAATACTGAAATTACATATCGATACAGTTAGTGAGTTGATGACTTGTGTACATGCAAACTCATGTAATTTGCCTGAGACAAATCCGTTTGTCATCTTATTTTTTGAAACAATATCTAATCAAAAAATCAACAGTTGATATTTTCGTCATGAAGCACCTTTCCCACAAAAATAAATGAAACAAACGTATGTTTGTTCTTTGCTCGATCGGTGGCATAAATCAGTTAGGACAAATGAAAATTTTTCATTTGTATTTGCTCTTATAAATGAATCAATAGAGAACGGCGAATTGGGCAACTTCAATCGGCTTCACCATATTTAATTATCAGTTCATTGAGTTTTGAAACAAATTATACTACAATGTTATGTCCAATGCAACATTGTGCATTATTTAAGTTTGGTCAATATTAGCTCAGATTAAAAAAAAAATCAATCCATACTTACCAATTTTTCATATCTTTTTTTCGCAGGTGAAATGACATTAGACTTTTTCCGTGTTGTCAATGAAGTTCGATCACATTCACTTGGTCCATTCAGTCCGTATTTTAATATTCAAACGTGTTTGTTGGAAGGAATGCACAAAAATTTGCCCGTTGATGCTCATGAACGTGTCAATGGGCGTTTGCGTTTGTCATTGACACGATGCTCCGATGCCAAGAATATAATTGTGTCTCAGTTTGACAGTCGCGAAGAGTTGTTGCAAGCTTTGCTGTGTACTTGTTTCATTCCGGGATTTTCCGGCATTCTACCGCCAAAATTTCGTGGTGTTCGCTATATCGATGGGGCGTTCTCTGATAATTTACCAATCCTAGACGAAAATACAGTCACTGTCAGTCCATTCTGCGGTGAAAGTGATATTTGTCCGCGCGATCAAAGTGCGCAACTGTTCCATGTAAGTAGTTGTGCATTCGATCTGTATCTTAATCTAGTTTCAATATGATGTAAAGACTCATTCAATATTTAACTCCTTTTTTAAACCTATTGAATCTTCTGAAACAGATGAATTGGGCCAATACAAGCATCGAGTTGTCACGACAGAACATGAATCGATTCGTTCGCATTATGTTCCCTCCAAAGCCGGAGATATTAAGCAATATGTGCCAACAAGGTTTTGATGACGCCCTTCAATTTCTACATCGAAATAATTTAATTAGCTGCACTCGCTGTGTGGTTGTTCAATCGACATTCGTCGTACAAGAGCCTGCGTTATCCGAAGATGTATTCGATCCAGAATGTACAGATTGCCAGCAACATCGTGAGGTATATAATTTTTCTACAATTTCCCATCGGATCCATCCAATTTATTGTTCATTGAATTATTTGTTCATAGGCTGCGTTGATTGGAAATATGCCAGAAACTGTTCTATCTGTCTTCCAAACGTGCATTGAATCAGCGAATAAAGGTCTGACAAATTGGATGTTTGGACATAAAGGTACAAAGATTTTAAGGGCGCTTTCGTTACCCGCTACTCTTCCGGCCAATTTGGTTTTCTCAACTGTATCAAAGTAAGTATTTAATTCAATAATTCATTCAACACGCATTTGCTCATTATTATCATTTGGTTTTGTTGAAGTATCGATCGTTTCTGTGAATTGTCTGTATCGAAGTAAAATTTCATTTTCTTAATTCATTTCGTGTTCAAACTTCAATTATTTGAAGTTATTAATATTTCAATTCAGTTATCTATCTCTGTATGCTGCATAATTCGAAAAAAAAAATCATGTAGGTTATAAATGTCGAATAGAAGATCAGAATGTACTTGTTTTAATCACATCGCATGTGTGGTGTCACATATCTTCATTTCAAAGCAAGAAAAGATTTTTGAGATTCTGAGACAATTTTCTCTTATTTACAGTTGCATTGACAGTATTTATACCATTTTCCTTGCTGATTTCTGTGGTACTAACACCATAGTTTGATTGATGGATCTTAAGACATTAAAAAAATCCAATCAAGACACATATAGTACAACGACGTTAAAACACAATCAGAACTTATTAAATTTCATAAATTAGAAAAAGTGATCAAATTGAATAATTTAAGAGTAAAATATGACAGAAGTAGATTTGATGAACTCTTCACTGGATGAAAATTTTTCTTTTATTTACAAAAATGCTGTCGAAAGTTCAGGTAAACGTTTAGAGTGGACAATTCAATACATTTATACTCTGAAATATATGTGTGCGTGGAGCAAATTTAATTTTTATTCTTTCTTTTCATTATAACGATAAACACAATTAAACTTTCATTTCTTTCACAGATTAGTGTCAGCTGCCCCATGTGTAAGTGAACAATTGTGGTCATTGGGCAAATATGTATTGAGTCAAGGTCCTCCAAAGGTAGGTATTTCGTTGCAGAAATGAAACATTTTTCCATAAAATCAAATTCCCAAAAATAATTGTATTTGATTGCATTTCAGATGTCGGATGAATTGTCTAATAAACAAGCAAATGTTCTGTCACATCAGTCGTCAAAAATCGATGTTTTCCATAACAATGATGGGTAAGAAGGTTAAAAAGCATATCGATGCAATTCAATTAATTAGAAAGAAATATTTCTATTCAATTAATTTGGAACTCTTTTTTTCAAAATACAGAACACCAACTGTGACTACAAAAGATCCGACTGACAACAACAGCAGCAGCAGTGAATTCAATCCGGCGTATTCGTTTAAACTCAAACCGAATCCAACACAATGCGAGGTAGACACATTTGACCATATACTGCAGGTCATATCATACCACGATGCTATTTATTCATACTACTACACGGACGATAATAACGAGGTAAACTCTACGTTTTGAATTAATTCATTTTCGGTGGCTAAAAATTTTGATTTGATTTTCAGGTGAAATTCACAAAAATCGTTGATTTATCCGACGTCAGCAATAACACAAATGGGCAAGTGCATAAAAATGTGAAATGTCATCAAATCCACGCACATGCGACCGATAATGCAAACAACAACAATACAAGCAATTTCAATAACAACCAGAAAGTGGAGCATCAATATACCACAGGCGAAGATAGTCCCACGATCAGCGAAGACGATTTAGATAATTTAATCAACCAAACGATTAAAGAATGGCAGCTACACCAAAAAACTAATGCCGGAACTGAAAAAGGGACCATCAACATTGGTCTTACTCAATCGGCTTCACATGTATCGTAATACGTAACCAAAGTACTTCTATCTATATATACAAGATTGTCCAAATCACTGTGCTTATTCTCAACAGCTTATTTTTTTTACATATGAATAGTTTTAAGTGTTTTATTGAGAGACTCAAAGTGACATATTATTAAATGACTGATTTAGGTCTATATAAAAATAAAATCCCCGATTTAAGAAAATTAAAATTCATTTATTCCATTTGAATTAGTATTTTAACACCAATGGGATCGTTGTTTTTTTTTTTCAATCTGTGGGAGAGATCATCGAAACATTGGCTACGTTCTTTGGTTTGGGCACAACATTGAGCTGAACGAATAAGTAAAACATGTGGACCAAATTTTACTGCATTCGATTTGTTCGCTTTTCATGCATGCTTCTTTGTACTACCTGATTTTTAGACGTTGATTAAAAGATCAGAACATTTTATCGATGTCATTTTAAAGGAGCACCGCTAAAGCAAAAGTGAAAATAAAAAATTACAAGCTTCGAATCAATTTATACAATCAATATTCATTCATTTATTTTGCACAAATTAATGTTATTTAAAATGTTATATTTATATCTCCAACAATTCTCTCTCTTTTTTTTCCAATATTTTAATTCCATCCTACGACAAACAGATCGTTCAAGCGATCGCTTCATAGTAATATGTCACACAAATATATGCATCATGATCTCTACAATTGAATTTTAATTTTATATATTTCACTATAATTCCTAAATAAGATTAATTTTCTTCGAAGAAACAACAAATAAATACAATTGATGATATAGTTAACACAATAAATGCAGCTTAACCAAAATATTTTAATTTATAATATACTATGTCAAATATTGCAGTGAATTTCGAATTGATATTTACGATCACAAAAAAAAAAAAAACGAACAGACAGACAAATGCACTGAGCACGTGAATTCTTTTTCTATCTCAAAATATGGTTTTTCGCATTCACTTTTATGAATACGGAGCATTCAATAAAGTCATTAACAGAAGCGTGATTTTCATAATTGTAGATGGCTTTTCGTTAAGAACTACTGCGACGTGCTTTAAAATTAAATAGTTTATCTCTTTATCTCAAATCAAAGGAAGCTAATTTGGACTACTCAATATTTATCTAGATGAATTTGAAGCAATTTGCCACCGCACACATGTTTCTCTCTAACGTATAGGGTTGAGAATATATTCTCAGGTAAACTGGGTTGCTGGTTTTGTATGTCTGTCAATAATTATGATTAAGGTGCATTTGGACGCGCTGGTAAGGGTGGCGGTGCGCCTGATCGAGCCGGAACTTTTGGTAAATCGTTCGGAACTGGATTGCTAGGATTTGGTGCATTTTGTCGTCTTGGTAGTGGTGGAGGTGTGCCCATAGCAGTTGTGCCAGTTGGTATTGACGGTTGTGGTCTACTCGATGGCGGAGATGGTGCTGTTCTTGTGGCAATATTTCGGCTTGGGCTGGCCGTATTTGATTTGTTTGGATTCACATCCAAATCATAGACTGAATCCTGCGGCAATGGCGGCGGAGGATCTCGTGGTTTTGGAATGTACTGCGAAAAACCAACAATAAATAAATAACAAATTTCAATTTATCAAAATTCCAAAATACTCACAACATCATCATCAATTTCCTCATAAATGGCTCCGGTATCCTGATCATGAATGCTGAGTGATTGTGGCGGACTCACTTTCTGTGGTGCCTCTTGAATTGGACTTGGTGTTGATGAACTGCTGCTGCTGCTGCTCGACTTTTGTGACAGATTCGGTTGCTGTTCTGTCTCTTGATATGTTTTCGGAACAGCAACTGGTGGAGCTGGGCGATGTGGCATGCCTGAAGCCGCACCACCACTCGAATCGGCGCTAATTGGTCGCAATATTCCTTGATCTGTTTTGACTATGCTGATAACGCCGGCTTTCGGAGTGTGTTTTGGTGTTGTGGGTAATGGTGGCCGAATTGGAGGCGATGGCCGGACAGGCGGTGACTTTGGACGGCTTGGCGGTACTTTTGGTATACCCAAACTATTGTAGTCTCCAACTTATTATGAATAGAAAAGAACAATTTCGTGAGAATGATGTATGAAAATCAAAATGAAACGAAATCAGGGAAAACTTTAACTCACCCGGCGATGATGAGCACAATTGCACTGTGTTTGTGGTGCAAAGTGCAATTTCACGTTCAACTTGAGCCAGCCAATTTTCGGTCTTCAGATTAATATGGAAATCAATACCCCTGATTCGGATTGATTTCTTCTGTACTGCTATCAAAGTCGATTGACCGTCTCTGAAAGTGACCCACATAGTTTCGCCCACAAATCGCACCAAAGTGACTTCTCCAATGAGGCCTAGCTCTTGAATTATCATGGTAGTAATGTCCTCGTCATAAATGCTAGGCGCATCTTCGTCATCGGCATCGTTTGTACCCGCCTAAAGTGATTTCACACATTAACAATGTAATTTAAAAGATAATACATAGAATTAGGTAACAAAAACATAGCAAAATCTGCTTACATGTATGACAATGGTGCAATCGAAGGGTCCCATGTCACGGATAACATCTTGAAATACTTTTTGTCGTTGTTCTGTGTCAATTTTCGATATTTCAATGTGAATTACCGCGACAACCGGCCGATGGTCACTCTGTTTCAATTCAGCTCGCCCATAGTACAACAGTCGACCCTCATTCCAATCGTAAATGCCATCGTCTTGTAGCATTTTTCGACGACGCCACAAAACCCGATCGGTCCATGCTGGTGCACGACATTTTTCACTCGTATCGAAGTCCTCACTAAACAAATCATACTTATACGTTGGTGGAAAAGTGATGTCACCTTCAATGTAGTCATTGAATACACTTCCGGCCAGCTTCTGTACGATTAGCTGATCTTTCTCCAAAATTGGCCCGAGCTGATCTTCTTTCACCAAATCCTTGATTTCATCTTTGTCCATATCGATACGGTAATTGAAATCACCGCACCAGAACACATAGTCATGCGATTTCAACGATCGACCCTAATAGAGGATAAAATCAGTTACGTTTAATTCAATACTCAATTGTCTAGCATAAATCAAATGTGACTACCATTGGGAAAACGATTTTCCGTGTGATTTCAGCGTAGTCAGCATTTCGTTCGAGCACTTGCGATTGGCCGGCAGCAAAATGAGCAGCAACAAAACAAAACGAAGTGCCATGTAATACAAATCGAATAGCAGTGGCTCCTTTATTGCCTGTGGTTCCACCCAAGCCAGTTTTCACCGAATCCGTTGCAACATCACGAATGTGCTCAGCATGCTCTGGTCGAATGAAAACATACAAACACACACCAACCAATTGCTGATAGGTCAACAACGTATATGGTTCATCTCTTGAAAGCGTTTTTTGCAACTCCTCGGCCCATGCTTTGGCATTATCGGAACTGGCTGCCATAATGTTGCTCGCATTTAGATCAACAATTTCCTGGAATCCAATGGCAAAAATATCGCACGCATCAGCGGTTCCATCTTCTGGATGGCTGACATCCACTAAGGCTACAAATGCAAAAACAAGAGATGAATTTAATATCAAGAATTTTTTTCGTCTTATTCTGATGTCAAAAACGCCAAGACTTACATCGTGATCGAGCCATTTTGTGTGAGTCCAGCAGCCAATCCGCTAGTGACAGATCTTTGTAAACAACACTTCGAAAATGTTTTCCACCGTTGACATTGTATGTGGCTACTCCAACGCGAATATCCATCGGTTTTGTGTACTCTGTGTATCTCTTGCAGAGCTCTCGCAAAACCGGTGTTGGAGCTAAAAGAAATCGATATGACCAAATCGTTCCAATGACAAATGAAAAACTAATTAGAAAAATTACCGTGTAGTATGTTCGATGGAAGTAGGATGCGTGCACGATCGGCAAGTTCCGAGCTCAATGTTGACCCAACCAGGAGAATATCGATGGCTTCTTGTTTGGAGCTATCCAATAAATTGTTTTGAATTGTTCTCGCTGCTGACCTTGCACCGTCCATGAGCTGAATAGTACGAAATAATTAAATTTTCAATTTTAAATCGGATCACCGATAACAATGATTATTACCTTTGAGCCACCTTGAATGGCTCCCGTGCCGGCATAGATTTTGCTCACTTCGTTGCCATTATTAACCCACATTTGACGGAATACCTCATCGAGTCGCGACTGCATTTGCGCTTTGTCATGGAAATTGAGCAGTAGAATTTGCTGGCTCAGCATTTCCAACCCCAAAAATGTTTGGACACAGTTCGTTCGATCCAAGCAATCCAGACAATTGGTGCGAATCGTGCCACGCTGTTCACGCAGAACACTATCGCCGTTTGCATGGAAAACATCGAAATGCGAGCAGCATGTATCTAGTTTGGCCTTAAGTTTAGAGAGAGCCGATGTGTTTCCTCCGCGGCATTCCTGATGATAGTCGAACACGATGTGCGGTACATCGTTTGCATGCACCGATTCTTTGTGATGGCGTTGGAATTCATTCGAGAGCATCGCTTCACCTTCTTTGCTGCCAATCAAACTGGTGCCCAGTAAATTGACGATGACTTGTTGGCCATATCGTTGTTTCATCATTTGCATATGCAAATCGAATGCTTTGACCGATGCTTCGTATCCTCGTGACATTTTCACCTTATGCGAACCAACTTGCACGCCTGGCTGTTCCCAAAATAGCGGCACCGAGCCACGAGATTGGATGTAAGATGTGCATTCTGAATCCAAGTAAATAACTTGCTCAGTTTCAACAAAATTTGCAACATGACCTTCATCATTCGTTCCACGCACATTGAACCGTGTACCAGCTCGTTCACAGCTTAATCGTGAAATGATTGCAACTTTTGCCTGGCGACTCCCTGCATAAACCGTACGAATCTCAACTGATCCGCACATCGCTTTGAGCAGCCAAAATGCACAATCGACACCGAAACGCAACAAATGGATATGCAGCATTCGGTTCCAGAAAAATCGATTGTCCGTCTCAGTTGTTCGGCGACGTCTTTGCGCACACAATGTTAAATCGAAGGAATTTTGCAGTGCTGTTGAATTGGCCACGCATGTATTCCACGAAAAATAAAATGTACCCGAATTTAACACCTTCCGCACCTATTCGACAAACAATAAATAACACATATAAATCAAGCTTAGTTAACAAAATTCTAAATTGTGTGAATTTCCATTTTAAAATTCTCGTACCTCAGCAATTTTATCTTCGCCAGGCGCTTGAAATTGTAATGGAACGAATTGCGTTTGTGTTATTCGAAATATTTCGGAGTCGCTTATCTTGCCCATGGAAAAACAGCCTGTCACCAACACTAAATACAGCACCGATGATTCGCCTGCATTTACCTGTAGCACACCCAAGCAACCATATGCATCAGCAATTTTGACATATTGCTTTTTTATCGTTTCGAGCTCTTGTGCGGCTACGTATAATTAAAAATTAGAAGAAGGAAAAAAATTCATATGAATAAATATGGATGACTTGGAGGAGTAGACAGCTTTTTTTTCTCATTTCAACATTGAGAGATTCAATTAACGTCGCAAAAGTTCAAAGGTTGTCTAGTATTTTCCTGCATAGCACAGTCTATGACATAACAAGTGGCTAAAATCGATAGAGCTGCGGCAAGAAATGATGGGTCAAAAAGAGAAAAATATCAAACACACACGAAAAAAAAACGATAGCGAGACATGATGAAAACAGACATGAACTCAGAATGAACACAAAGAAGAAACAGATGGAATAAGTCAATTAAGTTGAGCAGCACATCAATAAGAGGAAAGAGAATCGAGAGAAATTCTTACAGAGGACGGCAACTGCTTGTGATTCAAATAAGAGTGCCTCTTGTGTACGTTGCCGATGTTCCAAGATGATGCTGTGGTTTGGTTGCTTCTTTTCAAAAATACGAAAACCTTTTGATAACGCCATTATGCTTTGGGTTTTTGGTTTTGTTACAATCACTAACTTTGTCCACTCAGTCGCAATATTCTTTTGCGACCTTTAATTTACTTTACTTATCACTTAAATTACGAAGACGAAGCAAATTTGTGTTATTGTTGTTGTTGTTGCTGCTGCTCCTAGTTCTAGCGGAAAAAAAATGGTACAGAAACTTCATCAAATCACTACACTCAGAATGTTACATTGAATAATTTTCCGCCCTCAATTTGCTAATCGTTTTTTTTTTATTTGCCTCGAAACACAATGTTTTCCCATTGACACAGTACAAATATTCTTATCAGACACACACAAAAAGAAGAAGCAGAAAAATACACAAATTCCTCGAAACACGAAGCACAACAAAACAACGTAATTCACTTATACAAACACAATCGATTTATCGCAATACATTTTAATATTTGCATCTATTCCCAATGAAAATCAACTAATTCGCACAACAAATGCTCTTTTCCATCAAATTTTTATTGATTTCTGCAAAACACAAAAATTCCATTGAATGCTTCTTTGGATGCACACAAACTTATTACTTTTCACTCTCGATTCATGTTTTCTGTGTGGTATAGGTACTTTTTCCCACGGTCGTCTTCGTTGTACTGAATGGTTGAAGCTTTTGATGGTCACACAAAATGTCAAATTTCTCCGTACTACTTGTTCATGTAATCGATATAATATCGTCTCTTTCATGTGCACACACATTCATTCTCGCATAGAATGCACAATAACATTCCAGCTCAACATCGCAATAAAACCGTGTCATTCTACTTGAATGCTGTTGCAATAATTTTTACTTTATTTTATCACGGAATAATGAATATTTTAATGTTTCTTTGTCAATTTTCTGTGATTATTTCTTTTATTTCTGCGAAAATTTGATAGTAGACTATCAGTTGTTCCACGAAAAAAATCAAGCTATTGCATCTACTGAGCAGAAGTCTGAAGCAAATCTGACATTTAAGTAGGTTGAGAGCAAGTACAATATAGATCAATTGTACCAGACGACTAGAGTGAGCGAAACAGAACGATAAACAAACCTTTTTTTCCCATTGCATCCTCTTGGTGGAGACGCCACACCATTTTGCACCACTGACAAAATTTCGGTGATTTCTCTATGTAAGCACGCCGGTCAAAATACTTGAGTCAGATATAGTATATCGAAATCAATATGAGTTTTTTGCTGTTTTTTTTTTCTATCTTTCAACATATTGTCAATCATACTGAATCCATTTAATATTTATTCATCTGCATGAAAGAAACCTGTTCACACTATGGTGAAGAAAAAAATCTCACCCATTTCATTGATTTTTAAATTTTTTTTTATTTTTTTTAAATTTGTGATAGAATACATAATTTGTGTTGCATACAAGAAATTCCAATACGGGATCGAATACAATTTAACGTTCATTATTGGGGCGATTAATTTTGTTTTTTTTTTGTTCTTTACACCGTTTCTACTTTTAACATCGGGGAAATTCTATTGGCATCGAGCTGAAAAACTACTGAGTCAAAGACCGTTTTCTCTCAAAACAGTCAAGCTCAACTCGTTGAAGATGTTAACAGGAAAATTCATGAAGTAACTACAGGAACAATAAACAAATGTGTATTGCACAAAATTGATTGAAAACCCAAGAAATGACGAGAAAAAAATAACTCTTATTACCAGATATAAGGCTATATAGAAAGTAACAGAAAAAAAAATAAAAAAACAACCAATTCGATTTATATTAAATGCTAAATTTTTTGAATTGAATGAATCGTATAACCCGAACCGTTGCATGTTTAATTATTTTGTAAAAATGCCGCACATCATAAGGATTTGAAATTGTTCACAATGCTATATAAAAGGAGTTGTAATAGTTGTTTACTCTTCGATTGGATAGCTCATTAGGAGTTTTACTATTTAAGTAGGTATGTGAGTTTTGTGTTAGTCATTGCTTATGTGCTGTTGATTTTTTGTGTTTGTGTTGTGATTTCGTTGACTGTTTTAAAAAGTATTATTTCTGTTGTTAGTTGTGTCCATTGTTGTAAAAAAAAGTGAGCTATGCAAAATACGCGTGGAGAAATATAATTGAACAAATGAAAATAAAAGTAAGATAGCAAAAATGTTTCATTGCTGTTGTTACATTAATTGATCTGTTGTTGTTCTTATATTGTTTTTTTCATTGAAAATGTTAAATTTTAAATCAAAATGAATGAAAACGAAAGATTTTGCAGAAGATTTAGAAAATATTTGTTTTTAGAATTGTATTCATTAGCAACGTTCAATGTATAATATATTCGATGTGTTGGATATATACTTTAATCATCGGATCTCGGATGCTCATCTACTCTGGCCGTTGTTGCTGCTGCTGCTGCTGCTGCTTTTTGATTTTATTTATGATGTGTGCATTCTGAAGAAAAAATTATATATCGATAATCGGTATTGAATGTGAGAACCCACAACGTTTCTTTTTTGTGTTTTTGTATGTAATGCATTCGTCTGTTTAGCTCGAGAGCGTTCTTACATTTTAAAGAGGTATAAAACAAGAAACGTTTGATTTTTGTTAGGATAGTGTAATATTGGTAAAACTCCATTCGATGATGCTTATTATATGTGTTAATAAGCTTAGCTTAAACTTTTACTCATTTTTTTATACCTTTTTTTGCTTACTGTCTGTTTTGTCTTTAGTGACTCTAAGGTTTCTTATTCTTTGATATTCAATTTAATTCTCTTTTTTCACTTCTTAACATTTATTAACCACCATCCTGTTGCATTCCTAGCAGTGCGTCTTTTGAGCTGCTCAAACATATTATGTGACGAACAAACTTATTACTGTTGTTGCTGTTGCTGTTGCTGCTGCTGCTGCTGCTGCTGCTGTTGTTGTAGTTGCTGTTGCTGCTGCTGTTTGTTTTGTTTATCCTGTAAATAAAGTCGTTGTGACAGTGGATTCGTGTAGATCCAAACGTCGCCAACGGGTTTGAAGTATTTCGTTTCCCAATCGGAGCCGCTCTCCTTGCGCTGCTTCGCCTCGTCACGTTGTTTTTGCTCCACTTTGGCTTTGGCGGTTGTTGCTTTTTCGATATCGTTGAAACGCAGACCGGCTGTTACATCGACCCAAATGCGACGTGATTCGTTTTCTACTTGTTCGCTAATTGGTTGAACATTTTTCTTGAAAATCGGTATCTTATTTACATCTACGAATACTTCGGGTTTCTTATGGCTATCATTCCATTTAGCCTCCATCGCACCACTCCATTCACCGTTGATACTCAAAAATGACTTTTTCTCATTTGGTGCATACACCTCGGCCGTGATACGATTTCGCTTACCGCCATAGAAGGGTTTCGTCAAAAACTCAATATCGGCACGGTAGCCGGTTTGCGGGCATGTAATTTGTACACTACCACCAAGCTCGATCCATGGTACCGTTAGGATAGACCTGTAAATTAACAAATTAAATGAATTTAATGGCTGAAATGTTGAGAAAACGATTTCTATATTGATAATTTATTCACAAACCGTCCATATCCATTCGGGAAAGTGACTATGTATTCTTCGTTGTATTCGCTAAGTGTTACAATACCCTGGCCAATGTTATGCACACCAATGGAGAGGCCCAAGAATTTCGATTTCGTCCACACATAAGCCGTGAAACTGATTTTCTTGTTGTAATGCTCAGCATAAAAGGCAGAAACTGTTGGAGAAAAAAAATAGAAAAAGAAATAAAATGATTCAAGAGACAGCTCTTTCGTCCATCTGACTCGATCCCGTCTGGGTTCTTGGTTCTTACTTGGTGGATGATGGCATACTTGTTCGGCAACAAATGTTAATTGATCACGTCGACACCATGGAACCGGTCCATCTGAAACGGTAGCCGAATCTTTCTCGAATCCGGGCAAGTCCCAGTGGCATCGGAATACTTCACCCAAAATTGGATTGTATGGCTTTTTAGCGACGGCACTCTTTCGGCCAGCATGATACGAGCTCATGTACCATTTCACCACCTGTACCATTCGTTCGCGTGGATCTTTAAAATCGGCAATTTTCAAGAATAAATCCGGATGCGCAAAATAATCAGCATACATTTCAAGCAATGAACGTCGTTCAAGAATGAATGTTGGAAGAACTACTTTTGTTAGATCCATGCCGATTTTCACCTGGGACAACAAATGCGAAACAACGCTACCGTGCGATTCCATTGAAATATCATTTTCAGCATCATCTTCGTAAAGAGCATCATAATCGAGGCTTCCATCAACACGAAACGGTGTGGTTAGGGAATCACGTGGACTATTTGTGTCGTTCAATGTTTTAATGCTTTTCATATCATCGGATTGTTCATTTATGTCTTCGGCATCTTTTAGGCTTATCGAACTCGAATATGGATTATCGTTTGCATCGTAGAAATCGTCTTCACCCTCTGAGCTTGAGTAGCTGGTTTCGGGCACGGCCAATGTGATTGATGACGGTGATACGTCAATACCTGCAAGTTTCGCATTCGCTAATTTCTTTTCTAAACACTCGGATCCAAACTCAACTAAACCGCTTGGCAACGATGACGGACCGACAATATCGTGCACATCTGCACTGTCTGGCGTTACACTGCTGAGCACTTTCTGGGCATTTGAACTTGCCAACAACGGCGGTCCTTGATACATACCGTTCACCGGATGAGCCGTATTCTTTGCGATTTGCAACAAAACTATTGAATGTTTGAAACTTTCGAGCATTGAATGCGCATTTTCCTGTAGCACCTTGTTTGGATCCTTTGTCTCCTTGGTAGTATTGCTTTCTTTAGTGGTATCGACACTCTTTGCTTCGACATCACCACACTCGGCCGACTCACTGACTGGTTGTGGTGCTGCAACAGTAGCAACAGCGGCGGCGGCAGCGGATGTGGCCGCTGCTTTCAGTTTATTCTCAATTTTTGTGGTTTGATCGATCATTAGTTGCAGATATGCATCGGCTTCACTGATTCGCTTGTCAAGCGTTTGCAAATAATTCGGTCGTTTCGTTGAATCAGCAGACGATCCGAATCCACCATATGTTGAACCACTTTGATCCGATGACCAAATTCCGCGGCTCCGGTTTGCATGCCGTAATATTGTATCCTCGAGACGTCGTACCCATTTTTCACGTTCTTCACCGTCTTTCGCTTGGAAGTGGAATGTTTTATGGTCAACGGTAATGGTGAATGTGTTGCAATCTTGATCGTCAATACCGATAACAGCTCCTTTCAATCGCACACAACCGCGACGTACACCTTTCATCATTTTTTCCTTTGACGTGTAATACGACAGCAAACCGGAGTTTTCTTCCAGAACAAACCATCGGAATTGCCATCCTTTCATTACATTCGTCCACTTGCTCAAAGGTCCTTCTAACAGCACCATTTTTTTTTTGTTGATCAATTTTTTCTAATCTTTTTCAATGTGTTTTAATTTTGTTTTTTTTTTGCTTCTCTCGTTTTTTTCTTTATTTGCCACAGCGAAGCGAAAAAAAACACACACAAATTTATTTACGTCGCTAAGTCACGCAAACGACTACGACCAACCGAACTTATAAACGAAATAAAATATGCAAATGTAGAACGAACGAAGAAAAAATAATGGAAAAAATCAAAAATTAAAGAAAAAACGACAAAAAATGAATTTGGTTGCACATGTAATGGTCACTGCAGCACTCTACACGTAAACACATTTCATCGTATTTCAATGTTGTCGTTGTCGAACATCAGTTTTTTTTTCTCTATTTCTTACTTTTGACACATGAATATGTTGAGCTAAGCACTAAATTTTTTTGTGTTCAGCTTCTTGTCAAAACCACATACGAAAAAAAAATACTTATCGACTTTGATTCGGGGAACGAAATCTTGACATTAAATCACCACAACACTATTATTGTCGTCGTCGCCTTTTACGAAAAGTTATAAACTATGCGCTTCGATTCGTAATTTATTGTTTTGTCGCACTTTTTCTATGGCTTTATGATTTGTCATTTATATATGCACAATATTATATATTATATATATATATGTATATATAAATCAGAAGTAGACGACGAGAGAAAAAAAACACTTTAATTACTGATTGCTGTGTGTCTGATGATTTGCGCTGACTTTTAAGCAAACTCTGTTATTGGTCTCTTTCTTTTGCATGAGGTTTTTTATTGTGTGACCACTGCTACAGCTGTACTTTACAGTCAGTCGATGCTTACACTTCTCTAGCCACTATATGGTGTTGATATCTGTATAGTGTCAACGAGTAGGTATTTCAATGATGACATAAATAAAAATAATATTCTCTAATGTGTGTCTCAATGCCGACGGCAGCCAGTTAAATACATCCAATAATTTTCACTACAACAAGAGCACAAACACAATCACAGCATCAGCTGCCACTTGTCTTTATTATTTCTCTATTTTTTCTCTGTCTCTACTTCTTTCTTAATTGTGAAAAGAATCAAATAAATGCAATGCTGATATTCAAATTGAAATGAACGATTCCGAAGTTAATACTAATCCACTATGTGAGTTTGTTTTTTTCTTTCTTCCTACAATGCTCTCTACTCTGCATTTAGTTTTATCCTCGGCAATTGATTTACGCAATTCGCAGTTTTGCTGATGTCTCAGCGCAACACATTTATGCGAGACAGACTGAGTAAGTGAGAGAAAAATGGTTTCCGTAAGGAAATTCATACATCTGACAGTTCGAACCATTCATTTGACAGATGGCCACATGAATTTGTAGTTGTCAAAGTCACAGTTTGCAAACAGTGGTAAATGCTCAAGCGAAGCATTTTTTTTTCCTCCAAACTTTCTTCGTCGAGTGCGGGGGACAGCAAGAATATTTTTTGTTTGTTTTAAATGGAATTTTTCGAGTAAAAATGGAGGACGAAGTAAAATATGAGTTCGTTGGTGTCGAAGCCGAGGATATTTATGAAGTGGTTGATGAAGATGTAGAGTATATAATTTGCGATGACGAAGTCGATTTACATCAAAATGAGCAACTTGAAGGTGGAGATAGGTTTTATTTGTTTTGAATTTCTGCTTTTCAATTTAATTAAACTCTATTCATTTGTAGAAGAGGAACTTTACTTGGACGAAGAAGTAATCGAAGAAGATGAGGAAGAAGTCGAATTGAAAACAACGAAACATCTGACATGTGATATTTGTGATCGTGTATTTGGTAGCGTTGCTGAGCGAAATTCACACATTGAACAGCATTTCAAGACAATCGAATGTCCAAATTGTTCGCGCACTTTTATCGGTGATCGAGCCTATGAGTTTCATATCTCAACGGGCAAATGTAAGGAAGCCGTTGATTTGGATCGTTTTAGATGTAATATGTGCAACGAAAAGGTATTCGATTCCGTCGAAACGCTCAATAGCCATTTGCACACGAAACACAATTGCTTCATCACCGACGAACGCATTGGCTGTGAACTATGCGATCGAACATTTGCCAAACTGAAATACTTACGGAAACATATACGCGAACTCCATGAAAAGGCTACGCCATTCAATTGCAAGGCTTGCGGCAAGAAGTTTAATCGAAAAGCTAATCTTCTCGAACATGAGCTCATTCATCAGGGAAAATACTTGGCAGAGTGTAAGACTTGTGGCAAATCCTACAGAACACCGTCGGCGCTAAAACTGCACGAGCGTACGCATACCGGAGAAAAGCCCTACAAATGTGAGATTTGCAATGAAAAATCGTATGCCTACAATACGGATCTGAAGAGACACAAACGATCCGTTCATGGCGTTGTTGGCACACCATACCCATGTACACTCTGCACCAAAATCTACTACGAACCCAAACTTCTGAGAAACCACACACTTCGAGCACATAAAGATAACAGTAAATAAAGTTCAGATGTAGTAAATACTTTATATAAAGAAATGAATAAGAAATCAAATTAGCGCCTATGAATAGTTGTAAAAATTTGAAATAAAAAAAAATCGTCATTTTGAACATGTAAAAAGCAAAAATGTTTGCATTTATCAATTTGAATCATTGAGAAGAGTTTTTTATTTTTTAAACAAGAATTTCAAAACATATTCTCGACTGAGTCTGTGGCATATTCAAATATCTTGTGTCTCCGTAGGGGACAATCTCTGGATGAATGACACACAATAAAGGCAGTTTTGACAGTTCTCGTTCAGTCGTACTGTCACACATTCATCTAGTTTACAGCTCGTTTCGAAAACAATAAACAATGAAAGACTGTATCCAGATTTTTGTATACATTCAACAGCCAATCATCATTTGATTATTCAATCTTGCGTTATTTATTCATCAATTTATGCAATTGTCAACATTGGTTCATTCGAAAGTGAGCCCCGTTTACGTTGACTTTGCAAAAATACAAAGATAACCGGACATTTATTTACCAAATGCAAAGATATCTTTGATTTTATTCAAATCATTATCGACTTACATTCTTTGTCATGTTTGTCATTTGGGTAGATTAAAATACGGTAAGTTTTCGTCGCATACAGCAAAATTAACTCTTTTTCAAACACCAGCAGAGCAAGTCACAGACCAAAGAGATTGTAAATTGTTTTATTTCTCCATAAAAATCAACATCTTTTGTATTCAAGGACGGCTTCATAACGCAAATTTAAGCCGCTTGAGCTGACATTTGACGTTCTATTCAATTTTCATCATAAAAATAAAATAAAGAAATCGGTATATGCTATTCCGTCTATTCGGTTCCTTCGATTCATTTTAAATTTCGTATATAAAACTTACAAACAAACATTAACATAACCTCAATTATTCTGTTTCTGCATTGAGAAAATCCATGAAAACCAACTTCACGTCAATAAATGCAATTGAGTTTTGTTTACGGATTGAGAGTATGCACGAAACGAAGTGTCAACATTGACATAACAAACAACTGAGTGAATTTGCTAAAACAATACCCATTGCAAAAATGCATTGTATTAAGATTTAAATGACGATTTCAAAGCCATAAAATGACTTCGATGGATAATTTAATCGCTCCGCAATTTGCGGCCATCAAACAAGGTAAGTATAAATGAAAAACAAAGACAAACTATAATTTCGTTAACTCAATGTGTGAATTTTGTTGCAGATAATGTAATAGGCGATTGGTTCCATTGCCAATTTTGCCCAATGAGTTTTGGCATGTACGACGAGTATAAAGCGCATACCTTTGGCCACTTTAGCACACAAACATGTACCGGTTGTAATGTGCGTCTCATCCAAATCTGTGACAAATGGTTCGAAGTGCATACAGTGGCCAATTGTCAAAACAACCATCATGTCCATACATTCAACACGAACAACGCAGGCCACAATGATAACGGTGAGATTATGGTTATCAAGCAAGAGCCACCAGCCGAAATGGAGGCAGCACAACTCGATGAGCTTCTCAATGTCAAACCCGATGTTGATTTGGATGATTTCGGTGAAATTTTTGCGGCAAACTTAAATACGATTGAAATGAGTGAAAATAATGGCGGCTTCGACACAACTCAACAACATCAAAATTCAAACGATATCTCACAGCTCAACTACCAAGTTGTCAGCATTACTGTAAAGGAGAAACATGAAAATAAACGTACCAAAGGCTTTCAGTGTCGGTTTTGCGATAAAGTCGTATTATCTCGTTTCCGATTGGACTCACACATTCAGAGCCACCATATGGATAATAAAACGAGCTGTAAACATTGTGGCCGAAACTTTACATCATTTCAACGATTGGATAATCACGTGAAGCGATGTACATCAAACAATAAAAAACGACCTTACTTGCGAAGTCATCCACATCGTCCGACGGAGAATTTTACATGCGATTTATGCGGCAGCGTTCTGAAAAAATTTCGCACACTTTTCGATCATATGAATGAAGTGCATAGTTCGAAGTTCACTTTTAAATGCCGTATATGCCAACGAAAGTATCCCAGCCGCTATTATTTAACCAAGCATTTGAACAGACATAAGCAGGCCTTTGAAAATCGTCTAGCCAACGATGCATCGAATGTTGGTGATTTGGACGAGCATTTGATGGAGCGACGAAAATATGCGCGAATCCATCCACATCGACCGGCCGTTGATTTTACATGTAATTTGAATTAAAATTAGAAGAAAATTTCAATAAATTATCCAATCAAAATCAATTTTACAGGTGATATCTGTGGAAAGGCAATATCACGGTTTGACATGCTCGAGGAACACATGAGCATAAGTCATTCGGCACGAGACAGTTTTCAATGTAATATATGCCTCCGTACCTATCCCAACCGTTACTTTTTGCAGAAGCACAAAGCACGTCACAAGAATGCTGCTGCAAACGGTATTGAGATGCTGGAAGAGGATTTAGATAAAGGCCTGATGGAAAGAAACAAATATCACCGACTTGCGCCGGGCGAGAGACGATCTGATCTGACCTGTGATGAGTGTGGACGGGAATTTAAACATCATTACCTTTTGATGGAGCACAAAACTTCAAAGCATTCCGGCGAAAGTGTTTTCGAATGCAGAAAGTGTGGACGTTTTTATCCAAACAGGTTGGTTTTTTCCAAAAATTACTTCGAATAATTTAGAAAGTTTATTTATTCTGATTGATGCTTCATTTTCGTTCTACCACAACCACAGATATTATTTGACGAAACATATGAAACGACACGAAGAAGCTGAGAAATGTGGCATTCCAGAAGATCAACTGCCCCAAGATTTGGACGTGGGCCTAATGGAGAGAGCGAAATATGTGCGCGCCGATCGAAATGAGCGGAAAACAGTGTTCGATTGCGATGAATGCAGTAGAAGTTTCAATAAATTCTGCCTTTTGACAGAGCACAAACGATCAAGGCATGGATATGGTCTATCTTGTCGTAAGTGCAATCGTTCCTTTGCCAGTCGAAAAAAATTTGCCAAACACATGAAACGACATGACCAAGAAATTTCGGCTGAGAACGATAGAAATCCAATTGAACATGAGCCATACGTTCATACTAACGTATATGCATATCAACCGAAGCCCGAATACGTTTGTAATTCTTGTGGCCTGAAGTATAATACACACGAGCTTCTGAAGCTGCACATGGCATCAAATCATTCGAATCATCTAAACACGGCCAATTTGGAAATCATTGAAATACAACACAATCTGAGTATAAAACCAGAATCGCACGAGAAAGTGGAAGAGGAAATAGAAGAGGGAGTAGAAGAGATAGTGAAAGAGGAGGAGAAAATTGAAAAAGAAGAAGAAGAAAGAGGACGTGAAAAAAATGGTGCCAGGAGAAGAAAAATGGAAAAGCAAAATAGAAAAGAAAAGGAACAACACGACAATTCGGATGAAGACCTCGTCCAAAGGGAATACTTGCGCGCGCATCCACATCGTCCCGCATCGAATTTTACATGTGAAATTTGTCAAAAAGTCCTATCCACCTACTATTCAATCAAATTGCACATGCGTTCAAGACACACACGAAAAGTTCGAGTGAAGCACCCATGTCCAAAATGTAACAAAGAATTCGTGTCGAAGATACGCTTAGAAAAGCACCGAATTTCAAAGCATCCCAATGTTCCAGATGCTCCACTAGATGCGCCAGCAGAAGCTTCCAAGTCGAAAGGTGTTGAAAGCAAACAAATGTGTAGCATCTGCGGCCGTCTGTTCCCGGATAAATCGAAAATGATTGCACACGAGAAAACGCATCTGGGCATAATGACATCATGTAATATTTGTGGCAAAAAATTCATGCACAAAACTTACCTTCGGAAACATATTATGGGCGTGCATACCAATGAACGACCGTTTGCCTGTGGAATTGACGGATGCGAATGGCGATTCTCTTATCAGCCATGTCTGAAGCGACATCAAGCACGTCGACATGGCTTGGTCAACAATCCAAATCAATGTCCGATTTGTGGAAAATGCTTTCCAGATAGTACCTACCATCTCAAGAGGCATCTCAAAGCCCATGCAAATAACACGGCCAAAGAATATTTCCCCGAACCAACACAAGATCCATCACAACCAACAAACTAAATGTAAAGTATCATGTTTAGCTACGATTCATTTGGATGTGTTGTATCAAGCTAATTAAAATATATTTGTGGCTGGAATTTATCGATTGATAGGGAGACCAAATTAAGAAACACATTTTTAGTAGTAATCTTTATTTCATGACAAATATGCATTATTATTAATCCATAAAATGCATCCCATTTAAATTCATTCATCCACTTATTTTGTCTGAATAAAATTAAGTAATCAAAATAAATGAAATCAAAAATTGGATATTTCAATTTTGCAGTTTGAATAATTGTTCACTCAATCAACTCAAATCGTGCCAATTTCGTGAGTAAAAACTCAAAGTTGACATTTGGCTCAAATCTCGTTTAAACGTCAAACAAACAACTGTCAAAGTCGAGTATATCAAGTCGAATAAATACAAAAACCAGAGGTGATTTCTATTGAATGGGGAAAAACCAATTGAAAACAGTATGGAAACGATGTCTTACTTTCATCAATCATTCGGAGCCAAATCATGTAATATTCAATTGTGCATTTTCACATTAAACAATAGTTATGATTGAGAATTTTTCAATTTTAGCCATTCGCTTCGAGTGCGATTATTGTGCGGAAAAATTTGCATCACGAGCTGCCCGCATCAATCACACACTCACCCATTTCCAGAACAAAAATTGCTTCACTTGTAATAAAATGATGATTTGCATCAGTGGTGACTGGTACGCATTGCATGCTTCGGCCGAATGCGATAAGGAAAACATTGATACACCCAATGTCATTGATGTTGACGTCAAAACGGAAGCAATCGATTACACACAAGAGGATGCAGTGAGCCTTAAATCAGAAGCCAACGAATATGCATGCTCGGCATACTCGGATGACACCAGAGAAGACAATATATTCGAACAGTCGCCAGTTCATTTCCAAAGTCACATTGAAGTGAGTTCATTGCCAGAAATTGTGATACCGCCGGTTGTAAAACAGAAAGAAGTAAAACAGGAGCCAATGCATGCAGTGACACGGAAGCCACGAATAGTCTCAAAACCAATCAGCAAAATTGAGACTCCTACAGAGAGCACAAATGAAACAGACATCAAACCGGCGCGACGACAGCGAAAAAAGGTGATATACAAAGCAACGTTCCTCGATCATCGACCGAAAGCATCGTGTATCTGTGATGTGTGCAATAAAACCTTGGGAACATTTTCATCGCTTCGAAATCATATACTCAACATGCATTGCGAAAGCGAACGGAGTGAACGAGTGTCGTGTGATGAATGTGGCCAAACTTTTTCAACGCCAGGCAATCTGAATTCACACAAAAAGATTCATT
This sequence comes from Sitodiplosis mosellana, assembly GCF_009176505.1. NCBI lineage: Eukaryota > Metazoa > Arthropoda > Insecta > Diptera > Cecidomyiidae > Sitodiplosis > Sitodiplosis mosellana. The sequence continues at coordinate 15,225,644 of NW_022595244.1, read as the reverse complement.
TGAAATGCAAGGCGTATGTTTGCACGTAAGCCAGCCAACTTGAGTTCGACTGTTTAAACTTTTTCAATTTGATTTGTAATTTTGTATTCAGGTATTGTGGCCGGGGTTTTAATCAGCTGCACAATCTTAAAGAGCATCAAAATCGCCATACTGGAGAGAAACCCTACAAATGTGAACGATGTGGGAAAACATTCGGCCGAAAGACAAATCTCACAGCACACACACGAGTACATACCGGGGCAAAGCCATTCAAGGTAAAACTGGAAGATTCCACGTTTGAAAGCATGTCATTCTATATTTTCACGTGTAATTTATTATTTCAAGTGCAATATCGAAGGATGTGATCGTGCTTACATGTTTGAGATCGATTTGAAACGGCATAAGTACAGCATACACGGGATTTTCACCAAGAAACATATTTGTCCAATTTGTTCAAAGGTTTATCCTGAAAATAAGCTTTTAAAAAAACACCTCGACTCTCATTCGACAGGCAATATTGGATAGGTAGCATCTGAAGTTTAACAAAAACACTTGGAATCACATTCGGCGGGAGTAATTACCTAATTTTGCTTAGTTCCACCAAGTTGATTTACAAGCAGGACAGTATTGATTGATATCGTGGACATCTGGAGCATTGAGTACACTGTGTTTGATACTAAGCTGAATATTTCTGTGGTTCAACCATTGCATATTATTTTAACCATTTGTTCCATTTCTTTCCACTAATTTTAATAAATAAGATAAGAAGCGGAGAATGTTGTTTTTTATTTGCAATATCAACTTTGTTACTTCCAATCAACATGCCCATCGCTCTGGTAGAGAGTCTCTTCTGTGAGCACAGTCTCAGTGAGAAAGGATTTGACACAATTTGTAATGTCAAATGAGCGAATGTCTAATAATTGAAGAGCAATAATAAGGTAAAACCAGAATATTCAAACTCAACGTTTGAAATCATTCTTTATCCTTTATTCTCTATTAGCACATAATTGTACAATTTCCACTTTCCAGCACGTAACCGGAAAAATAAATATTCATCTTGTTGTCTTCGTGCAGAAGACTTCTTCGCTTTTTATTTTGACAAAATATTGAATTATCTTACGATGGCGATAAAAAAAAACTCAAAAAAATATTTTTGATGGTGCCTAGCGTGTAAACAGCTAGAAAAATGAAAATTACATATAAATTTAATTCCTGAATAAAATTCATCCTCAAAAATGCTCAAGTGAATAAATTTATTTAAATTTGCTTTTGAACTTTGTGTTAAAAATGCAACGAGGAGTTCCCGTCCCGAATCAGAATAAATCCAATTTGAATATGTTATCACGTTTTCGCAGTGCATATAAAATGAAGGGGCTTGTCTGTATTTAACACATAAAGTACGCGGAAAGCTCGACTCCTTCTCTTCACTCATGTGTATTATTGTAATTCTCATCGAGTTTGACTCATTTGTGTGACTGGCTTATAGTTTCACTCAATCGGATCGGTTTGTGTTCAATGAACTCGCAATGGCGAGTGAGACTTTGTCGCCTGCCATATAGACGATTGCTATAAATTTCTCTTATTTTTAATTTATAAGAAAGTTTCCGCATGCATTGAAGCGTGTCCGTGTGAGCAGCGGATGGTATATGGTTGTTTCATGTGTTGCGTTGCTCTATAAGGATATGCCGCTTTGTTTATCATCGATTGGTGTTTGTTGTGCAGCAGACATGCTTGCGCTTCATCGTCGCATTGGCTCACTGTTGACTGATTCATTCAACGGGATAGAACGTATCGATGTAGCGTTGCTGCAACAGCAATAGCGGCCTAAGTTGTGCCTGTGCATGCGACAGACATCGACTCGATGCGTAGTGATAGTGGTTCTCATTCGCCTGCTGAGATTAGTCGTGAACAGTTGTGATGATTGAGTGTTCGTGTTTCGATAAAGGATTTTAATGGTGAATTTTGAACAGTATATACGCGCTGAAGTCTGACTATTGTTCGGCGTCGAATAAAAAGCAAATGCGAAAAATTAAAGGATTAGTCATTTGTGTGCTCATCTGTTTGTGTTTTTCATGTGAATAATGGTGATTTAATGCAGTGCAAAAAAAAACTCATTCTGGAAACAATTATTGAGGAAAAAAATAAAAATTTTGCAGTAAATTCGTCAAATAAAAACGCTACTTTTAAAATTGTATGTAATTCAATGGTTTAGTACATTGGCTACACTTTTCGACATCGATTGTCGGCCAATAAATACAGACATAGCATAAGTTAGTATATCAAACTGAACGAACAGTGTCCGTATCGAAGTGAACCGATCCGCTGAACTCTCTGTTGAACCGAAATAGTGTGAAAAAGATTTGGTTTTGGTAGTTTATGCAATTTGTGAAATGCAACAAACCGAAATCGAATCCAAATAAATAACCAACGTTGACATCGCTTGAATTATTCATTTGGTAAATGTGAGCTGGTTTCGTGCTCATTTGACTGCATCATTGACTGTTGCAACTTAATTTAACTGCTGAAGGTTTTGCTTTGAGCACCGAGAACGACACTTGAATAACGTGAGCGCGCATTGTGTGTGTTTGAACAGCAACAGCAGCAGCAGCAGCCGCAGCATTGAACTGAAGAAGAAGACTGATGCTATTGCTGGATACTTTGTGTTAATTTATGGCCATAGCGCGTTGGAAAAACGGCAACGCGAATTAATTATCAAGCAATGCGGGTAAGTTCAAGCACTTGCATTAATTGCCTTTTTAATTTAATTTTCATCTCTTCTTCCTCTTCATTACATTTGTTTTGTTCGCCGTTCGTCTTTCATTGAACGGAAATTTTTCTCCATCCCAAAATTTGAAGTATAAAAATTAATAAATGTAAATAAGCTGTGAACGCTTAATTATGCTCCGAAAATGTTAATGCTAATGGAGTCGATGAAATGGAAACACACTGTTTCCCTGGCATACGTCAATATTTAATACCCATCGAAAGCAAACATGATCGAATTTGTCAAGGCAAATATCGAAATAAGGATTATTTTGCTTTGAACGCGCACACGTAAAGCCAACGAATCGTCATTGTGCTTCGATGAGTGCTATCTTCAGTCTTACTTAGGCTTAGGCACAATATAATTTTGGGGTGGAATTATTTGTCAGCTCAAGACATGCTTTTCAAATCAATTATGTATGCAATAAAACCGATACACTCTTATCTTATCGATTCCGCCGACGAAAACGACGACGAAGAATAATCATAATAGTAGCACATAGTTTGTTGCTTCGGTTACGAACACGCGTTCTTCAAGATCCAAATGTCACGATTAAAGAAATTTATTCGTTGCTGCGTTGGTTGTGGCATGTTTTATTGATATCGAAGTGATAGAGTTCAATAAAACGTTTCATCCCATTGATAGGTTATTTCCTCTTTTGCCCGCTCGACGGTTGCCACACTTCAAATTTAATTATATGTATCAAGAGTGTACGACTTGTCGATACATCTGGGATGTGCTGCTACTCAAAAAAGGATAGGCGCAATAAAAACCATCCACTTCGTAGCCGGAATACTTGTGTAAATACAGTTGAATAATTTCTTCCGTCGTTGATGTTTGATCTGATTCAACATACCTGAATATGTTTGCGAGTGTATCGAGATGATATTGTGTGTATCCGGCTTTGTTTACAGTTTTATCTTGGTTAAACCACACAACCATATACTTATACAAACACACACACGCACATACTTTTCGCCATATGAATTCTATATTCCACAAATCCAGACTCGCTCACTGCCAACATAATAATTAAATTAATATATAAATCTGCAAAATGATGGTTTAAATAGCGGTCGACTTCGCTTCAAATTGTTTACTCGAGCTGTCTTAGTGCTTCTGGTGTGTTCAGCGGTAATCTCCAATTTATTGTTTGCGATAAACCGTTGGAAAATCTAATTTTAGACTTTTTCATCTCCCGCTCACTCACACACTGTCTCTGTCCCATCAAAGCTTCTTCAATCCGCTTTACTGTTGGAATGTATAACTTTCAGTCTCATCGTCACTCCCGCCCCTCATTTCATTCCGTTGTCTATCGTCAGTTTTTTGCCATATTTTTTCATTATTGCGCATCTTAAGTAATATTTACTTGTTTTCGCTTTTTCTTTCCAATTTCTCTGTGGGTGTGTGTTTGTGTGTGTGAGTGTGTGCAACTGAACGCGCTTGAAAATTAGATCAATTTATTTTCCCATTTTGTGTTCTGTGAACGTTTGCAAAAAGCGAATTGTCACGGGGATACCCATAGGACATATTTTTGTGGCGCAAAATTATCTCAAAACAAAATACATGTACAATCAACAACAGCAACGACAGTGGCAGTAGTCACTAAGTCAGACGATGAATCATCGCATCCTTATCTATTTGTTGTGAAAATAGCAGGAAAAAATGGCACGGGAAGAGCGACGGCGAATGTGAAGCGACGGCGAATGTGAAGCGACGGCGAATGTGAAGCGA
>NW_022595244.1:15176653-15221157 GCF_009176505.1 Sitodiplosis mosellana | reverse complement strand
GAATGTGAAGCGACGGCGAATGTGAAGCGACGGCGAATGTGAAGCGAAAGACGAAATGGAAAATTATTATCGTTTGAAGTCTCACGAGACAATTTCTTTTTATGATGAATGATTTTTTTTAACAATATCAGACGCAAAATTACGCACCCATTATTAAGTGAGTGTGCGGGCGAGCAAAAAAATCAATTTCATTGCTGGCGCGCGGTACTCATTTATGGTTGAAATTTAAAAAGATGTGGAATTTTATTTTTCTTAATGGGAAAAATCGCATGAAGAAAAGTGCTCGATGGTAATACGGATATGCTGAGTAACAGCAGAGAATGAGAACATTTCATCAGCAGTTGAACTTTGATTCGATTAATGGCTTATGCATTTTCTATGTCATTTATTTCATTCGTTTTGCCAATCAGTGCTCCGTTTCACTTGTCATCTGTATAATCTGGTGAAATGAGCTGCAGTGGAAAGTGCTGCTGCTGCTGCTCCTGCTGTTGCTTCGGCTTCGTTGTCGCAGCAAATTATGTATAATTTTTTGCCGTTGGTCCGTTTGCTTTTTCCATTTCCCCGTACTGTGTAGAGAGAGAGAGAGAGAAACCATTTCAGAATCGTATCAAGCGCATTCCACTTATACTTGAATATGTTACGCCCTTTCGACAAGGCATTAAATTAATCATACGCGTCACGCACGTTCTTTGAAAATACACGTACACTACGTACATATATGCATTTCTCGTTCTCATGCTATCGGGATTTTCTTTGGTTGCCTCTTGCATCGCAGTACCGCATACATAGTTCGATTTGCCCGTCGAGCAATAAAAATTACTATTGCTTCGGTATGACGGCGCTTGTGCACAACATGAAAAATATTGTAAACGAACATAAAAATGAATTTATTACACCGAGTATGTGTGTAGTGTGCACTGCATTGGGTGGATTAATACGAAATGCGACGACAATATAAAAATTGTCACATTACAGCCCTCCCGTTACTGTACTTGACGGTAGTTTAAGTGAAATTAAACGACACGAACGAGAATAAACGAAAAGAAAAAAATCCATAAGCAGCACCAAGGGGGAAATCACTCAAAAGTAATACCAAATAGAAAAGTAATACCTCAGTTATTTCTAGTAATACCTCTGGTATTACTTTTGATATTTCTATGAAAAAAGTAATACCGAAAAAAAGTAATATCCAAGTAATACCAAGTAATACTGATCAATAGAAGTAATACACCTGGTATTACTTTTGATTTGTACGGAAAGTAATACCAAGTAATACCATTTATGTAAAAGTAATACCTAAGAGTGATTTGCCCCTCGAGCAGCACACTGAATGAATGAGAGAGAGAGAGAGAGAGAGAGAGAGAGAGAAAGAGAGGCTGAAAAGGCACACTGTGAATAAAGTGTATTTCGAGTGGATTTTCATTCATGCCATTAGTGCAAAAGTATTTCCATAACTCTCGGCATTTTTCCATTTTTAACCGTTTTGTTGTTCTCAATAAAGTGTCACTTAAACAATCCACTTGACTCAGTTACCGTGTTTATCTTAGTACACCTTTTAAATAAAATCGACAATGTATTCTCTCGAGTCTTTTTTTTTCAAACTCAACACGTGCCTTTTTCTCTAAATGCCATGCGTTTTCGTTTCGCTCATTTTCCCACTTTGATTGTTGTCGTCGTCGTCGTCGTCGTCGTTGTGTCTAACTGTGCTAAACATTGAAATCGTGACAAAGACGTCGTCATTTTTTAATAAGGGTACACAAAACTCTTGCATATTACATTTAATTTATTTTCGTTGGTTTGTTACAGTAAAAAAGTTAGTCGAAATGACACACAAAAAAAACAAAGAAAAAGCGAAAGAAAGAGAAGGAAAAAACTTGCTTTGCTTTTTCCCTACTTTACTTTCATATCCTATTTTCTGCTTCTCGCATACAGCTATGCGCAAGCATTGTGTACTTGTTTTTTAAATGCTCGGCACTGGCATGAAGAGTGCTAAATGGTGTGTCATTGCACAGTCAGAAAGTCAGTTGTTGTTTTTCAAGTGAAGAGAAAGAAAAAAGTGAAAGAGAAAATGGGTATAATGAGTTCCTTTTCAAAGAACAAGGCAAGAACTTGCTTCAAATGAGACATTCTTTTTGCAAACTATTCATCATTCGATTTGAATAAGTGCATGAAGAGCACTGCGAGAGAGAGAGAGAGATGCAATTACGTCCTTGGATGTGCCTCAACTCAGAGGTACACAGCAGCAGCAACAACTGAATAATGTAATTGCTATTTTTGAACCGATGTCGATCGACATCAAATTTCAAAAATTTCGCTCTATATTTAGTACACGATTTGTCTTATCAGATGTTTATTGCGACGCATTCTATTTGAATTCAGGAAATTTACAAATGCCATACAAAAGAAGAAGCGACGAAGAAAAAAGAGAGACGAAGTCATGACACAAGCGATCACATTGAAATTCTTTCGGTATGCGTACATGTTTGCAATGTTGAAATTCTCTCTCTCTCTCTCTCTCTCTCTCTCTCTCTCTCACACTGACTGACTCTCTCGATGTCGAATGAATTCCAAACAAATTCTCTGCGCAAAAAAAAAACGACCGAATTCTCTCCGAAAAAGAGAAAGAAACCAGAACGTAACGCTGACTGAGCAAAAGAACGACGTTAGTGTCATGATGGGGCAACAGCCAAAAAGAACACTTAAAAATAGCATCTCATTACAAATTGTGTGGCATTCCAAACGGTCGCTGAATTTCACGTAACAACAACAGCAACAGCATCAAGTGCGAATAGTAACAGAAAATGTTACAACGATGGATTGAAAAATTGAAAAAAATAGTGCAAAATGCTCAGTCAGCAGTATCGTTCGAAGGCACACCAGTAAATGCGTAGTGTTTTATTTATTTTATTTGCTTGTTTGCGCTTCAAATAGTCTTCTCGATCGAATAGTTTCCGTATAGTTTTTTTATATCGTTTTTTTTTTTGTGTTAACATTCCCCAATTCATTGTTGCACCGAAGAAGAAAAGCGGAGAGCGAAAGAATGAGAAAAGTAAAGCAATTCAATAGCATTTGTACAAGATGCTATAACTAAAGTGTCTCATTGTATATGTGTGTGTTTTTGTGTGTCCATGTACTACGGAATAAATCCTTGATTGTGTTTCTTGCACTTTTCCATTTGATTGAATTACCACATGTTTACTTTGGCCAATGTGTACCGTGAACAAACCCAACTAAATTTTTTTTTACTTCTTCTTCATTGTCTTTGTTCAAACCAACGGTGAATGTGTGAAACCTGAATACGTCTTTGTTTACGTTACAAAAGACAACTAGAGAATACAGTGTTTTTGTATTCGATTTCAATGATAGCAACAGCAATTTTCGGTGTTGTTTGCCTGTAAATGATTGAAGGAAACCATACGATAGGGAGAAAGAGAGAGAGAGAGCATTTACGGCGTGTCAATGTGCGCTCAGTGCATTTAGAGTGTAAACTCAACTAAATTGATAGCATAATTGTTTAAATGGTTTTATGATTTGATACGTCTTATTTTCGTTTGCTTACAACCAGTTTCAATTCCCTTTGTTATTTGACAAAGCAACTATATTCGAACTCGGCAATCTACGTTTTCCGTTTTAACTCAACTATATCCCGGTGCTTTACCATTCAACTAAAAGGTATCGTATGGAAATCATTTTTGAGTCATTGATCCCAAAGGTAGAAACATTTTACATATTCAATTGATTTTCTGCGTCATTCGCTTTACCTGCTGTTCGTAAAAGAACCTTCGTGAAAGAAGCAAAATCATCTCCATTTTTCATGAATCCCGAACTGCTACAATGGAAATCAAGTGAAGCCAACATCATAATCTTGAAATAGTTATTTTTATCGATAAAAGTTTCTGGCATATTCTTCATCTCTCTTGACACAATAGATATCTTATTTCTGTTCATGACATGATATGAAGTACGAACAAAAGATATGGAATCATTTTTTCAGTGACTGCTGATGGGAGGATGAAGGCGAGGCAGGGTAAGGCGAAACAACATGAATATTGCAGAGAGGCTAATAGAAAACGTAGCAATTTTGTAAATTAAACCGGAGAAAACATTCGTCGGTTATATACATACTGAACACACCAATTCGTCTTTATGATAACATCCGACCGTAATTGTTTTTATTCCACGAAAACTACGGTCGTTGTTGTTGTCGTTGTTGTTGGGCACGGAGATGTTAAATTTACTTTTGATGAACTTATTTGCACCATTTCAATCGATCATCAGAGCCGAAAAATTCAAGTGTTATGCGTAACAATGAGTATTTCAATTAAATTCGAATCCCTCGAGTTGATTGCATGTAAAACTTTGAGATGAAATGTTTTGTGCATAAAAGAGACTTCACCGCACATTCACTACTGTATGCGAAAATGCAGTTGTTTTATGTGTGCTCTTTAAAAATGTCTGCTCCTTCATCAAAATGCAAAATTTGCGGTTGACGCATATTATTAACCGAGAGAATATCGAGTGCATGCCATAAAGTTAATGATTTAAAACCGCAATTCGTTGGCACAATACACTTAAGCGAGAGAAGAGAAAAAAATAGCACCAACCGAACCGATTGCCCGCATTCAAAATGTGCGCAGAAAATAACAATCGCTGGTATAATTAACTGACAACGAGAAGCCAGCATGACCACGAACCATATCACTGTCGTACACGTCCGAGATTTTTTTGCTGCTGCATCATGCTCTGTCTTTCCATTTGGCTTATCGCTTTCAGCTCTCTCAGTAATGATTGTGGTGGTTGTGACTAAAATCAAAACGACAGCATAAAGACTCTCTCTCTCTCTCTGTGTGTGTGTGGATGGCAGGACCAAGAAAAAAGGAACGAAAAAAAAGAAAGAAAAAATGCAATCGAAAAAAAGAACAGGTGTTCACGTTTCGGTCGGTCTCTCGATGTGCATAATTTAACCAATCGAATACACATTCAGCTTCATTTACCTGACGAGATTTGTTATTTGAGTTGCTCTTCCAAATGTTTTTATATATATTTTTGCAGTTCATTTTTTTTTCTCTTTTCTCTTTGTTCGTTTTATCTCTGTTTTCTTCGATTCTGTTTGTGCATGGACTTTGCCGTGCCACTCTCCGAGTGGTTCTGCTTTGTGTTTGTGCATTGCTTCGCGATCGTTTTCGTTCTACATTTTCATCTTCATTCGGTGTGCTTAATGATAATGTTGCAGAAACCAGTTCGGAGGTTCGTTTCTTTGTTTTTTTTCGGCGAATATTATCCAGCATGCTTCCTGTTTCAACAGTGTCTTAGCGAGAGATTAATCACCGGTTCGAGCAAGTTTTCTTTTGATCCGGTTAGTGGATAAAATTGAGTTTACATTTTTTTTCTCGTTCGTTGGTTCGTTTCTTGGTCATCATTTCAGGCGCATCTGCCATTTCGACATTTGTTAAGCAATCGTGATTTCAAACAATGCAATCCACGCATTGGGCTGCTCGCATATTATGAATATCGAATCATTGGCATTGCGTGAATATACGCGCATAATGAATATCAGCACACATGTGGACCAACTGTCGATTGCACATTTTCACATTTTCTAATTGCATGTTAAAGACACGTTTCAAACGTACGTTCTCTTCATTCGACGTGAATTGCCTATTATACCCATCTTTCGTCGCATTTCTATGGATCTGGTTTCGAACACAGCACACACAACATCAACAACGAAAAATCATTTTTGACGCTTGAAATCTGCAATCCCGCCTGTCATGTAGCGAGACAAAAGAGATTAAATACACACACCAGAAAAAAAAACCAGTAACGAAAGCAGGTGGAATATTGTATGCACAGTGCACACAGTCCGAGACCGATCAGCAAACACATCTCGAGATTCTATTCAATATCGACAACAAACATCATTCATGGGCGTCATGACAAAAAAAAATGGATTGTGTTAAATAACAATACAACGAAAAATGTGGAGAGAAAAAATTGTACAGCAGACAGAATGAAGTGGTAAACGGATAGCTGATGGTAAATCTTTATCAAGCCGAGCTAACACGTTCGCCATGTTCGCAAAAGCAGCAAGCAGTAATTCAGCGTCATTCGATGCAGACATATTGCCAACGAGTACGTATAAATGAATCCGCTTTGGTAAACGAATCGCCTACTACCCAATTTTTACCTACTCTCAATCGTTATTAACACGCATCTGAGTAAATTAACAGAGGAAAAGGGTTTTTTTTTTATCGTGACCCAGTGAAACTGAGCAAACCCACTGATTCTGCTGCCGCTGCCATCGTCAACAGCAACAATTTATGTGTTTTGTTGGCCTAACTTTTTCGCCTTCGAATCCTACTGAACGTTTTATTGACGTTCTTCGCACTAATTGCTTATAAAACTATTTTGAGCCCTTTTCGCTCGTTGCCTCCTTTCAAATGAGAGAAAATGTGCGTTTCGGGATACGGTCGTTTGTGCCGTAAATGGACTTTGTATGAATTGAATTATCGTGTTCGCTGACTTCATGTTTGACACTTTTTGATCTCTCCCGTCTGCCAGATTTTTCCTTATTTACATTTTGCACACTGAACAAACAAACATCTGGCCTATCAAATGACATGTAGACGCTGGTGGTGCACATCCACAAGCACACGCACACACAAACACACTCACATATACGTCGGTCGTCATTGAGCATGAAGTTTCGCCGAACACTCTTGGGAATCATCGATAACGAAGCGAAAGGTCGAAGTGCTGCGTTTGCGGTTTTACCCTTTTCCAGATTCATGTTGCAACTTTGGCGGTTATTAAAAAGTTAAAGTGCAATGTTATCTGGTTTTATCTCTCTTAACATTTCGAGTGGCTGTGCTTTTCCGTCCATTTGACCTGTGTGTGTATATGATATCCAATGCGTGGCCCCAAAACGAGCTCAAATATATTCTTCTAGCCACCACTGCCACCTTCACCAACAACAACAACTTTAACAATGGAGAAAAAAATACTTTTTACTAGTTTCACGTACGATTTGCCGAAGCCACATTGTTTCGTTGAACGATGTTGCCTGCGTTGGTCGTATTATTGTGAAGCAATGTTCTACGTTATTTGAATATAAAATGAAGCCAATTGCGGCCGGATGGATTGGAGTTTTTCAGTAATTTTCTTCATTTTGTCTCGATAGGCTTCGTTGGCAGTGCTCTGCGTCGAAGGACAATTGAAATGGCTAGAAGCAAAGAAAGAGATGGAGAATGATAGCAAAACTGTTTGCATGTACCGTTTACGAACGACCATTTTTCATATGGTCGTTTTTCTGCACGGACCAATGTGAATACAACTTTTCACAACAATTCGATCGTTATCTTTCTCATTTAATTAGTTTTGTCTGGCTGCATAGCAAATTTCGCTTAATTCTTTTTCGCTTTTTTTTTCCATTCTTTGGTTTTGTATCCGAATTTTTATCTACGGGCTATAATTCGGCTATAATGTTGCTGTTTTTTTTTCTCGGCACAGTGTACAACTGAACACCGAACATTTTCAGAATTTTCTGTTTTTTTTTGTCGGTTCAAAGAAAAAAAAATCGAGCACGAAATAAACAATGGAAAGTTGCGATAGAGCGTACAATTTAATTTCCTTTCAATTTCCCTGGTTACGCAGGGAGAGGGAACCGGTCCGCATTGCAGCTATTTTCGATTATTTGTTTCCTCAAAGGAAAACTATAATCCTAGAAAAATTAGAACGTAACCGTTTTGTTTCTCTTTCATTAAAACTCGGCTCAAAATATCTCAAAACCTACATTGATGTTCACCAATTTTTATTGGTTTTTCATCGTGTGCCCTTCAATATGAGCGAATGCTACGAACAGCTTGAAACTTAAAATTATTTGAGGTACTCATTCTATGTGGTTGTTCGTTGCCATTAAATGGCGTCGTTGTTTTTGCTCTTGTTGCCAACAATTGTGCAGTTTATCATGTAACGTTGTTATCATTTGCTTTTCATTCCTTCATTCGGTTCGTTCCACTCCGTTCGGTGTTCTCTCGTTTATTTCGTTTCGTTCCAAGTATCGCAACTAACGATGAAGATTCGAAATAACACACAAGACACACAAAAAAATAACTCATTTATTTATGAAGCATTCAAAAAGCCTCGAAAACTTTGTCATGTCAACATCCTCACGTATGATAACCGAGTTATGCAACTTGAAAGGCAGCCACCAAACAGAGTGATGAAAGAATCACTGTGCGTTGTGTGTATCGGTTGAAATATACAAGTGCACCATATGGTGCGGCAACCGACTTTTCCCCACAGTGTTTGCCACTCGGCTTTTGGCATAGCCTGTTTATATCATAATACGGTATATTTACTCTGTGTTGTCGAACGCAGTTGAACAACAAGGAAGATATGCTGTTATGCAACTAAATTTGAAGGAATTCTGACGGAATTTTCATATTTTTCAGTATAAACCGGCTGGCTGGAGTGTGGTAGTTCTTTAAAACATTTTCAACTTTATCTTCCGTTGCTATTAAATGTTCAGGTGCATGTTGTTCGGTGCCTCCCGTTTAAAAATGTTCATTTCGGAGCCATCACGTCGTAAACAATTAGTCATTTGTATGTTTTATAATGATCCAAATAAGATTCAAGAGAGCAATCAAGCTAATTGAAATCGGTACTTCAATCGTTTGCCAAAAAAAAACAAAAGAGCAATGGATTTTTGAACTTTGCGAGATAAATCAAGTGTTTTGAAAAATGCTTAACGCGTTATGACATTGATTTTTCTAAGAAAAATGAATTAATATTATAAAAGCATAACGCAATTCAATTCTCGAATTCCCTGAATGATGGCTTGCATGCGAAAATGAATCCTCGCACAGTAAGACATCTGTGATTCTGATGTGGAAAACGTGATGATGGGTGGGGTCAACGACATGAAATCATTATTTCTGTATAGTTGGGTGAATATGGAAAATTCTTCGAATTCTTTTCTATTATTACATTCTTCTATTCGCAAGAGGGTTTCTTCTGTGATTTTCATTGTTCGTTCTCCATCCAATTAGAGTAAGTAAACTACTAAATGATAATAATGATAACTTCATTATTATTGGCCCCATTTCCATTTATATCAATCGGGCGCAATTAAAACTTTCACGTATTAAAGATATGTAATCCGTTTTGCGAGCGCAATTTTTCAAGCAAATCTAAGCGCTATGGCGACAATGTTATAAGGACGTTGCCATAGAAATTGAGCTGATTGACTAGGGTATTACTTTGACTACACTCATAAAATGGAGAAATTCATCAACTTGATTTTATGTAGGACCATATTCCGCGTGAATAATTCCATTGCGTCACCCATAAAAGCGGGTCGAAGAATGTCTTAATATAATTACAGGTGAAACGATGATGACAATAAACAAACGGGCAATACACAATGAGTGAGCACCGTTGACAGAATATGGGTTTTGTATCCCATACTATACATAAAGAGAATAAAATGTTCACATCACAAACATTCTTATCGCTTGCAAGAATGAGTGAAATACCCGAACACAAGCTAGCCGCAAATACAGAATGAACCAAAACAAAGCGTTTTGAAGCCTTTATGGAAAGCCGAGCACTGTTTTATGTTGGCCAATACATATCTGTATGTGGTTCTTTTGTCAGCTTACATTGCGGCTTCGGCGAATGATGGGAACATTTTGAATTATGTCGAGAAATGGAAAATCAAAATTACTTTCGCCCAAGTTAAAAAATACCTGTGAACATATTTCGATGTTTTATGTATGTCGATTTTATTATATGTTGTTTGACGGCCGTATCAAATTTTAATTTGGCTCGAATGTTTTATTAATGCGACTGTTTTTGTCATCGAAAATATGTCATCGATTTTATTTCTCATGGCACAAACAATGCACGTCCGATTCGATTCCGATGCCTGAAAATTATGGAAAAACGGGGCAATGTTCCGTAAATTAACAAAATAATGTACGCTCTATCGCAATGCTGCCGAAAAACCGATTACAAAAGATTGATCAACACTCTTTCTGTGCGTGCGTGTTTGTTAACAAACATACTAAAGTGAATCGATGTCGCATCACAGCTAATTATGCGAGCACACAATGGTGTCGTACATTCGATCCAAGCAATTCGTTTTGTGTTGACATGACATGACAATCGATGTGCGTTTGTTTTCGCATCTTATCTAAGTCAGAACAGATCATTTAATGCCCGATAGATTCATCATTTATTTAACATTAAAAGCGATGTCGACGATTGATCATCGGGAAAATACGTGCTCTGAATGAAATTAACGTTCGTTTATCGGATGCCAGAACCAATTGCAATCTCTCTATTCAAATATGGGACTCAGCGCACAGGGAACGATAGCAAAAATCGGAAAATGATTGTAATAATAATCGAGAAAAAACACGATAAATTTTCATTAAATTTTCGTTTGCCATGTGCAAAGCTCTTCCATATTGTTATTGCTGTCGTTGTTCATTATATATTTGGCCGTGATGATACATATATTTCATAAATGTATTTAGTATTTTTTTGTCAAGCCATGCAATAGCTGTCAAGTGTTTGCCTGGAAAAACCGCCCCATCACTTGGGCGTCAGTTGAACGCTCATCACCCTGAAATATGAACGTTATTCAGTTTCACAAAAATATCTCTTGCCGTGTGATCATCACCTTAAATGTGGGCCGACATCTCATGTTATCGCTTTGTATCCACATTATGTTAAATCATTTGATTGACTCGACGATGTTCACAAATGTTCTATATTCAGATAAAATTATACTCGTACGCTAGGCACAGATGCCATGGATTAAATTAAAAATTATTGTGCGCTTTAGCTCGTTTTTTTCCGGCTCGACTCGCTTCGAAATCGTTGTGCAATACGTGGCGCAGAGACGAGGCTGAAGGATATTTATTGCGTGTGTGCAAAACCGAAGAGATAGAAGAAACACGAGCGAAAGAGAAGAAAATGAAATGAAAATGGGAATCGCTTGAACGACATATGCGAAAAAAGCAGCAGTCACATTTGCAATGGGTGTCCTGTTTCCAGTATCGTTTTACGAATCCATTTAATGCGCCGCCATAAATTTCAAATTGGTTTTTATGAAAGAAATTTTTTTCGTTGCCGAAAATCGGTGCAAAACGAACAACGAAACGAAAGAAGGAAGAGAAACGGGCCAAGAGTGAGATTCTAAGTCGAAGTGCAGCTGTTCCATATGTCTTCGGTTCCGTCTTTTGTATTTGAATCGCAAGCTGCGAAAAAGAGAGAAAACAAAGTGAAGAAAAATATTAGATGAATTTCAAATTCTCATTCTTCAAAATGATTTCCAATGCCGTTTGGCAAAACGGACGAACGCCATTTATCAAAATTCGATAAAAATGATTCAATGCCTCTTTTGATTGGTTTCAAACGGCTTGGCGGAACGGCACAAAATGCAAACAAATTTACACCGTAAAAAAGGCAAAAAGAAAGCAGGAAAAGAAACGAGAACGAATGTGCGGGCAATAGGATTTCAGATAATAACGTGAAAAATTACTACAACAAGTACAACGCACGTTTCATGAGCCGACATCGTTTTTGAGTCATTTTGGTAATAAAGTGTTTTTTCTTTCGCTTAGCAATGCACTGCACGACCGTGACGAATTGCAAGCTTGAGCTTGCCTCTTGAAAGTTTCTCGGATATTCTTATAAACCCTGATTTTCCAATGACTCACAATCCGCAACATTCTTCGGTTATTGTTGGGAGAGAGAGAGAGAGAGAGAGTCGATCCCTCGACACCGCATAACGACGGCTCCCCTTCAAGGCAAACAAAACAAAGAGCAACAACGACGAAAACGATGACGGAAAAGAGCCATTTCAACAGAAAATTTATAATATGGATTGGTATATTTTATCGGCAATATGTGGCAGTGCCGACAACGACGACGACAGTGGTGGCGGCTCCTTGCGTGTGGATTCTTTTTTTTTTCATTAGCTCTGAAGTGTCCATTTCCATTTTCCCTTCGTTATTCTTTTCGTTTTCTTTTTCTTTCTTTTTTAAAATGCGAACCCCCTTTTGCTCGTTTTTCCCTTTCTGTCGGCTATTATACGGCGAGCCATCAAATTCCAAACGGAAAACAAACATCGATCGAAAAAAAAACAAAACAAGGTCTGGTCAAAAATTCATTTTCGTTTCGATATCAAACGCCCAAAAATCGAGAAAAACAGAGAGAATGCCGTCGTAAAGGTTATCGAATTCCAAATCAGACTCACACAGAGCAGGCGAGAGAATGAATGGGAGCGACACATAAAAATGCTAAAATACCGGGAAAGTTACCTGAAAACGACGAAACGAAGGGCAGGACAGACGAACAAAGACGATGGCAAAAAAGAATATATTTATGGATAATGTGTGTACGCACTTGAGATAGGGAGATATATGCTGGATAAATCAAGGAAAGCGGTGCGCGTCCCCCTCGTCGGTTTCCGACCCAGCTTGGTTTCTATCAAGTGCAATCTAATTCTAATCTTTTGCCAATCCATTCACAAATGAATAATAGCAAGGGAATGCCAGTTTTACGTGTGGGGCGAAATGATGGCACTGCAAGCTCAATTACTATAAACATCCACATTTACGTCGACAATAAAATTACGCACTCTTCTCCATCTCGCTCTCTGTATTTTTCGTGCGTCTCGTGCCGAAAGGCCCATAAAATAGCATTCAAGCTGTTGTAGTTGTTGTTAGAATGCAATGGCATAATCGCATACCGTTCCAGAACATCAAACATGCAAACTTCTCTGCTGTTGAATGATGGAAGCCAGAATGATACCGCCGTCACCGCCACTGCAACTGCCATCGCCTATTCGGAATGAATGGCATATGGAAATTTCCGGCAAAAATAAAATGACAAAACATGAATCGAGGAACCGAGAAAACGAGTCTTCCTCCGTAAATTACGGAGCAAAACCTACACTTTGACTTGAAAAAGCGAAAATCATAAGATGAATGCGAGAAAATACTTCAGCGAACGAACGAAAAAGAAAACAACTCGGAAAAGTTTTCGTGTTAAATTTATTATCTGTTTTACGGTGTGCGTCTCGGTGTAGCTGAGTCAAAATAGGCAAAACGATTTGATGGCGCACAATGGAGTGTGTTTTGTGCAAAATTGTATGTAGACGAAGCACGATTTTTCGGCAAGTTATGCGCTAAAATAAACAGCATTTTATCATTGCCCGGGAAGAAAAAAAGTACCAAACATTTCGCCGCATTCTAACAATGCCATTCGCATTCGTATTCGCATTTAACTCTCTTAAAAGTACTGCCAATACAAATGCCGAAAATCCAATGGCATAATACAAAGCGGTCTATTCTCTTGTACACACACACATGCTCGCTCACTTTTTCCCTCTCGATGTGTCTGTCTGTGTAATTGTGTGCGTGCTGTGTGAGGTGGCTAGCAAAAATACAGCGATTGTGATGTGTTTTGTAAAAGTACATTTGTGTTTGAGGGTGTTTCCAAGACGACGCACACACAGCGTTCAATATTCCCATACAACAGATGCGATATTTTCGCTTGTTTATACGAGTTTTGTGTGCCGGTGTTTGGTCTATGCTTCAATTTTTTTTCGGAATTTGTGTGCGTATGCGACGCGAGAGGCGCAGTAGGAACGGTGTGATGTGTATATGAGTGTGTCTATCACACGAATTCCCCATGAAATTTAATCAGAGACGAAAAATATTTATCGTTCAGCACGACCAGAGAGAGAGAGAGACAGCGAGAGAAGAAGAGAAAAAAAAGAGAGTAACTTGGTGTTTTCTTGATATTTTTCATTTTCGTAATTTGAATATTTTTGGCATTTTTATTTTGTTTTGTTTCTCGGTATCTGCCAAAACAAAACACGGCATGTCTATTTGCATATCGTTTTCGTTCGAGCGAGTTGTTTGCGCTTATTCAAATCAGATGAAATGTAAAAACAGCAGCAAAGCGATCAAAGGAAAACAAACGAATTTCACAGCACGACGGCATGGAATGTCGGTTCAATATATCCTCGAAATAAAAAACGTAGAAAATAGAAGCAGACATTGCTTTTTCTATTTTTTGGCCGCGTTTGGCAAAATCGATCAGAGCTTCATTCGAAAATTCCATTCGTTACATTGAAAATGTATCATAGCCAGGTTTTCGTCTGTTTTTTTTTTCAAAAATTGTTTTCTCTCTACAATCCTGGAAATTATGATGTTATTTACCAAAAATCATTTTCCGAAACGTGAACGTGCATAAAGTGAACGAGAACGTGCACGGAATGAATGAAATGATGTCCGACTCGAGAAAATCGAAAATTGTTGAGGTTCACATTACCATACGAAAAACCTAAACAATCAATATTGATGCATATTGATTCGAGTGCAAACTACTTTAGGCCGTTTATGTTCTGGGTGTGTGGCCGCATCATCTATTTATCTGCTATTTGTTATGAAACCCATTGAGTATTTTCAAAAACTGTTATGTGTTCCGTGCGGATTGTGGCCAGGCTAGAGAGCCGACGAAAAACCACCCATTGAAATGAAAGGATTCTTTATTCAATGATGATAACCTATTCTTACAATCATGCGGCTCTTTATTCATAACTTTTTTTTTCAACCGCTATTTTCCCATCGATGACGACGATAACAACTTTTTCCATTTTCGCATTTGTTTGAAAATGATAAGTGGAAAAATGTCGTTTGCAGACGATGTCTCGTGTGCCCAAAGTGAGCGTGTGGCGTGTTCTCTCTTGTTCTGTTGTTGTATTTTTGCGTAGGGATGTGTGAGTAGTTTGTATTAAAATCAACAGCCAACAGCAAACAATGCCATGTTTAGCACGCAATCAACGAGCATCAAAGCGATATGAGCGCACCATGTACGAGCCGCATTGTGTTTCTGTGTTAAGTTCTGTTGGCATCGTTATTCACAACGGTACACAGCTAACAGAATAAAAACGTATCTCCTGCGAATAAAGTTACGGTTGAATTTCGCACTCGGAAATATGTCTCATTTTCCGAGCTCTCCATCGCTTGCGCTCTCTCAACATCTTCGGCAAACAAATTAAGAATTCCATTGTTTGCCGTTGTTCTTATGTCAAATAATAGCGAAAGGCATAAGACAGACTGAAGCGCATATGGAAATGAAAAGAAGAAACAGAAGAAAAAATTGCTGAGGCTGGCTTGAGCCAGGGATTTAAAACGGAATAGAGGTCGAGATTTCATAGAAACGTTGATTTGTTTGCATGTACTTGTTTTGATCGGAGACAAGTACGCGCGCGTTTTGCAAAAAAAGAAACACATCGATAAAACGAAATTACGCGATGAATTTTACACGAAGTAAACAATCAAAGTCAATGTTGTATTGATCGGGTCATTGAAATCAAAGGCATTTTCCCATTGAATGTTGCATCGCTGCGTTCTATTTTCGTTTCACTTTCTTCATTCATTCGTTCTTTGTTGTCGCAACCATAATAAAAACGAAATTGAAGAAAATCCCTCGTGAATACGTACATGCAATAACGTCCTGCAAGCAATTATATTGTATGTGCCTGTGTCTAGCTACCACCACAAACAGATTGATATTTAAAAGCGTGCTGGATTGTTGTTCGTGATTGACTTTATGGCCATTTCATTTTGTTCAGGGGATTCACTTCATTTCTCTCTTCCAGAAATTGCTTTCCAACTTGAAAAGACGAATGATGAAAATGAAACCATTGCCAATGAAAAATCGAATCAATAAATTTGATTTAGTGGATTTTGTTAATACCAACAGAGAGTTCAGTTCAAGTTATAATCATTTGTCGATGCTTTGTTTTCTCCAAAAAAAGGTTTTCAACCAACGATTGCCTTTCTTCTTCGTCCAGCTTTTATATTCCCATTCAATTATGAATGGCATCTGTTTCCAAATGTACGTTATAACATTTCGAAAAGCGGAAAAGAAATCCAAGCCTCTATTATAGGCTGCCTATTCGAATCGTATTTGAATCATATATACGTATACGTTGGATTTATGGATACCAATTTTCCAGTTCAATTGATATAAGTTCTCGTTCAGTGTGCGTGAATAAATCGTTCATGATGGTATTACATCTCTCGGAATGTGATTTCGATGTCTTTCGAACTCACACAAACACACAAAAGAGTTTAACCAATACCTTTTGATTTTTAGTGTGGCGTGTTCACATGGAACCAAAAAAAAAACGTTTCATTTTGGCCGTATAGGAATATATCGTTTTTCATGCGATCGAAAGGTCATTCTCATTTCCATCGATTTGAAAACAGGAGAAAGAGCATGAATAAAAGGAAACCATTTCCATCAAGCTCGGTAATTAATTAAGAAGGATTTGCGGTCAATGTAACAAAAAATCCCTTCAAAAGAGAGAGATCACTGAAAACTTTGTGTCAGTTCAACTTATATCATTCATTTTATACGACTGCCGGGCTATGTAAAGAACCCCAGTTATCGTTACAAATTTTAAGCAAGTCGACTCATGTTGAATCCAACTAATTTTAAACTCTGCAAGCCAATCCCAATTAAACTTTGTAAATTTCTTCGGGTGAACACCATGTCTACCATGCAAATTAGTAAGTTTGAACCGCAAAAACCGAAATGATTTGACATATCACGACGACATTATCATTCGATGTGCTTTTTACTACATATCAATTTGGCTTAATGATTCTTTTATTGTATACGGCATTTATGTGTATTTATGTCGCTAATGACATTTTGATGAAACGATGGAACTTCCATTTATGAATGGGAACAAGAACTACTGCTTTGCTGCGCGCTGATGACTCGACACGAATCACTAACGTCTGCATTAAAAGGTTGGAACTGCGTGGCTAAGCTCAATTTAACTATTAATCATAGTTCACAATTATTCGAATCGGAATGAAGTTAAAAATTCATATTTCATATTGATTTTTTTTTTGGCCCATTGTGTATGTGTATATGTGTCGCAACTCTGGTTCATTCATTTCCACATTGATACCATAATAGACGGAAATGGTTTTTATTTTTTAAATGTTTTCACTGTTCCATTCCAGTTCCCATTTTCATATGGATGTTTTAAACTTAAGTGAAAAATTCAATTATAAACATATTTCATTCTCGGAGTCCGACTCACAAAAACTTAATCCAATTAACTTTCCACACGAGCCCAATAGATAGTATGTGTGCATTTCAATTTTATCCGTGTGCCAGATGGCTTTGTTTGCACAAATATGGATGTATATGGCAGATAGTGAGAGTGTGGTGCGGTGTGGCCGAGTCCATTGAATAAAAATTGGTTTGGTTGTTCATTCTGTGGTGACACATCCATTTCAAATATTTCTCTTGATATGAATCGAATTATTGACACTCTCGCTTGCTCGCACGCTGCTCTATGCTGCCTTAAATGACGACTCAATCATATAAAAATCGATGTCATGTTTGAATATTTGAGAATAAATTATTGACAACATTTTCATCGTTTTGTTAATACAGAAAGGAAGAGAGAGAGAGAGAGAGAGCGATAACAGCACGCGACTGATAGGAAATTAAACTGTTGTTCGATGGAATGTTTTCAACATTTGATACGTGTTCACGTTTTTTTTCCTCTTCCAAAGTAATTCAGTTCTGGTTTTAGAATTATTTCATAACGGTTTATGCACATGTTTTATTCGATTATGTTCACTTTTCGACCGGCTAAAATTTGTATGTTGATTCAATAGGTTCATGTTTTGCTAATGGCATATAATCAGTGTTCAGTGTTCAGTAGAATGTGAAGTATCATCGTTTTACTAGCTGAAACCGCTCTCGAATAACCTATTTCTAATTAAGTAAATTGATCGCTCTCGAAATCTAATTGATTCTATTTCTATAAATGGTTTATTTCAGATTTTGCCAGATCAAGGCTTTTCATTATGCAGGTATTACGACACGTGAACACATGGTAACCAGAAAGAGAAAAAAACAGACCGCTCATTATTATTGATTGCAACCGAACCATCAAATTTTGAAAAGGGAATTTCGAAAGGTCTGGATATTCTTTTTTTCTTCAGAAGAATAAAAGCGAAAACAACGAGCGAAACAAACCCAAATGAGACGTACGCTCAAGTGATTTTGAATAAGAAGCAGACGGAAACATTGAATATTCATCAACATGTCGATCACCGGCTCATTGGTTGGCTACGAAAACAACGATGATTTATGTAATAAGAAAAATCGGTCGCTGCTCAATGTATCGGCATCATCAAAGCAATGCACAAGCCTCAACTCGAGTATTAATAACAGCGTGATTATGCCGGATAGTAATGCCGTTAAGTAAGTACCGAAAACTTTATTTCGTTTAATTGAATTGTCGACAGAAAATAAATACAGACGCACACGCATACAGTGTTCATGGACGCCGAAATTTTCGTCACGTCAAATTTTCTCGAACGGATTATGTCTTGATGAGTTTATAACTTGATTTGATAATTTGGCTGAAGCGCGAACAATTGATCCTTCTGTTCATCTGGCCATGCGACAGAGAGAGAGAGAGAGAGAGAGAGAGAGAACGAAATTATTAACGAGGAAGGCGTTGGCAGATGTCGTTGAAAGTGTCGTTTTTGGCTGGTGAAAAAATGAAATTCCAAGCGAGTGTTTCATTGTTATCAATGACTTTGAAGACATTCATTAAGCATGAAAATGAGGCATAAAACGCAAAGTTGTCGCGAACGTGACATGGTTCGCAAAATAAATGGTCTTTGTAAAATCGATTTTGTCTCGGTCGGTGTTTTTGTCGTGATTTTTGTGTTTGCATTTTATTATTAATTTATTTGAATTTGTCGGGAGTTTGTGTGAAAAAGTTGTTGTGTTTGTTGCGATGTTTCCGAATACAAATATCACCCACCGACAATAAAACGAATCATTCCACAATGCTGGCAACACACAAAAGCTGAAAAGTCATCTAAAGTGCTTCGTTCGTTCGTTCGTTCGAAAGTTGGTGGCGAAACAATGGAATCAGCCTCCGTTACAAGTGGATCCTAAGCAAACGAGACGAACATTCAATTTTCCAACACCCAGACCACGTCTGAAACTCTATACATAATACTATTTTAATGTGTTTTACGGTTTTCCCTTATCACCCTCATCACATCGCTTGTGCTGCTACTGTTCAACATTTTTTCAACAGCACGTCAAAGTCGAATCATCACAATTGCAACAATGAGTCCGAGCAGACGAAAGCAAATCGAAAGCATCGCTACCACTTGAATTCACTGTGGTCGATCTGGTATGGTATTCTATTCACATACTTCCAAGGCTACTTAATACTCAATGGCGCTTATAGATTTTTAGGTAAGATTCAACGAAACATTTCAATGAATTTGCATTTTTTGGCATTTAATCGCCTATTGAAAACAAAAAGCACTTACACGCCAATACGGAAAGTTTTTGGCATTATCTTAAAGTCAAAAGGAACGAGAAGAAGTCGAAAGAAAAGTGTATGCACACCAAGAACTTTACGTTTGTTAATGAATTCTTACTTTTTTCTATTTCTATCCTAAATTCGTTTGCTATTTTGCATTAATGAATGGTTCTGCTTCACAACATTAATGGGATTCGAAACAAAAGGCTGTTATTTAATACAATGGCATAACGATTCAGCCGCATTGACGGAGCTGAATTCACAAATAATCCTGTGCGGATTGGCGCTGTTGATGTTACCCTTATTTTTCATATCGGCAATATTCAAGGTAAGATTTCCGTGTCTGGCTTTCCGGACCAGCTTTATTTTTGTATACATATACAATATAAACACCTTAGTGCTTTCGGCACAGAAAAATCGCGCTACATCCAAAGTCATACCAAAATCAGCGAAATCACGCGAAGAACTTTTCCAAGATTAAATGTAATATCTCTGTGGATTTTCCCTATTATAATATTTATCTCGTCTAAATGAGTTCGTTTATTTTGGTATGCGCTTTACCGGCCGCTTTGGGAGGATTTCCTTTTTTCACGTTGTTTTTTTTCCTTCATCTTTATACACATCTTCTGGTTACCGTGAAATAGGTCGGAAATTTAGCGAACGACGGCATAAAATTAGCGTCAAAGACGGGAACATGCTCAGCCGAACCCGACGATGGCTTGGAACATGAAGCAAAAGGCGGAACATTACGGTATGTACTATAATAATCATTTATTATCAAAATTCGTTCGAAATCTCCGACCATTCATTTTTATGCATCGAAAGTTGTAGTCCTATGCAGACTGAGAAAAAAAAATGAAAGAAAAAACCGCTCACAAACATTACATTTTAATGATTATCTTTAATGTGTTCCGTTTGTATTCGTAACCAAAAGTTGAATCGAATTTTCCCAAAAGGAAGAACAATTTTCCATGTTGAATAAATACGAATTTCCGAAAACTTATTCCATTTTCAGAGCTCTGATGACACATGGTGGCCCGACCTCAGCATTTATCCACATTGTTATTGCGTTATGTTTACTAATTCCTCGGCTTTTGATCGAATCGAAGTTGATTGAAAATGGAAATCTACCCCGAGGTAAGTAAATACATTGGTGGAAGAATGGCAAAACAAACAGAATGTAAACCCATCCAAATGTGATATATCCAAAACCAAAATACCAGAATACACAAACATTACCAACATTTTAATTACGATGCCATTAATCGGTCGAATATTCCAAAGTGTGTATGTGCTTGTGTGTTTTGGAATTTAATTCCACACATATATAAATGTAGCATTCACTCGACTCGAATCGGCTTAAAATGTCTATGTCATTTAAGTGTTCGAAATTAATGCATGTGTATCCAAAATGAAAGTGGAATTTGAATTGAAAATATTTTGTCTCTTTGTTTTGATATTTTGTAGAAAGCATCTGGCACACTGAATTGGATTTTCTGGTGCCGCATCGAGATCGATTGGTCATATTGTCATTTACAACATCGCCATATCAAAATAATTCGGTTCACGAGGACAATTTCATTAAACATTACCATAATCAACGGCCTACGTTCATTGACGAAGAAGACGATGAACTGGCTCACACTCATTTGATTGAAAAATTTCATTCAGACTCATTTGATGAAAACGATTACTTTGATACACATGAAAAACTGGAGAATGAGAGAACAACATCGTCGATTACAATACCGCCACCACCACCACCACCATCTACAGCATCGCACAGTGGCAGCTCTGACATAGGAAAAACAGTCACAACAACGACACCCAGCAACATTTTGACAAACATCGAAACGAATGAAAAACGAATGTATAGAGGAAATGTTGGCATTCCGATGACTGGTAATAACCGAAAGCAACACGCACGAATGAGAAATCGCAACAATGGAACGACCGGCAGCGGACGTGGTACGAATAGAAAACATTCGAATGCAAATCGAGATCGGGCTAATGACAATGTAAATGCTGCGATGCGAAAGGAAAAAAATATGCGCCGTGGAGACGATTTACGTGAAAACTTTGAAACGAAAGTGAACAATAAGCTGGAATTAGATAAGAACAACGATGAATTTGGTGAAAAAAGTGTGCAGACCGTTGGTGGTGTGGGCACAAAGCTTCAACAAAGAAAGTATGTTACAAAAATCGATCCCACTGACGAATTACCACCGGACACTGAACACGAATTGCATGGTAATCGAAAATCATCAATTGCCCGTGACAGTAATATCCACATCGTAAAACCAGCTGAAGGCACGTTCGTTCCGTCGACACCATTTTCAACGGATTCGAAAATTATCGAAATCAAACCGTCAACAATGCGGGCGAGCAAACGTTTTAAACGTTCAAGTGAAACAATTGACACCCGTATGCAAATTGAATCCGATCGAATCGAAGATGAATTCGGCGAATTCACCGATGCCGATGTACCAAGAGAGCCAAGAATCTACGTTAATTTCGAGAATAGTGAACAATATACGGAAAATGATGATGATGGTGATAATTTGTTGAAACCGGCGCCAGACGCTGCTGCATTGATTGACACCGCCGTTCCGGCAAATGTAACACCGATAACGGCAACGTCGACGACCAAACAATTGCACGGTTTTGCCGCCTGTTTACAACATTATTTAAATGTCAACAAAGAAATCGGTAGGAAAATCATGTGTAACATAGAACACAAAATATCAATCATATTTTCTAAAATATGGTTTATTCGTTGTGTTCAGTGTTTTGTTGTTTTGTTTTTCGTCCTCTTTGAAACGGAAACGCACATTGAGTGCAATATTCCATGCGTTCAACGATGATGACGATGACGACACGACGATGAAATATTCATCCATTTTTTTGCTTTCATTTATAGATACGAAAAGTTGGATGGCAATGTTGCCGAGTTTTGAGTTCATGAATTTTGTAGTCGCATTGATTGTATGGTCGTCACGATATCCAAGCGTCTACTGGAACACATCGAAAGCATTCTCATTGATATTCAGCATTCAGATGATTGCCAACGCAATTGATTTGCTTTTAGTATTTGCCGGCGTGTCGGTCATTTATAAATTACAAGTCGTTGGACAAAAACTTCCGTTACAAGTGAGTATGTGTGTGTGTGTGTGTGTGTGTGTGTGTGTGTGATTCCATGTAAATTTCCATAAATTTTACTCTCTATATAGACTTCGTTCGGTATTATTTAATATTTATCTACATTTGAAATTTATATTCGTCTACATGTTGTTTTTGTTTTGTTATTTTTTAAATGGAAACAGACGCCACCGTTGCTGCTTAATGGGACTGTTTCGTTGCTGCTGTACATTCTATCAATTATGCTCATAATATCATCATCACTGATTCTATATTTGTACGGACATGGACGTTTGTCGTCTCGTGTGCGTGATCGTCGCATGATTTCAACTAAATCTGGTGACAACTGGGCTTATTTTGCACATTGTGCATCCTTATGCTTTATTTTAGCATTGGCCGTTGTCAAAGCTCCTCTGATGCATGACTTTAGTGCAATCTACAAGGGTAGTTTGGACGGTGCCGTTTTACTAGCAGGTAAATGAATTACACTGTATACCATTTTAATTGAAGAAATTTGTCGGGAATTGTTTACATATAGAAAATTAGCTTAAATACAGGGGTCATTCCTGTTACTATTTATAAAATTATGTTCAATTCATTTTTTTTCTTTCAATGCTGTTACTTCAATTCACATTTCGTAATAGTTAACGTTAAAGTTTCACCATGCATTTAGTCAAGTTCATTAAATATCAACAAAACTGAATTGTCTCTCATTAGCACTGTCATCCGTGATGCATATATTCTTCTGGATTCTGCTGTGGCTCGGATTAACTGCGAAGCGTCGATGGAATTTCAAGTTACCGCCATTGGATGACATTCATTTGCATAATGAGCCAGCCAAACAGCCGTTACTCATGTCACCACGGTTGAGTCGACAACACAGCACTGGACCAGCGGGCGGTCAATTAAACGATAGTTCCGACGAGCAGATTTATTGGCCCAAGTTACAGCCAAACTCTCCAAAATTGAAAGTAACATTTAACGATGTACCAAGTACGTTATCCGATAACAATTTGGCTGACGAACAAGATGGCAAGCGGTAAACAAAGAGAACTAACAACATTTAATCGAATGAAAAGTGAACATATACACGGGCGCGCGCGCACGCACAAAATCCACCACAACGATTCGAATCCCTGTTCGATTGCAAAATGTGCCTGTGCATTGTTTCACTTGTGACTCATATACGTACTGCACGTTGTGTGTGTGTGATGAATACAGTTTTTAGCTTCTAGTGATTTGCACTTCAATAGATGGATTTTGTGCCACATTTTGGTTTTTGTTTTCACATTGGGTGTGTGTGTGCGTATGTGTGTGCACAGATCTCGATCAAACACTCATTTCGAATTATAATTTTTTTAATGGTTTCCATTTTGGAAAATGAGCTTTTTTCATTCTCATTTGTTTTTCCCTCTAGTGTTTTGTTTTCATTCATTTTTTGTATTCTTTTAATACGTACTAAAATTGTCGTTGTACTGCACTAGAATGGAATTGAGAGCGTATTATCTGCACTGTAAACCAACGCTCGACAGATTGCACGTATTCTTTCTTTTGTTTGCGTTTTTCATTTGAATTATTTATACCTACATATATATGTTGTGCATCTCTTTTGTTTTGTTTTTAATCTGTTTGCCTTTTTGTGTTGAAGTAGCTAGAGCATGTTGACCTATTTCATTGACTAATCTATAATATATACAATACTATTGTGTGTCTTCGTTTTCTTTGTATGTGCTGCTTCTGCTGCTGCTTGTTGTTGTTCAATGATTAGCGATTCGAGCCGTAGAGCCTCGGTATGTATGCCCGGTTCTGCGCGGGAAATTGATGAAGGAGAGTATGCTACACTAAGAGGAACAACAGATGAGGATCTCATGCATTTTAATATCATTTCGAAGCGAATCAGTATGGCAAATTGTGATACAGCCGACGATACATCCGAAGAGGGCAAACTATTGGATTGTGTACGCGACGATAGTGTGACATATGCATCGACTCGCGATTTAGAACCGCCGATGCCGCCTCCACCGCCACCACTCACAGATGACGAAGATTGCGATGCATATGGTGACTCAACCGAAACGCTTGTCAATCCCATTGCACAAGTCACAGTGCATACAAATGAAGCTCATGTGAGTGAATGTCTTTGTTTTCTCAAGCATTATGTTTGAATTTGAATATATTTATTCGGAATTCAGTTGAAAGTTGAATGAATATTTATGTTCGTTGCAAAATCTAAATGTGAGATTCAATTCAATTGTATTGATTTTACAGATTATCTCACAACAAACGCGAAGCATTCGTCGTGGTGATTCTGGAATGGCTCACGACATATTAACTCCATGCACTGACAGTATGTCAACCGAATGTTCAACATCGCCTCCTGAACGCGCTGCATCCGATTCGTCATCAAGTGGTATACATTCGGGCGAAGAGGAAGTCGTTATTCGGTCACGACCAGCCAAAGTGGTAAAACTACCGCAGCCAGCCATTCAAGAAGAACCCTTTGGCCGACAAACTAATATGTATTTGTCGAGTTTCATACAAGACAATTCCAGCGCTACGTTACCAATGCATCGTGTTCAATCGGCGGAGCCATTCTATGATTTTGCCAACCACTGCAACACTATGCCTCTACCAATAACAAATCATCTACAGCAACAACAGCGCATACCACAATTCATTACGCCAAGCTCATCAAAGCCACAGCTGCACACAACGCTACCGAACGGTGTCCGCTATGCCAATCCAACGAATTTCATTCGACGAGTTCCGTTACACGTTCAAACTGCCGAATCTCCATATGGTACACTGGGCCTTGGTGCTGGCCATCACACATTTTCGAAGCTATTGCATGAACCGTTGGTGTTCGGAAGCATCCCAGAAGATCGAGATTCAGCCAACTACTCAATGATATCCGATCAAGAGCGTGAAATCTATGCCAATGCACTCACAGCCGGTAACATTCATTGATTGATGTGCAAGACTCACGAAAATATTCGCACGAAATTTGATAACACATAAAATATATGCGTGAAAACCTTGAAGAAATGAAAAAAGCAAACAAATACTCAACATGACCGAAATCATCATCTGATTTTTGTTCGTTGCAAACCTGTACATTTTTTTTTCTTTCTGTTACGTCTTTAATTTTATTTATAGCAAAAAAACACAAACAACAAATTGTTTCATACCACGTTTTGTACATATTCTTATTTTCTACTTTGTAGTTTACGCAGTTTTCGTTCCTTCCTATGATTCTGTTTTGACTTAGGAACTAATTTAAGTGATTTGATTGAACAAGCAACAGTTGATGTTTGAAGAAGAAGAAAAAAAAACACTCTGCCAGAGGGAATATTATAGATAGTCAATGTAGCCGAACAGCATGAATGGAATATAGCAATGGCATTAATTCAATTCAAATTTTCCTTTTTTTATTTCTATTGGGTAACAACGTTGCGCTTTTTCTCGATTAATTTCAAGCAAAGAAGAAACCATTTATAAAAGAGCTTTAAAACAATAAAATAATTCAAGCTTTTCGCAAATCGATCTCAAAAGTATATGCCAGTCCAGCAGATAGCAGAAAATCCCTCTAGATTTTGTAGCAATATTTAGAACGTATATAATCAAATTGAACGAAAGTTTCGTTACGAAACGCTTAATTTCGATTCGATTGATATATGTATTCGAGTTATATATGAAAGTAAAAAGTGAAAAAACACAAATGAAGAAAGAAAAACCATACTCAGGCTCTAAACAAAACTACTCAATGAAAGTATTTTGGAGGATGTAGTTTGTAGACGTATACAAAATATTTATTCAGAATTCAGAGCCTTTCATCTCGGTTTCGTGTTTTGACACGCTACATTTGATTTTCGTCGGGTTTACATATTAAAAATTCTTATCACACTCGATTTAGTCGGATTTTGAGTAATTTGGCATTTAATTCACGGTTTAATTATCTATCAGATATTGACCATAGCATAAATTCGAGCAGTTTTGAAGAAAAAAGGTTTAAAACTTTCGTTCATTTGTTGATTTGTTTCCCTCGAATACGACATTCAATATTATAAAACGATGAGCCTATCTTAACAACTCTATGCTAATAACTATAACACTTGAATATTTTGTATGAATGTAACCAGTGAAAATATTTCGACACTAGCCAAATATAATCTATGCTCGCCAACAACTAAGCTTTCATATGAAAACAAGCCGATCCGCATTATTCAAACGTTCAAATCGATTGGCGAGACGGAGAGTTGACCATTGTCTTTGGTAAATTTGGTTAATTCAGACAGCTATAAATAGCCGAAATAACGTATGACAGCATATTTTGTTCACCTCTATTTATGGATGGCATATATATGCAAACGCTTTTTACCATTTGCCATCCGATATTGAAAAGAGATGCTTCTCTACGTCTTACCTATTGAAATATATACTCATCATTGATAGACATATATATTCATATACTCGAAATTATAGCTGGCCATATTTTTTGAACCCCACCATAAATCATATATAGACAAAACACGCTTGAGCTTCATCTACTCGTAAGACATAATAAAATCATATCATCTTAACCCCCTTACAAATAACAAACGATCCTCAATCGAAATCAACTGCCAAAATCACATTGCACTTCATTTTCAACTACACACCCACACATCATGACCTACAATCATCAAGTAAACAAACAACCAAACAAAACAACTAATATTCAAAAACCATTTGAACTGAACTGATGCTCATCTATCGAATTATCGTTTGGCCTATGACCTTATATTTCGCGATAATGATATCGTATTTAACAATAATAATAAATATTTTGAAAAAAAAGACCGCCGATTGCAATGTACAACATGACAATATTTTTTAAAATAAAAACTCCAAATGATAAAAAGAACATGTTTACAGCCGCTAGTATTCCGAAGAAATAGATATTGATATACAAACGAATCCAATTTTTGTCAGGCTTTTGTAAAGAGATTTTTTTTACCATGGAAATTTCATACACAATAACAAAAATCAATGTAGATTTTTACATATCACAATGCTTCATTCACATCGCATCATTTGCACCTGGGCACTTATCAAGAAGTGTTTGTTATACGAATTGCGCATTTACAGCTTTGACAAATATGATAAAAAGAAGAAGAAAAAAAGAACAAAAATATTTACCCAAGTCAGTTAACAGAAGATCATTCATGATAATTGTATAGCCAATGTTATATTACCTTTATGCATACCATAAAAATGGGTCCATTTCCATATACACACGTATCACGCCGCGTAGTAGGATAGCCACAGAAAATGCTCCGAATAAATGTTGTTCTTCCTACCGATTAGATTCATCCAGTCCCTAGCAAAACGAAACATTACATACGAACAGCAAGACTGATTTTAAACAACTGTAATTTAGTTTCAACACCTTAATACAACCCACGTTTCAATCCATTCACCATCGCAAAAATGCCCTTAATCGCTTATATCATTCATCGTAACCGATCAATCAAATACATTCGAATCGCAAATAAAAACCACCACAAGCATATCCATTATTGCACGAAAGCCAAATTGAGCACCGTCAATGGGGTTTCCGCATATCATAAATTGAAAAAAAAAAATCACGTTGAAAAAAAAATGATTAAGAAAATTCTATCGAAAAAAACTTTTTTATCAAAATTTATACCTACATTCTACATGAAATTTGTTTACTGTCACACCACAAACAGCGAACAAATCATTCGACATTAATTGGTGAAATGATGACATATTATGCTCTAATAATACCAAAAATGTTCACAACATCTTTGTACAATGATTATTATTATACTATTAGCAAAACAAGATGAACGGAAGATACGGAGATACTGATAATAAATTTAAACTTAAACTGAAACAAACACTCAATGGTTTATTAGATGTTAAGTATAATAAACTGCAATAAATCATTGCTTAATGTGGAAATAAGCTAGTGCCGTTTCATTTCACTCCAACTCCAACAGCATCTTCGCATCTTGATTCAAGCATAAATTTAAATAGCGCTCTTCGGTTGTTGTGACTGTAAGTATTTTCACATCGAGTCCATAGATGGCGCTTGGGTATGGAAGAAACCCACATATGACATTTAAAAGCAACGACAACACTCTTACGTCAAATTCATTTTCTAATGCAAAATAAATAACAAAACATTCGTTCAATAAAGAAGAGGCGAAAGTGAACACGAATCCAAATATTTGTTCTTCATCTGATTTTGCGAGGAACGTGTTAATTTTGTGTTGTTGAGTATTGCTTTGTTAAATCTTGTGGTAAAATGTCATCATGGTTTAGTGATTTGGCCGGAAAAGCAGAGAATATTCTCAATAAAATTGACCAAAATGCGGCCAGTGTGTTGAAAAATGATACCAATGACCGTGATCAATTGATTGAAGTGAAAACGGGCGATGACGTTGTCGATAATGGAAATCATGAAAAGAAAATTAAAATGGCCAATGGTTCACCGGCCATACGAAGCATTACGTCCAACGCATTGAAACTACCGAAAACGCCAAAGAAAACTCTGTACACGCCAATCGAACGACAACCAGCAGATATTGAAGAAGTATCGATTAAATATGAATCAAAATTGAATAATATTGTGAACGGTGATGATGGAGCAAAATTGAATTTACCGTCAAATGCATCGAATTCATCACGTCGCAGTTCGTGCAGTTCACGTACGGAAGGAATTCAAACCGTTATCGAATACCCAATCGCAAAACATTCCACTGATACATTGAACGTGAACGGTGGCGATCCAATGCAAACATCCACAGGTTCATTGCACAGTTCAGTTGAAGATAAGAACGAGATGATGGCGTCCAGAATTATTGTGACCCAAATGAAAACTGAACGTGATCAAATGAAAACGGAAATTGCTGATTTGAAAAATCAATTGGTTATGGCAAAGAAGGAAGATTTGGTATCGGAAATAACTGCCACGCGTGACCTATTGGCCACAGACAAAGAAAGTCTACAACGAAAACTTGATGAACTCGAAGAAGCAAACAATGGATATGTCAAGACGATTTCCCAACTCGAAGTAAGCGTTGCCAAAATGCATGAAGCAACTATGGACCTGAACGAGAAGCTGACACTGGCCAAAACTGAAACAGAACAAGCGGTGTTTGAGTTACAACAATATCGATCGAGAGCCCAACACACATTACAAATGAAAGATGAATTAATCGCCGAACTGAAATCGTTTCACGCAAAAGGTGAAACGACTGACGACACTGATATCGATGCACAATGCAAACAAATCGAATTGGCCACAATGAAACAAGAACGCGACACATTTTTCGAAGAAAACAATATGCTACGCAATCAATTAAATGCAAATAAACAAATTATACACTCACTCGAGAGCAAAATCCATGAGATCGAAATGCGATCCAGTGAGAGTGAAAAGTCATTATCGAATGCATTGAAACAGGAAAAATTGAAATCAAGTCAATTGGAGGAGACGATGAGAACACAGGCTAAGGAGTTGAAAGTGGTTCGTGATGAACTGAAGCGACAACAGACAATAACATCGACTAAACTACATGAGAAGTATGACAACCGCATTAAATTAATTCAGCTTTTTATGATTTTTTTTTTCTTCTTCCACAGAGAAAATGAACTGACAAGGCTTCGAACAAAATTATCTCAACAACAAAACACACCGACCATTCCGACCGGAATTCAGACCGGAGCAAATACTACTGATGATCGAATTTATTCCCTAACACAATCGCTTGTGCAAAAACAAAATTCCCTCGAAGCAATTACAGCTGAACGAAACGCCATTCGATTTCAGCTGGAAAAATTGGAAAATCAACATCGTGAAACAATGACACTGCTGAGACATCAACGCTTGCCGCAGATCATCAATGTAAACGATACGGATGATGCAAAATCACAGGTGCCGAATTTCATGCGAGAAAATCCATTCGATACCCGCGTTGCACGACGCATGAAACGGGCCTATTCGTCTTTGGATGCGGCCGGTGTACGATTGGGTGTATTTTTACGTCGTTATCCATTGGTACGCACGATGACTATTGTTTATGTGGCTGTTTTACATTTATGGGTGATGTTCGTTTTGCTGAGCTCCACACCCAATCAAACGAATTAGAACGAATTTTTTTTTATTTACATTTTTAAATTTAAAATGCAGATATTAATACTATTCCTTCCTATATTATACTAGAAACTTGTTCACTTTTTTTATTATGCACATACAATAAATAGGAAATAAAGTTAAATTTATAACCCGAAACGCCATCTGGTGGTCAATTTTCGTAGATTTAATTCGCTTCGCCTTCGCCATGTTTTCCACTTTGGCAACTGTCAAACAATTGCACGCTCTGTCATTAGTAAAGCATCGGCAAAACCAAAACGTTTAATATTCACAAATTCATTTTCTTTATTTAGTCATAAAAAACCATTGCAATTTGGTTGTTCCAGTCGATCATTCGCTTTATTTGGTTCAAAAGTCGTGTTAAACAGTAAAATGGCTGATGTTTTGGATATCGATAATGCTGAGGAGTTTGAAGTCGACGAAGATGGTGATCAAGGTATTGTTCGATTGAAGGAAAAGGCTCGCAAGCGTAAGGGTCGTGGTTTTGGCAACGAAAGCAATGTTCGTGAACCCATCCAGCACTATGAACGTGTACGACATGACGACGATGATGAATTTGAACCGGGACCACAGCGTTCAGTTGAAGGTTGGATTTTGTTTGTTACAAACATTCATGAAGAGGCACAAGAAGACGATATTCAAGAGAAATTCTGCGAATACGGTGACATCAAAAACATTCACTTGAATTTGGACCGACGTACCGGTTTCCTCAAAGGTTACGCTTTGGTTGAATACGAAACATACAAACAGGCACAGGCAGCACGTGAAGCATTGAACGGTGGTTTGATTTTGGGCCAAGCGATTTCAGTGGACTGGTGTTTCGTCAAAGGACCGAAGAAAACCAAAAAGGCCGAAAGACGCCGAAGATAAATACGATTATCAATTTTGCAAATTCCCATTATTTTATCCGCAATTTTGATAATTTGACACTTGGCCCACTCATAACAAATACAATTTTGTATTCGCAAAGTACTAAAATAACTAAATAAACTCTTGTATTTCAAAACTAAATTTTTCGTGTTTTTATTGACATTTTTCAGGTTATAATATCGATTTTATTTTTCATAAACAATATTCGTGAATTGACTTTTGACAGCCGAACAGAGTACCTAATTCATTAGTTGGCGTTAATTCTCTTCGTGTTCTTTTACATATTGTCAAATTTACTACATGTTTTTTTGCTTTATCAAATGATTTCATTCTCTCGAACATATTGTTATTCTAAACGGGCAATAATGTTCGTGATCTATGATCGGAAATTGTTTACACTCTCAAAAATAATACATAAAATAAGACGAAATTGTAAAAAAAAATATAAGTCTGGCTTAGACTGTGACGCCGATAGTGGGCTTTGTACCAAGTATATCAGAGAGCTTCTGTTGATATTTTGCTAGTGTGTTCGAATCGGTGATGCCTTTTGCCTTGCAAGACATTTGCAATGCATTCAAGTATTGCATCTCCGTGAATTGGGCACCCTTTTCAATTATATTCGCCAAGATTTCCTGCAAAAAAACAAATTGAGATTTTTTATTTATGACAAGAAATTGTAATCATCCATTCAATGAACAACGATTATGCTATAAAACGTATGTAAACCAACCTCTGGATCCATGTAAAGCATCTCGTAAAAGTTTCTTGCATTATCTAAGGCAACTTCGCGTGTCGCTGTGATACTGCTCAAGGTTTGTTGCAATGCGATTGCATTCCGGCACATTCGCTGTACGCTGGCTTGATCGACTGTTTCCATGCAATTTGATGCCATAATCAGGATTCGCGCTGCCAAATGAGCTAAGCCTTCAAAAATGTACTGAAAATTGAAAATTCATTGGAATATTATCAATCATTTTGATTTATGGTTATTTATGAATTCGAAAACCGAAAATGGCATTTTTGTATAATTCCAAGACTGTTTATTGAAAAGAACTACCTTTGTCTTCCGTGGATGTAGAGTTGAGTTCAACGCTTCGTCCATATCCGATAGAACTTTTGTAAGTTTCAACACTTTGCTATCCGGTTCAAGTGAATCGTTGGCCATTTTACTGTACTTGGTGTTCTTTTCGTTGCTCTTCAAATAGTGGAAACATTGTACTCGCACTTCTAAATGTAACACCAACAAACATGTATTGGCCAAATCATCGAATTCCAACGCCAAGTTGGTTAGCACCTTTATTGTTCCGTCTTTGATCGTTACCGGAGAATCAATGTCATTGTTTGACTCTGAACATACCCGGTTTGAAAGTGGTTTACGTAAATCGTTGGCAAATTCAGTGATTCGGTGCGAAAACCATTCCTAAAATTCAAATCATATTTTAGTTGAAAATAATACGAATTCGTCAATATCACATACCATACTCTCTTGAAGAATGGCCAATTCTTTCAAAACACCAATATCGGAGAGAATTTCCTGATGTGAAATGAAACTCTCGCCCAAATTGCTTGTCAACATTTCTGCTTCGCGAATGTTTCTCTGCTGAACTTGGGTTGGACTTTCTTCCTCTGAAGTCATATACAAATTGGTTGCCTTTATCAACTTCTTGTCAGCGGCCGACATCACTTTAGATCGTGAGGATTTTAAATCAGTCCAGTTTGGTAGAGTTCTATGGAGAAAAGTCAAATAAATGATGAAAAACAATTTCTGTCTTTTGCGACATTAGCTAAGTACTCACTTCAAAAAGCGTGAAATATCGTCGTCTTTCAGCCAAGCAACGCTATAAATTCGCTTGTCTTCGGTTTCCGGTTGAACGATCCCTCGGTATGCTGCCTGGCACGTTTCTCGGTATGTTTTGAGCAAAGAGCACACCATTTTTAACAAGTCATCGGAATAATTCGGCAAATCTTGGATGAGGCTCTTTGTTTCCGTAATTTCTTTTACAAAAAAATAGAAAAAGTCAGACATTCATTCCCAGAAATAGTCAGCATAAAATTATGTTTAAAGCCAAGTAATTGAGTGTTCATGCTAACTTTGTTCAACTAAAACGGTGCTTTGCAACAATGGTCTATTGAGGCCCATGCTCTTCATCTCTTCCGGCGAGATAATTGCTCGCCACGCATCGTGATTCTTGGCCAACGATTCAATTGTTAGTTGTAAATTACGATTGTGGCCCTTTGCCAGGAAAATTTCCCTGATTTGAGTGTTCAAAAATTCATTAAATGCATTCGATTGACTGGGTTTCGATTTAATCATCTCTTCAATTTCATGCGTGTAGCTCAACAATGGCAAATAGATTTTGCGAATTAAGGCTGGATCTGGTTGACACACCAATGATTTGGTGCCTTTGTTCTTGTCTTCGTTCATTGCATTCAACAGTTCATCATTTGACATGTCGGAAGCGTTGCGTCGATGTTCTTTCGGTCCATCGTGCATCATTTGCGCGGTTTTGTCAAACTTGAATAAAGTTTTTCGGCTGAAAAATCGAAAAAAAAAAATCCACAATAAAATTGATACCCCATAAAATGAATTAAATCTGATGGCTTAACTTACGAATTAATTTTACGACGATTGAAATACGTGTTAATGTTATTTGTTTGGTCGGCAAAAGTGGAATTTGATCGATCATCGCTAGTTACATTTTGAATGTCCAAATAATCGGTCAAAAGTAATTGAAGCTGGATAGAAGAAAAAAATGGTTTAATAAAACTGAATGATTTGCCCGTTTCAGTTGACTTCAATTGAATTCATCAACAACCGAGAAAAAATTCATAGAACTTACGACTGCTTGAGCTTGACCCCAATAATCGGCAATATCGTACGGCTTAACAACGATGCCATGCCGTTGTGTTACATTTAGATAGTTCTTCAACAGTAATGTATGAGCATTTGCGACTAATTTGAATTGCTTATGAACCAAACTGAGTAATTCGAGCAATGGATGTGTTTGGTCATCCATTGGCTGTTGATTTAGGCTTCCTTCTGCTGCGAAAATCGAAACTAGATGTTGTGTTGTTCGAGTAACAATGGCCAGTAGCTCTGATTGAATTTGAGTTCGAAGAGCATCCAATGAATCGGGTATTTTCTTCAACAAAGCAAAACATTCGACAATAATGCCAATGAAGTAGCTCCGGCTTAGATCCGTATCAAGGAGCTCTGAATTATCAATGACTTCGGTTTTTTCGACATCAAAACCTTGAGCCATTTCAAACAGTGCCTTACGAATTTTGGCATTTGCTTCGGCCCGTTCAGTCGAGCGTCGCATAACATTGCGTTGAAACGGTGACACCAGATTATTATCACTTCTTCTCGTGGACGAAGCCCGTCGTTGGAAATTCGACAATGCGTCGGCCGTTGACAATTGGTACAAATGCCGATTCAACTCGTCAATCATTTTTAAATACAGTTGGTTCTTGCGATTATCTAAATCTTGACGCAAGTCACTCAATCCTTCCACATCCCGTAATCGGCCATTGCTCAAGTCAATCGCCTTGACAAGCACCTGCGTTGCATGCAAATAATGACGTTTGTTTGTGTACGATTGCACTTTTGAAGGCACCTTACGTAATTCATCACTTGAAATAGAAAATACACACAAAGAGTAAAAACACAGAGTTTCTCGCCCAATATCATAATGTTTAACTCACATTTGCTCCAACATCTCCAAAGAGTACTTCTGTTGCATAGCATCTTTGTACAATTTTTGGATTTCGTCGCGGCGGCATCGCAGCAGCTGCTTGCAAGCCATCAAATTCTCTTTGACTGTGTGGATTTTGGTGCGTGATGTTGTTATCATCGTTGATACCTGCCCGAATAGCTGCATCACTTGCGACAAATCACCATCATGCTTTGCGACCAAGTCATTCAGACGATTGTCGGTGTTTTTAAACTCTTTCTCGATTTTGAGCTTCTCGCGTTGACGCTCTTCATTTGTTTCACTTGCGTCCAATTTTTTGATAACAGTAACCAACAAGCCGCTTCCACTCTAGAACACAAAAATATTGAATATCTTTAATAGAGATTCAATTTGAACTCATTCAAATTTGGTTAATTGTAAATGATAGTGGTTTATTTGATGAAAAACCTCCCATTTTTCTCCACTATCACTAAATAGCACAATCACAATGCACCTGATTCAATGCGGTTTGGACTTTGTTTTCAGTAGATTGTTCACTCAACTCACCGTTTCTTTGCCGTATTTCAAGCCTCGTGGAGGCTTTCTTGGTGCTGGCGGCGAAGACATTTCTTACCAAAATCCACCTCCCTTCAAACACTACGATTATTATTTAGTCGAATCCAGAAAAACAAGTACCAATTTCTCTATGTTTTTTTCTGCTTGGTCTATTGCAATTGCTTTGACATTTCACCGAAAAT
The DNA here is from genome assembly GCF_009176505.1 of Sitodiplosis mosellana. NCBI lineage: Eukaryota > Metazoa > Arthropoda > Insecta > Diptera > Cecidomyiidae > Sitodiplosis > Sitodiplosis mosellana. Next base: position 15,185,142 of record NW_022595244.1, on the reverse strand, counting down.
TGACGTCATCTGTAGATGCTCCGTTCATATGGGCAAAGAATGTTTCGTATTTTGACAGATGTATGGCGCTGTTTGTACAACGCGGTTCAAAGGTGCACAGTAACAGTTGATGTTGATTTCATCGATTTGGACTCTCTTCTTTTGTTTCTCACATCGAAAGAGGAAAAAGAGAGAAAAAACAACAAATAATTAATACCAACTATTCAAAATACTTGAAGTTGATAAATATTTTTAGACAAAATTCTAGGAGAATGAACTTGTTTCTTCATCTTAATGAAAAATTTATGCGATAATCTTCATTATATCAATCGATACATCACTTGAAAAAATTCCAATACGATTCATCTAAGTCATTTGGTACGCAATTTAATAACTGACGTCAACTTTGTTTCAAAGATTTATTATTTATTATCATCACCAATTTTTCCATATAAATAAAACTGCTCTCATGCAAAGTGCCAGTGCTTCAGTAACTGTGTTCAAGGTGTTAGCATCAAGTTCAGAACCTAAAGCATATTGAAATCTTGGATGAAATAATAATTCAAAAGAAAACCTTCAATTTGTTTCTTCAAAAAAAAGAAGTTTACACAACAACCATGTTACCATCACAAGAATTTGGAGCGAATTTTTACTTGGTTTTGCATTTGACCGATCAATGAAAATACGCCTGGATTGGTAGAAGATTACCGTGTCTGGTTCACAACAGCACATTACATTTTTTTTAAGGCGCAACACTTTGTGCGTCAATGATTTACTTTTTAAAATATATGTCAATCGATTTGGTTGATGCTTCATATGTTTTTTGTCAAGCTGTTGGTCTCGCAAATGGATTTTATTGCATAACAGTCGGAATTCTAACACGAGACAAAATAAAAAGACTCTTCGCTAACTATCAAGCATTTAACGCAGCAAGTGAATATTTTTTTTGATTTTATTTGAATTTAAACGAGTGCAATAATTTTATAGATGAACACAACAAATCGTTCGTGCATGTGATTCAAGCAAACGAATTTGGAAATTGGATAATGAGATGTTATATGAAATTTGCTGTTTTGGGATGTATTTCGTTCAGTTTAATCGTGGATAGATACGTAAACGAGAAATTTTACATTCATCCAGCTCAATACAGGTGAAACAATACAAAGATATTTTTTTCTAAAAATATGGTATGAAATCAATAAAAATCCAATTCTTTTCAAGCTTACCCTGGGATTACACAACACTGATTGGATGGATAAGATAAGTAACGTGATGATAACGATGGTTGCTTGTGCGTTTTATTATACCGCATTTGGCAAGATTCTTCTCTTTTTTGTTGGCATATGTCAACACAATCAGGCATTTTTCTTCCAAGTTGGAGATAAGCTGACCGATTTAGATGCACTCGTTGGTGATATTCGTGCTAGTGAGTCAAACATTAAGAAGGCATTATGCGAATTTTATACAACCATTAATACATACAACCAGTAATTATTACAACGCTGATCTGATAATTATCATTAGTGTTCCTCCTTTCACAAAATGTTTGACTCACTTTTTTCCATCTTCAGATTATTTGTACCAACAACAGAAGTGACCAGCATTTTTATTCTCATGCAAATAATAACATCAAAAAATTTTCTTGTCGTGCTGTATTTTCCAAATGGATATGATTAGTGGATTTTACATTTGTCTTATAAAAAAAATTTTACGACATGTGTTGTGATTCACAGACGCTGGGTAACTTTGATTACAGTATGTTGTTGTTGGTGCTTTGCTCAGTATTTTCGATTTGTATATTGAATATGTTTTGCTACTGCTACTTTGGTGGACGTTCAACGGAAAAATTCATGGACATGGCAGACACAGTGTTTGAATCGAAATGAAATGAGCTTCAAATCAATTTACGAAAGTTTATCTTTCTAACGATTCTAATTGCTCAAAATCCCATTCACTACCATGGATTTTATATTATTGGTTTGAATTTGACAATATTCACGCAAGTGAGTTTATTTTAAGATTTTTCAAATCAAAATTCTAACGAATTGGAATAGTTTAGGCTTTCAAAACGGTCATCAGTTTTTATATGATGTTTAAGCGATTGGCAATGAAATGAATCACGACTTTTCTTACTTGGATATTTTTCGCTGATTTACTCTCAGTCATACTTATCAACTTTTTTTTGCATATTTCAGACGATTCTTTTCATTTATTTAATCTTAATCTAAAACCACTTTTCATGTGATCAATGGCACTAAAAAGTAACGACTAATTTTATATTTCATTGAAAAAGTGAGTGTGCAATTGTTAGAAAGTTAGAAAAACTTTTTAAAGTTTTAAACAAATATTGAAATATAATTCAACGTTGAAGTAGATTTCGTTGTTCCCCAAGAAGTCTCGGAATAATTCACAGAACGATTTCTTAAAAAATATGTTAGCCAACACATATTTCAAGATGCACCGTCTGGTAATCTGAATTTGTGTTTTGCTGTTAAAAGATAAAAAAAAAAGTCGTAATTCGCTTGTACATGAGGGATTTTCAACTCGAAAAACATATGTTCCATGCGGAAAATATGCACTTAAATTCATTGTATGTAATGGTTATACTACTATGTATTTCGTGGCGATATAAAAATTGGTCGGATGAATTCGAGAAATATAGCCAATTTGAATCGCTTCGAAATGACGTCGAAATGTGCAAATAGCCCGTTTTGCGCTCGCTTTCAGCACGAGATCTGACTTTCACCTTATTTGTTATTTTAATAGCTTACCTTAAATTTACTGCAGTGTAAGAAACTTACTCTGCATGCGTCAGTTTTGCGTATGCTAGAAATGAAAAAAAAATGGATAAAACAGTTCGACTTGACACGAGTTTTTAATTCTCAAAGTGACACATATGACATTTCAATATTAAGTTTATTTTATACACCGTTACATGTTCATTGTGAATTCTAGCAACATTGATTGATTTAACCTTTCTATAAATGAATCGTCTCCATTTTTGTATGTTTCATAGATTTCATACGAACCATCAGGAATTTCGTTTGTAGCATGTGATTACAACAACGATATGTTTCTTTTTCGCAAGTTCCTTTTTTTACACAAATTTTTATGTTTTGCTCTCATTCTCAACGGTTCATATTTCCATAAATCGAGAGCGAGTTTCGGTTGTACGGTCGATGTCATCTCTTAGCCCAGCTTTATATTCAACTGATATTGGTTGAAGTTTTAGAACACTTGCTCTAACATAGCCCGACTTTGAAATAAAGCATAATAGTTCAACAAAGTAATCGAGCAGCTATTGCAAAACATCAACTTGTATTGGAGTGTATACTCGTGGCTTAGAGATGCAGCTGCGCATCCTTGGTTGAAATCCAAGAAAATTCAGTACGTCACAGATATTTTTGGCAACTGCACACATTGGCCACATATTATTCAGATTCTGCTGCAGTATAAAAAAAAGGTTTGCCATGAGCTTACTACATGTTAGAGACACACTGTCGTAAAACCTCCATATATATGTAGTAAAGTGTAAAATCGCACAGAAACATCGCCAATTTACTGAATTTACTTTCTGTGCGCGGGTTGCTTATTACCCTAGAGAACATAAATCCATTGTTACAAAATTGGAGTGTGGTAGTTCAAGTCGATTGATTGCTCCTATGAGCGTTTCATGAAAATTTGCCCAGTTGGATGAAAACAAAAAAAAAACGCATAGAATATGAAACAGACTTTTAAAAAACACATACACCAACATGACTAAGAACATACATGCTATTTTCTGCCGTAGCCGTAATCTAAAATGATATTTCATGTACATGTTTGTACAAGTATTTTACGCTTAAATTTTTAGCTTAGTCTATGTTTTTCTTTCGTGTTGCTTTGCTTTACGGTTTTTCTGATGCGTTCTGTGATGATTTTGTTTTGAATTTATTGGCAGTTCCGTTGAATTAAATGAATCCAAAGCTCATGCGATCGATTCATTCGTCACACAGAAGAAACGGCGTTACTACTATCGTAAGCAGCCAGCGACACATCATTCTCGAATATAGATTTATTGCTAGAGCAGTATTCCTCGTCGTCATTTTCGGATTCAAATTCATTGACGTGGATGATAATGTGCTTATCCTTCGCATTGTCCGTGGATAAGTTTGTTGTTGCATTTTCAACGTTGATGGTGCTTGTGTCCGGAAACAAGTAAGTTGTTGTTGCTGTTGATGGGCCGGCTGATATTTCATTTTCTTCTTCGATTGGCATTGATCTTGACACCGCATGATAATAGTACTTTTTCCGTTCTGAACGGTTACGAAAAACGTTGTCATTGCCATCATTTCTATCTAATTGTGTTACAACGTTGCCACCGAGCCACCCACTGCCCTTTTGACATTTCGATGAATAGTGCAAGACACTTTCGCAATCACCTTTGCCTACGATTTTTTCATCGTATTTGTCGTCCTCTTCACTGTTTGCGGTTTGATCACTACTCTCATCCATGCCATAGTAAAAGTGCTCGGAAATCGTTGTCTGCGAACTACGTCGTCGAAATCCACAGAAAATGTGTTCGTTTGAATGATGATTTGATAAATCGTTTGACTCCTCCATAGAGTCTCTTTGATATCAAAGCTCGATCACATCCGAACCTTTCCATGTAACGCCAGCCCGAACACTATGATAGAAGCGTAACACACCCCAAACCGCAATCGCCTACATAGTAAAAACGAAGGAAAGAAAGATAGGCAATTAGAGAGAAGAGCCAAATAGAATTTAACCAACAAAACAACAGAGAAAACAGCAATTACTTTAAGTGAACGCTACAATTACGAATGGATAGTAATTTGCGCAACTCTTTCATTATTCCCAGTAGAATTATATTTAATTGCGAAGCTAGTCTTGAGAATCGTTATTAGAATATAGGGTTTGAACGATATTTTTGCATACAAAATAAGCGCAAAATTTACACGATTCAGGCGTCATTGCTACAATAAATTGTTGGCATAAAACTTGAAACAGAAGCATAAACAAAATTTACATCATAATTACGTAGCAAGATTGATCTTTTTTTCCTGCTTTTTCTTATGCTTTTCCTCTCTGACAGGAAATCCAACAGTAATCTATCAAACTTTATTCTCTTCAGATGTAAAAAAAAAGCATCAATTCAAACACTTAATCGGAGTGAGAGAGAAATGAACGTGCTCGTCGTACTCTTCATTAAGATTCTGTGTGAAACATCTGCTACAATAGAATTTTGAATTCTGTATACCGCTTGGTAAATTATGTTGGTGTTGGTGCTAATAATCGTGCCGAAAAGTGGATGTAGAAATTTAAATGATGCTTGTGCCCACCCTTTCATTAAATTTAAAGTGCTTTCCTGCTCATACTCACACTTATCGCCCATGCTTGATGTAAACCTTCTTTAAATGCTTCAATCAAACACGCTGAATTGGCACAAGCCACCTAATTTATTTTCCCATTTCTACATAATTCATTTGTTTATTTAGTTTGCAATGTTATTTTGCTGCTTTAGCTTCAGAAGTTTGTATGGAGAACCAAAACATTCGGCTGTTGCCCTGTTCACCCGACTTTTATTGGACTGTGATACCCAGACTATATAAAAAAATAGCAGGTGTTACGTCACAAGATAAATATTACAATTTTTTTTTCTCGAAACGCTTTCCACATTTAATATCGCTGTGGCTGTGACTGTGGCTGTGATAGCAATGGAATATACAACATTTACGTTCAATCTTGCTTCTCCATCAGCGTCAGGATGCGAGTTTCTGTTGATTTTAATTTTATTACAATGTTGAACGACTAAAAAATAGACCCCAGTACCTCAGTCCCCGTATCGTGGTACACGCTTTAGAACGCATTAAAAAAAATCGGTGTTTTGAATACATTTTCCTCTCCTCCTTCCAAAATCGTCCAAACATGAATTGGTGCGATTTCCGTAAGCCATTGCGAATTTAACGCAGATGAAATGAACACCCACAGGTAGAAAATTACATGATACTTCACCAAACATGAATGTATTGTATTGTAGTTGGTCAGGATTTTGAACATTCCATTTTTTTCAACTATTGGAGAAAAATGCTAAAAATCATGCCTCATGATATTTTTATTCAGAAAAAAACTGGTCATCAATTCAACCAAGAGTAGGATGACGGTACGACTTTTAGAAGACAGAAGAACTGTATTGCTCATTCCATGCATGGCAGAATGAAAAATGTATGAAACGATAAAAATGGGTTTGCACATATATACAGGGTGTTTCACGATTTCTCGCCACACATCCCTCAGCCAGATGTAAGGCCAGTGGAGTAAAATAGTCAATGGTCGATGCTTCAGGGAAAATTGTCCATTTACTTCTTCTTCCTTTTGAGAGATTTGCATGGTGTTCGCTGACACTGTAGCATAGTAGTGTTAACTAAACACCGTGTATAGGGAAAATATTTCAAATTTTGCAACGTTGAAGCAATTAAGACCGTGAGTTGAGAGTTTGGAAGACAATTCAAGTATTTGAGATTCTTTCGTCGCAAGCTCAGCGAGTGTTCAGTACATATATGAAATAAATTGCATTTTGTTGTTTTTTTTTTACGGTGTTTGTAAACAGCATGTTACATTACATTACAAGCAAATGTAAGCACCCGTGAGATGACAATGGAACCTTGGTAAATGTGGAAACTTCACGGAATCTTACTTGTTAAGACGGTTGGGCTCTAAATAAACGAACAAGTAGGTATCAAGATGTGGCAAACAGTAATACATATACAAAAAGCAGATTAGATTACTGTGTGAAATCTATTGTAAAGAATTCAACGAAAGAAAGATGAAACGTGGCAGTGCTCTCATTGTTTGAAGCACCCTTTTGTTTTATACTGCGTCTATCAATTGCCCATTTAATTTATAGACTCCATCTCGGCGTCGAAAGCACAGAATATATACGCCAGTCACACTTCGTCTCCCTCCTAATACATCCATACGAACGCCGAACTTAACCGCGTGAATGAGCAACAAAACAGATTGAGTTTGTATAACACTAAATACACCCATTCCGAGCGAGCTATGGCTTGAACAAATACATTTTTTTCTTTGTAAAATACTTGTAATGGCAACGCATTTTATGAATGTGCCCTGCCTGCTTTATTCATGACGAACATTTGGAGTAAAAAAATGCTAACAATTTTAACTAGGAACTTTGTCAACTTGTCACTTACATTAATAAAAGCTCTTGTAATGAAAAGTGCCACTTCCGCTTTGCAAATTGCGTCAAATTGCTGAAACAGAGAAAAAGAATACACATCAAAAATTATAGAGAAATAAATGGGATTTGTTATCATCTTTATGACTAATAATGTGGATAATTTTAATACAGTTGAGCCTCAGAAAAAAGCAACAAAATCTCCTTCGCTTCAATTCTACTTCCTTGAAATAGCAACTGTTGGCTTGAATTTTAAAAAGTGTCTCTAGCCATATTTGTTGATCCAAACTGTACACTATGTATACTATGTATCACCAAAATTTTCGCTCCGTTCTGTTAAAGACGCCCACGCCTTTTCACTGGAATGTGGAACCCAATCTGGTGATGTTAACAAAAATCGATTGGTTATAGATTATGATGTAAACAGATCATCAATCACAGAAATCAAAAAAATTGATAAGCAATTTTAGAGCTAGTGTCGAGCATTCTCGAAGGATCCACAAGAAAAATCACTTCATAAACCAGATTATACTGAACCGGTGAAAAAGTTGTATGATTGGTTTCTGAATCAACAGCTAGATGGATGAGCCATGGACGCACAACTATGCAATATCGATTCAATTTGCATAACGTTATCCGATTTTCGTCAGTAAATATTGCTTTGCACACACGAATAAGAATATAGATTTCCGATTGGCTGGTTTTTCCTTTGAACTATTGTATATAGAATCAGATGTTCTATATTTTTACACAGTAGAATTCGAAGAAAAATTACTTGATTTCTGGATACTGAAGTATTATAATTAATTCACTTCTATTCTGCTAGCATTGATGGGAACCCATATTGGAGCTTTCACAATGCACACGCTTAGATGTCGAATGAAGAGATTCAACGTTGCCTTGGGTACTTTACACATCGTAGCCGTCTTAGACATTAAATATGTTCTACACTTCAATAGAAAGTTCATTGTTTTTGTTTTTGTATGGGACATACAAACAGTCAATGACAGATAGCTGAGGATATATGCTGAGCATAGAGACTTCTCAATTCCTTGCATCTGTACATTTATTTATATATAATATATAATATATTTTTGCAGGGTTATCCAATTTGTGCTTCGGAAATAAAAGCTAAATAAAATTCACTACAAATTTAGATTACGACAATACTCAATGAAGCAGCGGACTTGTCGGCACACTCGTGGATTTAGCATTTCACTTGCTTTGGCGATTCGTGAGTTGCCGAAGCATCATATATGCAGTGCACTCGATATTTAACGTGAAATCCTATATTCGGTACATCGAAGTTGGC
>NW_022595244.1:15135483-15176253 GCF_009176505.1 Sitodiplosis mosellana | reverse complement strand
CTTTAGCGTTGAAGTCCACATCAGTTATTCAGTTCTTTGTCAATGTGTTGGCTTCTCCACAGTCTTTCTTCACTTTTCCAACTACAAATTGGTTAACCCTGATTATTTATTAAAACTTACACGATTAACATGATCCCTGAGCACGTTGGAATAAACCATTGCTACAGCTTCTAAGGCCATAAAAGTGATAAAACCAATTACCCATAGTACAACAAAAGCGCAGTTTTCCTGTGAAAATCAAAAGGGAGTTGAAGTTATCGATTGGATAGAATCAATGAAACAAAAAATGTTGGTTAAATTATTTTTCGAAAGTTTTTTCCTTCAAAGAAATAGAAATCTATCTCCGTACCGAAAATGTTTTCTGCTTTGAATTTGATGTTGTTGTCAATCCACTTATTTGAACAGCATTTATTTTTATCAAAAATAAAACGGCAAAGTAAAACTTCCTACAAATGATGTACATAATTTTACGATGTTTTATTGAAAACAAAAACTTTCTTTTTATATAAATTGCAAACCTCCGTGTCTTTTTTTGAAGCATTACTGAAGAATGTCCTATTTAGTCTGATGCAAAGAAGCTTCATTCTTTCTGAAAACTGATCGAACTTTTCGATACATTTCATGTTTTTTTGCGCACAAAGTCCGTTTTCAATAGCCGAGAATATGTCACAATGTGTCTTTGTGGTTTGAGGTTGAGCAAGCATTTGTAAACTTATCCTTTCTTCGGTTCATTAAATTTTTAGAATTGAAAATTTATTACGTCTTCATCCGGTTCGTTAAAATCTTACGATGGCAAAGATTTGGCTGCGAGGAAAATCTGTATCCTTTTGAAGAGTTCAAAGCAATATCGTTCGGAGAAATGGGTTGATTGTGATGAACATAGCTTTTTGTTTGTTGACTGTATATTTCATTCATTTGAAAGATGTATTCATGCTTGCAATTTGTTTTTTTTTCTCTAATGGTTATTCAGGTCGAGTTATTGTTGTAATACGTCAAATGGCTATTGATATGATGATATGATTACTGAAAATCCTATATTATATTTTCTTCAATATTACGTGTACCGCATATTAAAAGGAGTGATTTTGATAAAACATCAAACTCTTTTCATTGTGCGCTGATGTTAATAACATCAAAGATACATCAAACTCCGCGGAAATAATATCAAAATGAAAAAAACAAATTTGGGTTAATAAAAAAGAACAAATCAAATGTTGTACGATTGAAGTGAACGGCGTGCATGCAAATATCATGGAATTTATACAAAAATAGGTGGCGAATATTGCGTACGAGTATGAGTAGACGTCGTGGGAATGTCTAAAAATATAAATGTATGTGTATTCGCCGTTTGTGCTTTCCCCTAGAATTCAAGATACACTAAGCCGTTTGTTTCAAAGTGCCAAAGGAGCAAAAATAATAGCAACATGTTATTGTGTTTAACGAACGAATAGCAAAAGACAAATATACAACAGACGCCAAATTATTCGAAATTCCGACTTGCCTCACACGCTCTGTATACATCAATATCAGAAACAAGCGTTAAAATGTTATTAAATGTTGTACATCAGCCGTTTTCTTTCTTCGGAAAAAATTCGAATATTGTTTTGTATACAATATTGCTACAATAAATGAATGTGCGAGAGGAATGTTGCAACGTGATAATTCTGTAGAATAAAAAGGCGCACATTTGTTTACGAGCCAGTGTACAATTGAATAAAAGGTGCGTGAATTGATTTTCATGCAAAAACAATGTAGCTTTGTTCCTTTCACACATTCAAATGTGCTCTATTGTTTTTTTTTCTTCTCTGTAGTTAAATGCCGAGTCGGCATAGCCGACACGAAAGTTTCGAATACATATAGGCTCATTGTTGTTTCGTTTGTTGCGTTATATCGTAAATTTGTGTACCGACACTGGTCTATGCCGCTGTTCCATTTTCTTGTATTTTTATTGCGTTCATTTTTTGTTTTATTTTATGTTTCGGTAATTCCACTCGGTATTGCTGATTCTGTTTGCCTCAGTCGCATTTTTATCGATGTCTAAGCATTGGCGGTTTTGTTGCTACTAATAGATATTAGAATATGTTGCATACGATAAAGATGTGGCAACAAACAGAAGCGCTAAATTGAGAAAGAAAGGCGAAAAGCTTACAGATAACAAACCACAATCACCATACGGAGTATGGCGCCAAACAAAAACATGCAAAAGAGAAAAGGGGGAAAATGGCCAGAAATAGACACAAGGTGACGAAGAAGACGCACATCTTATTTTGATTCGTCGTCGTCGGCGTCCTCGATATTGTTTTTTATTGCATGTATGTGGGTTTACCGGTGGGAATTTTTATTACACTGTCTGACGCCTTTAAAATTATATCAAAATAAATCACCGTAAATGAGGTAGAAATGTTTAATGCGAACAACACATTATGTATACCTAAACGATTGTACAAGCTACAAAGTACATCGTTACAATGGAAAATAAAAGTAACACGCCAATATGGCATTCAGAAGAAAATGCCATTCAAAGCCATTTCGAAATTCATGGTTTACCTAAACTAGCGGCTTTCACGCGAATGTCTACGCAATTAATATTGAAAAAGTGCGAAAATTGAAGCAATATTAAGAAACAAGTAACAATCATTTGTATCCCATCGGATGGAATTATGCGCATGATAAATTATGATGGTTCGAAGAATATGTTCCACTAAAAAAATCGACAAGCTTCATTGGTTAGGAAGTTTACCTAGCAAAAGCGTTTACCTGTCTACGACATTGCCAATGCTGTGCATGGTTTCGGAACGATTTATTTAAAAGTGCTATCACGTTCAGACACGTTCTATTTGACACAATCAAAACCTTCACAAATGTTTGCTGTTGAATGAAAACGACGCCTAAGTTCCGATCATCCATTTCATTTTCCGATGTCAGAATGTATGAAAAAAGCAAATAAGCCAAAGAGGCAGACATCGGAAATTAAACATGCATTTGTGCTCTTTTCACACTGGCCAGTGAACATATCATTTTTGAGATGATGGACTTAACCATTCAGCACATTTGGTTTGCGACAACCTCTACCATTTTTTTCGGAGACATGTTTGGGAAATGATAATTTTTATGTGCTCAACATTTCATTTGATATGGTAGGTCTGAAAGAGAATATAGTACTGTGCATGCGTTGAAGTAACGCAATATACACTGGCACCTATCGTAGCAAATATATGATAGATCACTGCTATGTAGTTGGCATCAGTTCTGCCGTTTCTGCTCGCAATTGATCCAATAAACGCGCATCCCACATATCTAGTTTAAAAATATAACGTTCGTCATATGAGAATGAGAGGCTGAGAAGCAAATTAGATTTTATGTAACGGTATCCTAACATTATTATTAGACAGCGTTGATTTCAAATCCGGTTGAAGAATTTTGCTTCGAAAAATGCGACAGAGTTTAGTTTTTAGCCGAATAAATTCATTTGCTGAAAATTCATCCGTGCCGGTATTCTAAGTCATTCCACCAAAATCTTTCGGAATTATTTTTTCGTACGTAAGACTATATTGCAGTGAAAGAGAGAGATTCCATTAATTTTCATCATCTCATCGGAATTATCCCGATAACTCATCGGGTGGTGATAGTTATCGCAATATACATTGAAATCATCCCCTCAACCGTTTTATATTCTCCTTCGTATCAAATAAGGCTCAGAGCTAAATTTATTTATGATTTCAATGCCCAACCGAATACCATGCATCAAACTATATATTTTTAGACTTGTATGCTCATTAATTATGTACTTGAATTATGCGTTTAAACGTTTCAAAGACTTTATTCCATCTTGCACCGAATTAAAATGCACATCCAATTTAATGCGTTTAATTTTCAAATGTTTGACTAATAGATGTTGAGAGTGAGAGTGAAAGCGAGAGCACAGAGTAACTATTTTATGCGTTTATTCAACATTGCTACTGAATATTTCATACGGTAACAGAAGCAATTTATTAGAATTAATGAAGTCATTGGCTATATGCCAATTAACCAATGAAGCGTTGGCCTGTTATCTAAATGGACGCTGTGAACTGTTCGTGCATCAAGAAGTTCACTCTAAACACTCTCTTTTGGTTGAGAACACCGTAAATAGTTGCCATTTGTTTACATGTTAAAGAAGAGTTTTTGGTATTTAGCTCAGTTTACATGGTCCTTTCAAGCGCGAAGAATAAAGCTTTTGTTCAAATTTCAAATTACTTATGCTGCAACAACAGTAAGCAGCACATTTTCCTCGCTTTGTCACCAGGTATTTTACATAGATAGTGCGCAAAAACAACTTACCCGATAAATTCCATATATAAGCGCAATGCTCAGCACAATCACCGATAACTGTGTGCCAATTATGATAAAATACGCTATTTGAACACCTGAAATTACAAAGTCAAAAATGAAAATAGAAAAAAAGGTGTTTGAGTCACAAATACCCCAAACTGAAGATAAAAAGTTCGTTTGATTGCCTCGAATGTAAAGTTTAGAGATGCATGATAAATATGAATAGAATACATTGAAAAAAGTTCAATTTGGAAAAAAAGCGACCTTTTGTTTCGGTATAATTTTTTTTCTTTTTCTTTCTCAAATGTAGATATGATTTTTAATTTAATCAAAGATACTTAATCAACTTACCGTAATAAACGTCCCCCAATTCATTTGTCTTTTTCATATTCATGCTGATTCTCCAGACATACACAAGAACAACAAAAATCGATACATTCTGAAACATTGGAGGGAAAAAATCAAGCAAATGAATACCAATGGAAATACGAATGTAAAAGGAAGCTTAGAAACAATGTTGGTTCGAATAGTCCTTCAAAATGAATTCATGATTTCATTTTCATATGCACACAGAGAATTTGGTTGGGAAAATATAATTTAAATTCTGGTAAATATAACATGGCTCATTATCAGAACTTCCCCATGAGGTTTTTCATATTTGACACTATAAAACGAATACATGTAAAGCAGACGAGCTAGTTTTTTTTCTGGGAAATTGCACAAGCAAATTGATGCTGCATAAATGATGTCATTTTCCAAGGTTTTTACGCTTTCATTAACTGAACCGTAACTCTCAACAGAATTAATCGACCTTATAGAATATCTGCCATGAGCTTACCCAATTCAAATCATACCTGAAAAATATTTTATGTGTAAAATCTATCGATATATCGAGCAGTTGGAATGTTAACTTAACAAAAATTGATTTTAGAAGCCACTTGGAAAATACGAAAATACATTTGATGACTTGTTGGAAATTATCTCTTCATCAGCGGTTCGAAGGGACAATGTTGAGGGACAAATCGAGAGGGACAACGTTTGTGCCGTAGATTGTAAAAAAAAGAGCGTTGTTATTATTGAAAAGCATAAGTAGAGCGTGTAATTGGGCATTTGAATGCCCCTTGTTGCGTTTAACCAGATACAATAGTGGCTATTTGGCATGCATACACACGAACAACACACAGTGCTCTTTATGTATAATAATGTATGTTCTTTCTTGCCGTGATGTGCACGTACAGGCAGCTATTTAGTATGTCTAAATAGCTACTATGATATCTGGTTGAACGCAATACGAGATATTTAAATGTCTCAGTACACACTGTGGCGAAAAACGAAGAGTGGAGAACGGTGCGTGTGTTTTTTTTCCTTGTCCCTCCAATCAACGCAATGAGATCGGACATTTTTTTTCGATGAGATTATCGTGTAATGTTCATAATGTATCTGAAAAGCCGCCGTATAACGAGACGACTGAAAATATCATGGTTTTTCATTATACTTGCTTATCAAGCATTAAATTTCTCTCCAGCTTGACATACATTTTCTCGTGCAAATATTTACCATGTATTTTCCAGTGACAAATGGTTTTTTTTCAAGTTTCCCCATCTTTTTATACAATAAAGCTATTCATACACTTTTTTGCGCTAAAAAAAAGCACTTGAATTGTAATGATAGTTCAGTTATAAAATATTTTTTTCAACGCGTCGCCAAACGAACACAGTTGGCTATTTGTGAAATTAATTATTGAATTTACCACACACTGCATACTGTGGTCATATGCAGTCGCTCGTTTACGTTAGTGGTGCCTTTTTTTTGCTCAATTGCATTTTTCTCTACATATGTTACAGTACTTATAATACGCTGGTTTGTGCTCTTGTGGGTAATGAATTGTTATTATTCCCAAGTTAAAAAGCTTCAGCAAACTGTTTCTCACATTACTCTGATACGTTTCACTAAAGTTTCGTTTTTGTTCCGCTATTTTTAGTAGTTGGTCTATCTCGTCTGAAAGCCAAAGTGGGCTTGAGAGCGCAAATCAGATAACGCTACGGACAAAAATAATAATTGGTCTTTTCGAGCCATTTTGATAAGTATCTTTTTGAAGGTTCAAAAAAATTCTACCCACATTTTCTCAATGTATACATCCAAGCACGAATATTGTTCAAGCAAACCAATGATCAAACAAACCGAGAGAAAAAAATCACACATTTTTTCCCCCAAATACAAAAACCTTCGTTTATGTGTTTTTCATTTTATTCAAAGACCGAAGGCAGTTAAACGCCTTATTTTTTCCTCTGTACCGTCGTATGATGGGTATTTTTCTATTTATTCCTCGTCGACGTCTCCTCGAAAATCGATTAGTAAGCAGCAAATAAGTAACATTGAAAAACATTCAATGTATGCGATGGCATTGCCCAAAAAAAAAACAGAAATCGAGACAGTATGTACAGGGGAATAAAAGCACAACGATAGCTATTTTCCAATTGCTCAAATGCTTAAAAGTGATGACAGCACAACGGCCGCTTCATTCGGACTGTCCACTTTTATGATACACATACGATACACATGTGGAATGTGGTTATGTCAACAATAACAACAGTAACGATGATAGAAGTAGAAGCAGCAATATATCGCAATCAATGACCCTTCCACTAGAACGTGCACGTGCATTGGGTTGCAGAAAAAAAGACACATAAATTAATCCAGACACAGTTTATTGTCTTACATACGAAAGAACAACTTTTCTATGCTGTTAAAACTTATAATTTTTGACGAAAAAATTGTGGTTTATTATGCTAAATTCGGCACCCACGAAATTCAAGGCGGAATGATGTATGGGCATTCCGGAACGATTTTAATGGATTTTTCGGCGCACTGCTTATCTGTAGAAAACAACCGTAAAAACGAGTGAAGGCTGTGATTTATGTTTGCAATGGAAATCCTATCCATCGCTGTTGTGCGTATAAGAGAAAGCTTGTGTTTTTATATGTTGCTCGATTTGGGTTGTTTGTAGACCATTTTATTTGTTTTACCAATTGAGTTGAATAAATAATTTGAAATTTAATACTGAACTAAATATTTTCCAAAAAATGAAGCCCGACGTGGACCGTGGAAGTAATTTTATGAATGCGGGTGTATTGCTTAAATTTTCAAAAGAACAAGCACAGTTGATTTTTCGAATGAATCTTCCAGGTGCCGTTATATGATATGATGCAGTGCCACTGATGCCGTCTTTTTATTAAATACTTAGATTTTGTTTATGTTTAATTTTACTCAAAACAAAAATAATGTCGGCGGCGAAATTCAAGTCTGAGAACACGTTGAAAACATTTCACATTTCGAGAGATGAATGTAAAAAATAAGTCTGGTTATATAGCTACACCACTTTGTATGCAGAATATCCAGATACAAAGTAAGGATCACCTTTTCATGAGATTGTGGAAAATTACAATACTTTTACACCCATAGTGTGTTTACAAAGTAAATGGCGAACCGAAAAAATCTGTAAAAGCAAGGGATGGAGAGTGAAAGGGAGAGAGAGAGAGAGAGATGGTCCGAAAAAATCGAGTTAGGAAGTGAGGGCATATAGGAAAGTTTAAAAGTTTTGTTCATGGTGTTGCAAGAATGTAATTCAATGTTGGTCATGTAAAACATGTACACAACGATTGATAGAACAACTGTGTACATAAGGATTGAATGATGTCGGCCGCTTTTGGTTATCTCTTTCTCTTTTTTTTTCTCGTTCCTTCTAGTAAAATGCTGTCAAAAGATAAACAATGTAATGGGACAGATTCTTCGCTTGAACAATGTCAGCTGAAAATTTTAAGTCTTTTTTCGGTGTAAAGACAATATAATCTGCATAGGATGAACGATAAAATGTGAGAGCACACATCGGCCACCAGGCAGAAATTGTGCAATGCGTAGATATTCAACATTGTGGACAGAACACATCAGACGAGCACAGGCTATAGCTTTTTGGAATGGGTTCATGTATGAAACGCCTTATTCAATTGACATTTTCTTTTTTTCTTCATATATATTTTATCTACCTCTTTCTCTTTCTCTGCAGTCTGTTCCCATGTCCCTTTATCTAACTGTTTACATATTCTTTGGACCCATTTTCATGCCGACGTTTAATTTTTTGCGGTGAGGCGATTTCACACCACATCGACCAGGAATTACAATGACTCTCTCAAAATCGGCTGGTTTTCGATAGGAATACAGAAAGTCAAAATTTTATGGTCAGTTTTAGCACAATTTTTGAAAACCGAAATTCCAAATCGGTCTCTCATGACGTTTTTGTCCAAAGAAAATTACTATTTTTGGTGAAAAAAAAAAAAAACATGAAGACTCAAACACCGATTTTTCTAAAAATTTGTTTGAAATCGTTGTTCAAACAGTTTCTCATAGCGAAAGTATCATATATGTGTCGCTGAGCATAAAAATGGGGATACAGATCTGTTAGAGCAACAACCGAACATAAAATATTGTTCTCTAAAAACGTTACATGAATTTCTATCCAACGCGAGTGTAACATGAGCTAATACTGTTTCTAATGCAACTCATGTTGGATGGAAATTTATGTAACGTTTTTAGAGAACAATATTTTATGTTCGGTTGTTGCTGTAACAGATCAGTATTCCCATTTTTATGCTCAGCGACACATATGTATTTAGGGTAGTTCCCTTTAGTAAGTTTTAAGGGTAGTTTTTCAAATCATGTTTCAGTCACAAAAATTTGGATTGAAATACTGATTCGAAACTAAAGTAAAGTGATGAACAAATTAAAAGACACATCAAAAATGTTCCCAAGGTAAAATCGATATAGTTAAGCAAAATATAATGACTTACCAGTGTATAAATGGCACCTGATAGAGCCACATTTTTGGCATGAACAATACGACAACATCGGTTTGTTGAACCTCTGGAGCGTGTTTCTAGGTACAAAAGGGCTGATTTCATTTTTTTCCTATTTACATTTGGCATTAGAAATGATATTTTATGTATTGTGTTTGATGATGAACCGGCCTTTATCTCTGACTCTCTATTTTTATGTTTTTCTCCCAATTACGAACTTCCGGACACTTAATACGGAAACTTGAAAAAAAAATGGTTCAAAATCATCGTCTTGTTGGTTGGTGCGTCTGTTTGCTTGTTCGTTGCTAAATATTTCCGCTTCACTTCATTTTGTTCATCGATTCGAAATTGTCGTATTCATTTGATGATTGAGACATCTAATAGAGAGCGTAGAGAGAAATGAGAGATTCTCCTTTTCTATTTATTGTACCGCTTGTGCCAGCTTTGAGTCTCCAGATACACACTTTTTCACACAGGAAACATCACTGCCATCGGAAAACATTTATCTGCAGAACAAAAAGGCGGAAGTAATCAAAATTATTACAAATTCAAAAGCAGACACGGGACGGCAAATAAATGAAATTTAAGGCTTTTTTGGAGTTGTCTTGCGATATATCAATAAATCGATGAAACTTTTTAGTTTCACTAGAAAAATTAGTTGTAGCACGTGCATTGAAACTTTTCAACAGTACCATGGACTTTATGCAAGATTTAAAAAAGTCGATACGCAATCGTTCGGCTGTGTTTTTAAGTTAAGAGCTTTAATATACTACAAAGTTCATGCATGCGACTTTATTTATCTCATTCTCACACGCAATCAATCTATCTGTCACAGACACAAGCTCATTCACTCCTTCACACTATGTTTATCTTGCATACCTTTCTTGAAATCTCTCATAGCAACTTCCACGTTACTACAATTTAGTGGCAGTATGTATGGTGTTCAAATGAGAGCGGAAATAAATTTCCTGCTAGAAACATGAGAACATTTGAATAGAAACTATAGAATATTTCAATAAACAAATGCTCAAGTCGGGAATGCGCTATGTATTAGTATATTAGTTTTGTGGAACTCGATTGATAGCAGCGCCCCCTTGATAAATAATCTAGAGTTTGTAGAATCGGTACGAAAATTGGAAACATCACATCAAAAATGGGTGGCATCTTATCTATAAGAAGGTGACCTTTCCAAGGTCGCTTTCTTCGTATACAAATACATGGGAAAGCTTTGTCGTAAGACGCCAAGACGCCTCTACGCGTGAAATGCTTGAAACTGTCATCGTACACATATTGAACACGAACATTGTCGTTTACACAATCGCACTCACACAAATGAACGCATCGATATATGTACGATGAATGTTTTGAGTGTCCCTCGCCTAGAGGGCTGCATGTCGTTTGTCTTCGTTTATTAAGCGATCTTGTCTTAGGCTTTCAATTGTAGAAAATATACTGTAGTATCAGTTCAGTGTGTAGTTGGCGTTAACAACCATTGACTTGAAAACATACATTGTGTACCAAATATGGTGTGATGTCTCAACGAGTCCAAAGCGAATGGAAGAATTGTTTATACTACATCAAAGTCACTTGAGCCATTTATTTCTTTGTCCTCTAATGGACGGAATGGTATAGTATACCATTGGTGTACAAGATTTGATATAATCTAGAATGGATCATGGCACTTATAAAATAAAAAGAATACAATTGAAAGAAGCTAAAAAGGAAGAACATACAGGCATACACACAGAAAACATCGAAAATGACACAAACAGTTATACTAACATAAGAGTGCGTGTACAAATGCCAATAAAACCCATTCAATAAAGACAAAAATCGAAATGGGGATATGTGGTGCTCGCAAAAGTAAATGCACCCACCGTATCACCAGCCTTAATGGATCACGTGTGGATAAAACTAAATAAAATTTACCATGTACCTACATCGACAATCTACTCTACTCGAAGCACTTAAATTGAATATATAAAGGGAAAAGAGAGCTGAAGATGTGAAATTACAAACAAAACCATTGTCGAAGTATTTTTTAGATTACGTGTATATTTCTACAAATTGCATGTAATTATTGACTTGAGAGAAGCCAAAGTGGCTGTATGTGGATGATATAGAGATTGAAGTACAGCCTGTAGATTTTTCAAGCAATTGCTTAGCATCAACATAGAATATCCATTTATTCACTTCCTCTGATTACAGAATGCTTTCGATGTCAACAGTGAAAAAGCATTGATGCTCTTGAGCTTTCAACTACGGCAAAAAAAAATATCTCGTAGGCTCATCGCGTCTTAATGGGGGCATTCAGTAAACATTTAGAGAGTTTCTCTTTTCCATTTGTCCTTACATCGCAAATAATTTGCTTTTTTCTTCTTGACTATCAACGGGCATTCGCTTTAGTTTTAGCTGGGACGGTTTGATTGAATTTTCGTTGAGTGCGGGGACATAGAGTAAATTCGAGATAAAATTCACAGTATGTTTTCGAGATTATACGATGCTTGAAAAATGTCGAGTGTATCTAGAATCGCATCGAAATTGTTTGCACTTATATGCTTTTAAGTCTTGACCATTAGTAAAATTGAAAGAGTGGCATGAACAAGTTGCTGTAAGCGGAATGTTCCACATCTTTCGCTCGCTTTTCATTCTCTGCCTCTCCTAGTTTGAGTCATGCATTAGGAATGTACGAGCAAACTGGTACCACATTACACATAAGGCTACTTCATTTTTATCTGTTCAGTGTGCATTTTTTCCCTTTTTATCCACAGAAAAGAATTATGCTCACTGTTTGTATCAGCCAGAGATAAAAGTGAGGGAAATTCACTCCTTAATTTTAACATATTCACATCTTCCACAATCTTATCATGAAATGAAGTTCTTTCGTTTCTGTGGCGTCTCCCCCAAACAGAAAATAACAGACCTCGTTATTCAAACCGTATGTATTTATTGTTTATTATTAATTAATATCAAAATACCGTGTTATTAATAACAAATTTTGTCAATAACATTAATACTTATAGCTAATGGCATATTTTCCAAGGGTGTTCTATTACATTAATATATTAATGCCGGTAAATCTGTAATTCAAGCTTGTAATGACGAAACATATCATGCTAGCTTTATCGTATTGTGTACACACATTTCTTATTCACTATGATTATTGTTTTCATCCTACACCTTCCAGGTGTTTATCCATTCGAAACGATAATATGAGCACAGACAAAACCGATTTATATTCTGTTTGATCTATGTTAGCCATCTAAATAGCCCATTACAATTGTCGATAACATACATCAAACCATTTGTAATGGTCGTGTTAGAATTGGCATTGCGCATGAGGCATGCCAAGCTGCTTTGCCAACTTTTTCCATACACACATACACACACACACACACACACACACACACACTGTTTGATTACGTCAAACTCGAACTTCTTATAAATGCATAGCAATTATTATAATAAGCGAAATGTGTATGCAGCACATTAAAAAAAGATGATTTCACTGATATGTTTGTAACTTATTCCGCCCTATTTCGATATTTTCATGCATCGAAACGTTATGGTTGATAGTCATAACTCTCGAGTTGCATGTACCTCCTCAAGAAATCGCATATATATATATATATATATATTGCTTCATTTTCTTCTCATTTTCAATTTTTCCCCGAACAAACTAGCAAACTTGTACAAAATTTGTTGATATTCGAAGAAATCAGCATAGTTTTACATGCAAAGTATATGAATATGAATATGGATCTGTTACAATTACTAACCGATTCAAAACGTAGGAGGAAACCACTCTTTCAAATTACATCGGAATTTTTTTCAAACAATTTAACACATCTCTATGTTAGGTATCATTGATACAATTTCTTGGAATAATTTTTTCGAAAAAACGTTTTTCTAAAGTAATTTAGAATCCCCTCTTTTAAATCAAGAGATTATGAACGAAATTTATTTATTCACAAACTCCTTAGTTTCGATGTAGTTACATGAAGAACATCCCCATGAAGAGTAGCAGTATAACAATTTTTTCCATACTCCAATTCAATTTCTTTTCCGAACTTTCTTCAAGTCAATAAATTCTTTTATTTAAATTGTTCAAGAAATATTTCAGAGGAAATAATTGAAAAGCTCATGTTTTTGTTGCCATTGCAGAAGAGAGAAAAAAAACGGAATCATGTACCGAATCATGAAAGAACTTGAACTTATGCAGAATAAAAAAAATTGAATTGCTATATCTACGCTGGCTTCAGTGCGAGTGAATATAAGTTGTGGTATTTGCGTGCAAAATGTTACCAGTAACAATTTGAACATCACATTTGTTGTTGCCGCTATTGCCGTTCCACGAAGAGTAACTTTGCAACAACACATTTCCGAATCTATTCGTCGCTATAATTTTGGTGGAAAGTATGAAAGAGTTTTTCAGCCTGTTAAATCTATGCGAAACCGACTTATTGACATGCTTCGCAGCTCACAACAGGCATCTGCAAAATGATTACGCATCCATGTCATGTGCTTGTGCGTATCATCATATAGTATGTTGCATATCACGTACTTGTGTAACAATAACACAATCTGAAGATTTTATGAGCATGCAATCATATGGGACATGACTTATTCGACGGCAGGAGAACGAGACGGCTAGAAAAAAAGAAGAACGAAAGGCAGATGTTTTATATTGCTCTAGTAAAATAAATGAAAATTCTTTGGTTTTTTCATTGATGAGACCGATTTACTGGGGCAGATTATCGGTTGTGTATCGAAATTTATGAATATCGATTGGGAATATAGAGGACAAAGAGCAAACGACGACCGAACAAAATGGAAAGTTATTCGAAATGAAATGTGTGCTTAAGTAACTTTTCGATCCTCCCTCGGTCCAAGTTCACTTCTTGTTTTTTCTTCTTCTATTTATTCACTGTTCACTAGGCAACAACTTCTGTAATCCATAGATAAAAAGTTCTCATTGTATGTATTGTATGTAGGATAGCAGTGAATCGACCGAAATTTCGAATGAAACGGAGAGAAAGATACAGATTCACACAATAGCGAACACCAACCACACACACACACACACACACACACACACATAGAGAAAGCGAAGAAAATTGAAATTCAATTTCAGAAGGCGTTTTCTCAGTCGAGAATATTGAAATCGAATATTAGTTTGAGAAAAATCATTGAATGGGCCATTCATTAAGAGCATGTCGCGATACATTGCCTCGTCTAGATCTCATCCATTAATAAAGGACATTCGTTGTCGTTAGCAATAAGATGAACTAATACAGCATTGAATGTGTAATACCATTCATTCAGCAACAGCAAACATTCAAGTCTCTGATTCAAATGCTATTTCCACTCAACAATTTCTTGACTTTAAGTGAATGTGATGAATATCGAATCGTGATAATTACGCGTATTGGCTTTTATATACATTTATACAGATGAATTGAACGATTCATGAAGTATTCCCATTGATATACTTTCAGGGGCTAAGAGCTTTTGATTTCAACATTCATTTGGCGCATCATTTATTTGTATATACTAGAACCAACAACTCTTTGTGGCATTCAGTTTCCGGACACATGGCTTTATTTCACCAACATTTCGCCGCATCTCACTTGAGATAGGAATTCAAAGAATCTAATCAAATATAGATGTGTACCGATTTTATGTGCAATTCATTTGACCCTTCAGCTGTCAACAGTTCTTTCCGTCAATTGAGTGTATGAGAGTAAAAGTGATGTGTGTCGATTTCATCCTTAACAAATTCACGTTTTTGATACGTAACCACAGCATCGCTAACATTGAGCTAGCGTTTATTCTTATACAATCCCCTTGGTTTATTTTCCATTTATTTAAACATTCTGCTGCACTTCGAGTCACAATTTGCGGAATTCATTTTGAGCCTCATCAGTCTATGTAGCAGCTAGAAAATGTTTCAAGTATGACGTGATGGTATGTATCTTTAATTGTCAAGTTAGCATGAATCGAATCGGCCCTAATTTACAGCAAAATGAATTCGGACGAATTTTAAATTATATGCCATCGTTTCCATGGGTATATTGGAAGATGGCTTGAAAAAAACACCCAACAAGAAACAAAGCAGAACGTGAGAATATATTCAGGTGTCTCATTCTCACTTTACTTTCCCATTTAGAGGCGCTTTTTCCAACACGTACGAATGAATATATTTATATTTGACGATGGAAAAACGTGCCAAACGTTCTATTCCCTAGTATAATTTTCAACATCTTGTTATTGTTGTTGGTGACTCATCCATTGATAAGGGTCCTGTAGTTGAGGTGCTGACGAGTCGTCAGTGACGACAAAGTTAAAAATGTAATAAAAATACGCCCAAGAAAAGACTGAAAATTGTTGTCAACAATTTATGCTCTGTGGTTTTGCACTGGCGTTACATTTCTCGCATTCAATTCTAGGTTCGCTCTCTGTGTATGTTCTATAGTGCTACTGAGACAACATTATCGATGGTCTATTTTATCGCTGTGAAACGAGGTTTCGACAAACTGGAGACAACAATCTTTGAAATTGCACGTTAATAAAATCTCAATCACGATAGAACCACTCGTTTGCGTATTGATTGCATCATGATTGGAATCACATACAAATAATGAAAATGGAGAACAAATTCTCATTGCGGGCAAATGTGTTGGTTTTTCATATAAATTGTTAGTAGTTGCGGGAACATTTATTATTGCAGCATTTCATCAAATCGTCGGAGGTTGCGATAAACAAGAGAAAAACGAACGGAAAATATTTTCTCATTGGTCACATAAGCTGAAATAGTCATGTTGCTAGCTAAAAAGCATGGTTTTTTCCCTTGGAAATAACTTTAGCTAATTAATGTTATTCAACGGGAAATTCAGTAGGTTTTCTCAAAGAGATGCTGTGCCATAGCAGCGGCAATAAATAAAATAAAAGCACATTCTCCATCACTTTATGCGGTTCTTTTATATTGTCCAAGACTTAAATGGACTTGACATTTATATATTTTACCCGCATTTTCTATGACCACTTGCAAAAATATGGTCGTCAGAATGCTTTTACCACATAGGTTTTGATTCAATGCGCAGCGAAATGTACAGTAATCCAACATAAAATTGGAATTCAATTCGGATATACGATATCTAAATCTTAAACGTTCAAAGATTGTACAAATGTACATAAAATCTCTTTCAACATGTATATTTTGTGTATTGAAAGACATATTTCGAGCCCAGCAGTA
The DNA here is from genome assembly GCF_009176505.1 of Sitodiplosis mosellana. Classification (NCBI taxonomy): domain Eukaryota; kingdom Metazoa; phylum Arthropoda; class Insecta; order Diptera; family Cecidomyiidae; genus Sitodiplosis; species Sitodiplosis mosellana. Next base: position 15,159,837 of record NW_022595244.1, on the reverse strand, counting down.
TAATACGTCGAACGAAATGTAGAATGAGAAAAAAAATGTATTGTTATTTACAAAAGAGAGCTCAGCAATGCTGGTGTGAAATTCATACAGCATAAGCCAACCATTCTAATCACGTTTTTCACATGATTTTATCTTCTTTACGTATTTGAACATGTGTGCATTTACCGTTCGTTCGGATAACAGCGCAAAGGGAAAAAAGGGATGAACAGCGAATCGTATAAACAGCACATGTCTGTTATATGCGATTGTATTTCGTTGCTATACTCCCGATTCACCATCCAGCATTGAACACTCTATTCGGTAATTCAATCAAGAAAATCAAGTTTATAAATCATTCTTATTTGACATAGTCTGATTAAAAGAGAAGAATATGCTTAACAATATTAGACCAAGTGTAACAACAACTATGGTTACGAATGAACAAAACAAAAATGGCTTAACTCAAAATACCATAAAAATAAAAACATCCCGAATGCTCTTGAGCATTGGCCTAATTAGATTAAATTCAATCAATTTTACCCGAATCCAAATACAACGAGCATCGAAGGGGAGAAGATGAGAGGAAATAACTTCGAGATAATATCATCATTTCATCCACATACAAAATAGATAAATATCAAAATGAAACACGGAGTGAAACATGCCATCGAAATGTGGAACATCAATCAATGGTTAGTGAAAAAGGTCTTTGGCCTCGCTGAAGAAAAAAATATATGTGTTTTTTATTGTTTTGTTTGAGCACACCGTCTGCCGTCGTTGACTGTGTTGTAATTTTGACAAATCCAATCAAATATTTTTGAGATAAATTGGTAGGATGATTCGAACAGTTTATCAGTTGGGCTCTACTTAAGCCCCAATACAAACGGCCACGCATCTCATGCGTTTTTTTTTTAAATTGACAATTCAAAGTGTAATGAAATACGGATGAGCCGACATTCCAATAAAATTTAATGTGATTTAGATCCAATGACATCGACAAACTGAATCGACAAGGATTCGGAAAGCTTTCAACTTATTAGAAGATGTGGTTTCACTTCGCAATTGGAATGACAGCCAACGCATTAACTATTTATGGAGCAATTTGAGCAGCAACTAGAGCAAACAAAAAATCACAACCAACTGGACCGTTCGCAAATTGTCGATTAGTCAGACGGTAATAGTGTGTATTTTTGTTAACGTCAATGTTATTCTAGTACAGTTGGATAGATGGTTAAGTAATAGAAAACACATGACTGTTTGCAAACGAATTGAAAAGTTTGCTGGGAGCACTGCATTTTAGATGATTTCGGCCATCTGTTGCATGTATTTCGACAGGCCGGATGTGTACCGAACGAGAGTAGAATATCCCATGAAAAAGTCACCGCCAAAAAGTAATTACTTTCTCAGTTCCTATCTTAGTTTCTAACATCCCAAACCAGAGACTAGCTTGAGGAAAAATCAAAACTACTTTTTAAATTGATTTTCTTCTTTGCTTCATGCAGAAAATTTCTCCAAACAAATTTTTTATTAAAAATTGAGTTCATTTTGTAAATTATTTCAAGTTGTTGGGAAAAAAAACGTTGAGTTTTTAAGGAAAAGAATGTCCACCCATTGTTCTTGACATACACAAATGCTATTGCAGTGTCAAATATCCCTAGGGGCATTTCTCACGAAAAGAATGAATGAATTCTTATAAATTTTGAAAAATTTCTTCCGTTCGGTCCGATTCGATCAATTTTTATCAATTCGTGTAAATAAATGTTCATTTACACTGAACTTGTGTTCTGGAAGTGGGTTTTGGTGGATCTCAAGGATTGTTCAGAACTGCTCCCGGTTCTGGAAGTGGATCTTCAGGATGGGCCAGGGCATTGTCAAACCGGATCTGGTCCATCCTGAGGATCCACCAAAACCCACTTCCAGAACACTTTTATTCAAGCAATATCGTCATTTCAGTACATTTTCTTACAATTTCAATAAAAAAGAAGAAATAATAGACATTTTTGCACATTTGCTCAAATTTTTTGTGTGAGAAATGCCCCTAGAAATATCATGAGTTCACAAGTTAGAATCAAAAGGAACATCTTACCCGAAGAACAAATGGATTTTTCTACATTGAATTAAGAATTCGAAAATTGGGTAGAAGTGAGTCATCAAGAACGTTTCAAGTGGGTTAATTTAATTTCCAATAAATTTGGTCTCAAAATGGCATTCCTAAGCTAAAAGTACTTTTCAAAAGAAAAAGGGAGAAGAGTTTCAATCACAAGTACACAACCATTTCTTGATTGTTCGAAACAGTAAAATGGACGAATATCGCATAAATATGATCATGTATCTTTCAACGTTTTCCGACATTTTCGGACAAACGTATTTTCAATGGAATTTCAACAACGGCAAAGTTCACTTGTACGTATTGATTTCGAAGGGAGAAGAAGACAAGTTTGTATTTTTTTTAAAGTTTTTCTTCTTAAACAACTGATTTAATTTGAAATTTACATGCTTTTTGCCTAGCCTTTTGCACGATTTCACGCTTCAATCGTTGAAAAAACATGCAAATCCCCAATTCAATGGATGGAGGATATTATGTGTCGTTGAAAACGATGAAGAAAATAAATTGAAACGTGCAGAAGTTTTGATGACCCAATAAAAAGCATCGAAGAAATCCTGGAAACTTTGATTCTTCTTTCACGCGGATTTGACATTGATTTCTTTTTGCTGCTTCTGAGATCGAGATTTGAGCAAATGCACAAGTTTTTGGTGTTTCTTCAGTGACTTTATCATCAAGCCCTTATAGTGCTCCATCCTGTTCGCCGGCAAAATATAAATGCAAATATTTGATATGTATTTATCAACAACAACAAGAACACGTACATCGTCACCATGAGCTGTTCTCTCCTCCGCATTTCCAGTTGGTTGAGATAGCAACTGCAGAAATGTAAATGTGCTGTTTCATTGGATTTGAATTCAAAGAAGCATTAAAAATGAAGATGTGATAAAAACGTCGATAACGTGGCAAATGCTTTTTTTGTCGCAACGAAAAACACGGAGAAGTCTCACTCATTTTTATTTCAACGTACAAAGCATACAATCGGTTACGATTAATTTTCAGAGAAAAAAAACCATAGCAATAAAGTCGTATGTTTATTTTTCGTTTCCGGTAGCGTCATTTTGCCAAAAGCTTAAATTATATATGATTTGAAGAATCTTTGTGCCATTTTTGGGGATTTCATACTTAGCTCAAATCGAGAAAAAAAAGTAAGCATCCATGGCATTAAAAATGCAAACAACGAACAGCAAATCGGCAGGAGAAAAATGTGTACCGTTCCAATCAAATTGGAATAACGATAGTCAGAAATAGAACAGTTTCACACGTGTGCCTTGGACTAGGAAACCAAACCATCTAAAATGATGAAAATGTGCGGAACACATACACACAAGTGATTAGTGACGTCTACACCGTTCAACATTAAAAATTGGATTGTGTTCATGAAAAGGTATTTCACAGAAATGGAATCGAAAAAAAATTGAAGTCGCATAGAGTAATGGAAAATGGGATGGATGCGAATAAATCTCGAATATTGCGAGATTGCTTTAGTGGTTAGCGTCGCTTGGTATTGGTATGAGAGATACATATAATACAATTTGCCGACTCGCTTTTCGAAACAACGCGCTCATTCGTGAAACTGCTACGCTGCAGCACTCACAATTCCATAATATATTTATGCTCGGTGGGTGTGTGTGTGTGTGTGTGTGTGCCTGTGCTCGCGAGAGATGAAAGCTAATGCCAAATTGACAAAAAAAATCGGCTCTTTTTCTTTCTGAGTTGCCTATGGCGTGTTCGGTTTGTGAAACACGTTCCGTTAAAACATTCAGCCTGGACTCTCGTTCTCTCTCACTTCAATGAATTCGTTTCATTGACATTCGTGAAATTCCGGTGATATCGCATGTTTGATGATGATTACCGGTTGTTTTATAGCTCTGATACGATACGTGGATTCAGTTTTTTGCTCTGTTTCTGATTCTCCCACCGTCTATCTAAGTGCTGAAAACGACCGCTCTCTTTTTATTTCATGAAAAGAAATACTTTCAAAAGCATTTACTACCATTTACTGTGGCAAAGTGATTTTGTCTACGCCGTGTACATAGCGATTTACTATCATGGATAACCAGTGTGAACCGCAGGAAGATTGTTGTGAAGTTTTTCTTGGTGCAAAAACTATTGTTTTTTTTTTTCTTTTCTTTACAGAAAAGTGCATAGTATAAGTTGGAAAAGCATATTGAATGAGCTTCTTATTTGTAAGTATATTGTGAAAAACAAGCACATTAACTCAAATTATTCTGAAAATCATGTGGTAACCGAATCGCATTGTCATTCCCGGCGCATATCAACTTTACCAAATAGTGGTGACTTTGATATATTTTCAGTCATGTCAATCCATGAAATAATAAAATCCATCATCCTAGGAATTCGACGCGCAAATACGTTGTTTTTTCCACTTCAATTTTTGATATTACATGAAAAAATAGAATATTCGGTGAAATGTTTTTCATTTGGGGGGAAAAACACATATCTACCGGCATCAAATGATATCTGTTCAACGGAAATCTGTTATTAATAAATAACGATTTTTTTCCATTTTTGAGTCAATGGATATTTTTGCAGTTTCAGGCAATCAGAAGAACCAACAAATTGGCAACCATAACACCGCGCTATTTACGCACCAATTCGCTGTTTGGTTAGAACACCAAATCGAAGTCAATCATCTATGCTGCGTATATATTTTGTTCAATCAAACGCTCCTCGGAATATGTTTGGAAAACAAAGTTATAATGGAATAATAAATGAAGAACGGAAATAAACCGCCATGCCATTTACATAATAATAATTGATGTATTCATATAGCAAATAAATCAGGCGCCACAAAAACAAGCTAAAACATAGGGACTCATTAGATTAATATTAAATTTTACGTATTTGCTAACAGTTCTTTTTTCAAATGCACGTGAACTGTTCGAAATGTGTCACGATAATGTTATAACCAAGGTCGCTTTTTTCGTATACAAATAAATGGGAATGATTTGACGTAAGACGCCTCTACGCGTGGAATGCTCGAAGCTGTCATCGTACACATATTGAACACGAACATTGTCGTTTACACAATCGCACTCACACAAATGAACGCATCGATATATGTACGATGACTGCCTTGAGTGTCACCCGCCTAGAGGGCTGCGTGTCGTTTTTCTTCGTTTATTAAGCGATCTTGTTATAACTTTGAATAACATTCAGTGTAAATAAATTGGTATTGTCAATTAATGTCAGAAGCTGGTTGAACATGTGGAACTATGGCTCACTTGAAACTAATATCTAATTCGACGGTAGGAATTGGTTCGATTTGAGCACAAACACGTGTATGACTGTATTTCCTTCGATGTCCTGTTGAATATTCAGCTCCAGAATTTCATAAGTTGTATGCAACAACATTTCCGAATAATCTTCTATTCGCATTGAACCGGATTAATTCATGTAGGAAAACACAAAATTTGCGCTAAAGCAACCTGTGCGTTTCTTTGCGAACCAAATTGTTACCAATTTGGATCATGTTTCGTTCACGAATCTTGGAATCTGATAATATTGCGCTCAGATGGACTACTGAATAATTGAAATGAATAAAATCAAAATGGTTCAAATGAATTCTAAAATGCTAAAAGTTTAAATTCAATCGTTGTTGTAACCCCAACGTTTGTTAACCACCTTCTTCCCACTTTATGCGTACAATTTAAATGTTTATGCATCGCTACATCCGGGAAATTTAATTTCAGCTTGAATATTAATTAACGTCCATAGATATGAACATGAAAATAATTAAAAACCAAAATTTGTAACGTTATAACTTTGTATGAGGTCCCCACCAGACCACATCATAGCATCCGTTGGTGAACCAATTAAAATAATAAGCGTTTTCAATCAATACACTAATTAATTATTAACGTGCATACCGTATACGGTCAAGCTTTATCCCATTATCACCAAACTTCGAATTCCAATTACGGATGAAGTTGGAGCCAAACGATGAATATCAAGTGGTGTGAAACACACTGAAATAATGTGTAGGCGCCAACGTCAAAAGCAAAACTAATTACAAAACAAAATGCTTGGACGATTGTTGTTTAGCAAACTCTCAAATATTTATGCCATTCTATTGACCGAACAAACTTTTGTCCAACTATAAACACAATACCGCAATAGATTGCACAACTACTAACACAAACAACATTGAGCGCCATATATAACACACAAAGAAATATAGCGGCACTTCTTATTAGCTTTTCCAACAGCAAAAAAAAAACACTGTGATAAAAAAAGGTTGTGGCAAAAAAAAACGTTGTATAAGCCGATAAATAAACGTGATTTACTATAAAGTAAGCTTGTAAAATAAACACTTAGATTCTTCTATTTGGAATTCGATGATTGAATCCGAGAACTGTCCCGTTCTTATGTAGAACGCGACGCTCACAGTCCGTTAAGTTGACGTTCTGTGTACGCGGTCACATTGAACGTTCCATTGTATTTTCAATGGATAAAGTGTAGAGTGTAGCCACTATCTACGCCATATTTACAAATTCAATGAATCGTTCGACGCGATACCACGTGAACAACGTCTATTCTGTTGAATATTTTTTAGTATTGGCAACGTGACACCGCGTACACAGAACGTCAACCTGTCGAGCGTGTGAGCGTCGAGTTCTACATGAGTTCATTGTGTGTGAACTACAACTATAAACGTCAGCGATCAACATCAACAGAGACACTATAGCACATAGCATTAAACGCACTATTGCTTCACTCTTTGTACACAATTTGACATCACTTATGGTTTGGCGCGCGTCGTACGTTTTTCAAACGTTTATGTTTGATTCAAGTATTTCACCGATTTCACCGAATTTTCGTACTCAATATCAATATATTCATTTTTACTTGGAAGTTTTTTTTTATTGCAATGATGTTTTAAAATATATTTTGTCGAGAAATTTTTTTTTTCCAATTTCCAAAATTAAATGAAATTAAAACACATAGCATGAAACGTATTCATAGTAGAAATGCATATGTATTAGTTTGTACTTATTCATTATAATGTATTTAGATAGGACGCTAGCGCGGCCTGTGTGTGAACTATGAAATCGACACTTGCTTAGTTTGTATACCGCACGCTAAAAATGCATTTTCGCTCGATCCAATTGTGATCTAGGGGCTTTTATCTCTATTCATCAATACAAATTTATATGCAAAATGGTTAAAATATACGGCGTATACGCGGGTTATATGTGAAATATGCATAAAATATACGGTGATGCATAAGTAACTTATTACTTATTACTTTCATTTTATTGCTGTAATAAGATGATGTTATTACTTATTTAAGTAATAAGTAGGTAATAAAGTAATAAGAATTACATTTTTTTACTTCTATAATGCATCAACAGTGGAGGATGCGATGATTGCTTTCCGGTGGCACGATATATGTAAGTGTTTTGTTTCGAATTTTTGAGTTTTCTGTGTGTTTTTGTCCTGTTCACCCTGAATCAAAATGTGTACATATGCGAATGACTTTTTCCAGCTTTAACCGGTGAGAAAGTAATAAATCCGAAAAATAAATATCAGACCAATGGTCTGCATATACGCATATCAGTCGGTCACACATGGCCCCTGAGCCAAATGAAATACAAACTGAAACAAAAGCACTTTGCATTGGCTCACGCTCCCTTAGAGATATTTGTGCCTGTTAACTCTAGATGAGCAAACTGAATTCTGGCAAACTCATTGGCCGATTGTAGAATTCAATTCTTGTCGGACCAATTTGCCAGTGTCCAGTCTCAGCTTTTACAGCATAAGAGGTCGAAACAATATATCACATTACACACTCGATTGCCCGCCGCTTAACGTCTTGAGATTGTGACGGAGAGATAGAGAAATCCGTTGGAATAAATAAAAAACCTAGAGTCAAATTCATACGCATTATATTTTACCAGCTTTTGATTAGTGTGCCAGAGAATGTTCCATGTTGGTATGAATTGTTATGAGAAAGTATAAATCAAAATACATACACCGCATGAGTAAAACCAACGAGCCGAGAGAAAATTAGAACATTGCATGCAATACCATTGTTGTTCTAATAACAATTCCAACGGCAACAATGTGTGTGTGTGTGTGCACGTGCGTGTTGCTGTCCCGGTGGAACAATAATAATATTCAAAGCTGAATTGTATTCAAATTAAGGTTTGAATGCTAGAAAATGCTTGCATTGATGAAGAGAATGGAATTCTATATTATTAATGTAGTCGATGAATTTATTTTACTTTTCCGTACGCAACGTGTCAAGGGAAAGTATAGGAATTGGTCCCGAAAACTTTTTTCTCAAAATTAGCTTAGAACATCATCAAAACTCATGAAACGCATAGAAAACCACTTTTTGAGGCATTATTCCGTTCGTGTGCCGTCGTTGTCGTTGTCGTTGGTGTGTGTTAACACGAAAACTCAAAAAATAATTAAGATAATCAAAATCTGAAAGTCCCAAAAGTTTTATATCCAAAAAACTTAGTTTAAGTTCGAAGATGAGCCATTTTCGATTTGACCCTAAGAAAAACCTCAAAAAATTTACACTTTTGTATGGGAGGTACCCATAAATCGACTCCGATTGGCTTCAAACTTCCTAAGGTTTCATTTTTTAGAAGAAAAATCAGAATCTGAAAGTTTGAATTCAATCGGAATCGATTTACGGGTACCTCCCATACAAAATTTTCGAAATTTCGACTAAAATGACTGATTTTTCGGCTATTTCATATGGGAGGTACCCGTAAATCGATTCTGATTGGCTTCAAATTTTATGAGGTTACATTTTTCGGAGAAAAACTAAGATTCTGAAAGTTTCATGTTGATCGCATTTGCAGAAGTTTGATTTTTGGTCCTCAATTTTTGTCGAAATTTTTTTTGGAAAAATGGAGGGCCAAAAACCAAACTTCTGCAAATGCGATCAACATGAAACTTTCAGAATCTTAGTTTTTCTTCAAAAAATGAAACATTAGAAAGTTTGAAGGCAATAGGAATCGATTTGCGGGTACCTCCCATACAAAATTGTCGAAATTTTAGTTAAAGTGACCGATTTTTCAAGAATATTGAAAAAACCAAATGTACGGAAAAGTTTTGGATTACGAATGTAATTCTTTTTATGCTTGGATCGTATTTATCATGAACATTTTCACTTTAACTCGTTGAATTGTAGATTCTCTACAGTGCAGCTCAATTTCTCAATATTTATGCTTCCAAACATCGGCTTCGTACCTCCAAATATTCGCTCATTATAAATTGGTGTGGCATGTCATTTTAGACAACATAGGTACATGTGACAAAGATCCGTGATGGATATTCGCCAAAGTGACAAAAATGTCATGCAAAACGCTTTAATGCAATATGAATGGAGTACATGAAAATATGCAAATGTACGACGCAAAAATGGATTGGTACAAAACAAAACGAAAATACTTTCACACATAAACGAACCCAAAAATAGCAGTCAAAAAGAGCGAATGAGAAAAACGGCTGGAACAAAAACAAAAAAAAGCATTTTAATTTGGAAATGAATTTACAGCTCACCTGTTTTGCGATGTGCCATTTTACATTTTCCATTTGGAGCTGTCTGCATGGAATATTGTGCATTGTATTTGTGTCACTGTTTTCATTGCCATCGCGCTATAAAACAAATGTCCCACTTCAAACTGATGTTTCATGAACAAGTGAATAGAGTACAGATAAAATGGCAAGACACAGTTGATGAATCGAGGAATGAAAATAACATGCGAAAAATAGTGTTAGTTAAAAGCCCATATGACATGCCAGTTCTGATGAGGAAGCATATGAGCAAATAGTAGGAGGAATTCGAGACTCGAATTTCGGGCGAAACATAATAAAACTAAACACACACCGAGACAATGAATATAAATCAAGTTTTACTTTGTTCTTTGCCATTGAACAATATGAATAAGCATGAAGCATGTGAGTGTATTAAATGTTAACTATCAACAAAACACTGTTATTCTATCAAATACAATATTCTCGGAATAATGCATGATGGGATGGTGGCCAGCTAGTAATAAAAAGTGAATGAAATATAATCGAACTAACGAAGATTTAATTTCTGCTTTCAAAGGTAACTAATGTAATCGGATTTTTTTTAAGTCGCGTACACGCGTCAAGGTCGAGTTAGAACGTAATTCCATCGAATGTCACCGACTGCGGCTGAGTAGATGATGGAAAAGTTAATTTCAAAGGAAATTTGAACATTTCTTTTTCATATTTCGTTTGTGTAAAAAAATGGTTTTTCCGAAAAAAAATATGTGGATGGATTTCGCCGAATTAAGGACATCAATGGCAGTGTTTTTTTTCCAAGGCGCACTCTACATATAATGGTAATTTTTTGCATTTCAGCCGTTACATGTCAACTGCGAATGCTTGTATAAAATATTTTCATTGTTACACCTTTCGACAATTTTTTTTCATTCCATTTCTTTTTTGTTCGCTCATTCAGCGTTACGAAATTCGTATTTTAATGTTTATGCATACGGACAAAAAACTAGCATATACACATTTCATTGAATAGAGCAGAAACTTCCGTACTTTCATATTAGCTTTAACAAATGACTCGCTTTTTTTGTCATCATGGATACGCAAGTTGAAAAGTCACGAGAGAAAGAGGGACAAAATAAAAGACGAGAAGAATGATGTTGAGTACAGATAGATAAGTTAGATCTGTAATACAGATTTTGTATATACTTTCACTCAAAACGGTTGTGAGCAAAAGCACTGAGACAACCACAGTTTGTACGAGGTCATCGCAAGTGTTGGCAAAATATGTAAATATATAATGCTTCGAATCAAATTAGTGGAAACGAGAAAATGACATGTATGCTTGAACAAGTCTCGCTTTACCGTCGACCACCGTATAAAGTGCAGATGTGGCTGATGGTGTTGAACGCAAACAAATGGTGTGTAACGTGCAAATTCAAATGGGGAGAATGAAGATGGTGAATTAATGCGTTTCGCTGTTGAAGAAGGTGGTTGCTTGGATGCAAATCCTAAAAGAATACTCAGAACATCGGCAGCAAAAATAAGATGGGTACGGCGCATGAAAAAAAAACAGAGAGAGAGAGAGAGAGTAAGAAAATTGAGGGAGGAAGAAAAAGATGAAAGTCGTGCCCTAAGGAAAATATCAAATTTCATCAACCAACAACACAATGTACACTCACATCATTAATTTTTTTTAATTGACTTTGGTGTTAATTAGAGGAAGTGTTTGTTTTTTTTTCTCTTCGAATAATGTTTACTTTGTAACAGAACCTATTTATTTTTTTTCTCTGTTGTTATCTACTCATCTCTTTCGCAATGAGTAAAATCCGTTGTCGATAAAGGTAGAGAAGTGAGTAGACCAAATAACGGAGCAAAAGAAATGTGTTCGCGTGTTCTTTCTCGGCGAGGGAATCTGTTTTTGTAAGAATATACCTATATAAACTCAATTAACACCGAAATGGTTTACGTTGAACGTCGAAACTCGAGCATGATTTTTTTCAGTAAAAGAAAAAAATGTGACACTGACTGCAACAGCCACATGATACCATCTAGGTCTAAAAAAAGGTTGACTTTGGGATGAGTTCATAACTTTACAAATATTAATTGAATAGACAGTGGTTCAATACATAGAATTCACTCGAAAAAAGATCGAAATATCGATTGTAGTTCAATTGAAAAACCAATATTTCGGATTTAAGGCATGGCGTATCTTGAGCATTTTCATTGTTAAAAGGAAACGCGGAGAGAACACAAAATATGTGTTTACAACGAATTTGATACAAAAACTTGAATTGTTCTTCTTTCAAAGTTTGGTTTGATAAAAGTTTTCCAATTGTGGTAATGGGTGGAAATATAAAATCATACCATCTAAATGTTAGATCAAATGAAATTAAGCCAAAATATACGTACAGTCAAAGGAACATAACAAATTAATTGTGACTTTAATTTAAAGAAAGAAAGATGAAAGGGTAAGTTGAAAAACGAGAGAGCTTCATTTAGAAAGACGATAAAAAAAAGTTTGTGTCAATCATGACAAAAGGACACGACATTAACAATACTTGACTTGATTTCTTCTGGGAATTGCGCTGTGTATTGTGTATTGTGTATGTATTTTTTTTTGGAACTCAATTGATGGCAACCACCCCTCTCAGTATTGTACTAAGAATTCGCAATGTGAAAATGGAAGCACGATGTTCAAGCATCCAAGTACAACGCTATCAATTTGACAGTGTTAAAGCACAACGCATTTCTATCACTAAATGTATGCTCACTACTTCGCTTGCCATTTCACTGAAGTACTGAAGTCATTGAGATGGTTCACACAAAATCATTTATTAAGTCCAAAAAGCAAATGCTTGATTTTCAACCTCCTTTTCTGCGATGGCTTTTCAATCATAGTTCGTTAGCACACGTTGTTGTTTGCAGTCTGTTATTCGTTGCTTTGTATAGGGGCATTCTTTCATTTGAATACAAAGAAACCATTCGAATGAACAAAAGCCGCACAACTACCATAATAATCACTCATCATTCGACGCTTATTCTTTACTGTGGCATTATTAACAGTTGAGAGACATTCCGTTGTCGTAATTTGTGAAAGAGGAACTTGACATATAATCACTGCATCATATGAATCCTACTACTGGGTGCAGTTTCTTTGTGTTCTCTACTCTGAAAAAACTGATGTAGAGTTATGTTAAACTGTTTGTGTTGACATTTATTTTACAACAAGTATTCAAAAAGTTTGTGGTGATTCTCTACATCAGTTTTTTCCGAGTATCTCACTCTCAGAGTGTGCAAATTTGTCGAAACGCTCTTTGGAAGGATATTTTTTTTTTCATGCAATGATATCAACATATCAAAGAGCTTACATCCAAAATCCCATCACAGTACATTCAAATCAATTCAAATTCACGCAAAAATATGCTTGATGAGGGTGTAGGCTACAATTTACAATATATATGAATTTTAAATTATAATTCCTTTTTTATGTTACATTTCTTTATATGGTGGCTGATAATAAGAATAGAATTTCAGGAAAAACAATGGTGAAATGTCACATAACGAATACGCACAATCGAAACCTAAATTTACATGGTCAGTGTTACATTAATATTGGATTCATGTTTCATTTTCTAGGAAGTTCATTTCTTTATATTTGCCTTTTTTATGTTACACTTCTTTGTATTCACAGTTATTCCTGCAAATCTTACACAGCGGAAAAAAAAACTTTATGATTCATTCAAATATCATTTCCAACAAATGTCAGTCATATTTGAGTAAGGTACAATCAAAGTTTGATGGTAAATTAGAAAAAAAATGGATTCATCTCAAACTTGTACCATTTTCTCAACTTTTTCACAACAAATTATTTGACAAGAGAAATTACGGAATGTAGCGGATGAATTAGTTTCAATTTTTCTCCGTCAAGTAGTAAAATCCATCGTTTTCATGCAATCTCTTTTGACTCGGGCTAAAATAGATGGAGTTTTAGAAATGAAGGAAAAATTAGAAAAACTTCGACCAAACATTCTAATATTGAGGAATATAAAAGGCTGGAAACGATATTTTTCCCATTTTACATGCAAACTTGCAAACAATACATTCGGAATGAAGAATGCCAGAATTGCATTCAAATCGACTGGAAATATCAATATGAAGAGGTAAAATATCGTTGTACAAGCGTCAGAGTGTGCTCAACAGTGGTATGTGCCTATATTTCAAGTGCCTGATCCTTAAGACTGAATTATTTTGGACACAAACTGAAATCAACTATAGGGATATATTGCTTTGTAAATTGATGTTGTTGTCGAAGAAGTTGTTCGATATTATGCTTATGCCATTTCGTAACATGTGAATTTCAGTGAATTCTCTGCTAGCAATGCTAGCATGAGTGCGTTCAATATTATGCTTATTAGTAATAATATTTTTTTCATATGAATCAACACTGATTTCGAATTCGGTACAAATACTTTTTCGTTGGTTCTATTGAAATTCAATGTGAAACTGTGCGTTAACAATGTTTGCGATGATATTTACTACATTGAAAATACGTCTAGTCCCATCATTTATAATATATGCTGATATTTCTATCGATACATTGTCGTGGCGAATGGAGTGGAAAGAAAGGGAAACAATTACATACATCATATGGAAAAATCGAACAATACTAACAATCCAAGTCCAAACTCTCTTCGTTTTCTCTCGAAGAAACATTTCTTGCTGGATTCACTCGACTGATTTTCGGTATAAGAACTCAACTCTGGATGAAAACACACTCTTTTTCTCTATCATTACCTATTCGAACAGATTTTTTTTTTGTGTTCGCATTTATTTTCTTGATGATTTGTCAATTTATTCTAGTATGTTTGTTCAGCGATTAAAATCATTTTCCAACAACTAAATGCGACAGCGTGCGCTATAATCAGGCGCCGTGTTTTACACACGTACGACAATTTATCAAGGGGCGAATCACCACTGAAAAATCATTTTCAGTGATTTTCTGTGCATTTGAGTCTTTTTCAGTGTTTTTAGTCTTTTCAGTCTTCAGTCATTTTCCATATATATTTGCCGGTAAAACGTCATCCCAAGTGTCATATTGAAGTGAAGATTAGTGAGAGTTCTTTGTTGACATTTGCTAGTTTTCCAGACAGTAAACAAGCAATTATTATTTGCAATTTTATTCATAATTATTATGAATATAGCAATTGTGAAGTTCATGATCGTATCGATTTTCACGCACCATATTTGTTCAAAAAATACTGTCCTTGTGATGAATATCCATATTGCTCTTAAAGTCACTTATAAATAAATTATGTTTCTCATTTTGTGCGTTTGTTGCAAAGTATTCCATTGGTGCAAAATATCGCAAACCATCGTTGGACTTTGCACCAACAATTTTTTTCTTCTACATGTTCGACTACTCCAATATTGGAATACAATCACTTGAAATCTGAACGAATTTGAATCAGGCGCATAAACATTACCAATGTAATTGTTACCAATTATTGGATGATTTATGCCGGTTATTTTTTATCTAGATAAAATAGTTGATGCATCGGTGCGAATTAAATTTTTGCTTTGATTAACGACCAAGCTATCTAAATTTTCAGACGTAATAACATTAATTAGTAATAACAACGTAATAACGCTTCTCGAATATTGCACAATGCACATGATAGAAGAATAAATAAATATTTTTGCTATGACTATTGTCATATCACTCGCTATTTGCTTCCAAAAATATTCGTTTGCTTCTTTTTTGCTTGTGAAAACACAACCAATCAGCATGTTTTTAGATCATTTTTTGACATTTCAGCCATTTTCATAATTTTCAATCTTTTTCAGTCATTTTAAGTCTCTTTCCGTCTTTTTCCGTCATTTTCGGTCTTTTCAATGTTTCAGTGGTAATTCACCCCTTGCAATTTATCGCCAGTCATGTCATGATTCTAGGAGCTTTGAATTTTGAAAAAAAATACGCATTCAACATTTTTCCATGCGTGACAGTGAATAGTCATGCAAGCACGTCCATATATCCCTGTGTAAATGTAATATTTGATCCTACTAACACATAGATCTACGACAAAGTGATGAAGGCTTTAATAAAGGCCATAAGCGCAGTAAACGGATTGAATTTATAATATATTTAAATCGAAAAAGCTTTGGGCGTAGCGCTAAATTGGACTGTTCCCATCATCAAGCACCAATGTTATGAAATATTACCGCTTCACGTTTTAATGAAATTTTTCTCTTTCATTTTGGCTTTGTTTCAACTACAGCTTTACACGCTATATTTCAATCATTTTTGGTTATTCATACGTTAAGCTGATATGAAAAATATGGATAATATATTGCCCGCACAGCTGTAGTTCCAACATTTCATGGTTTTGAAGAAGAAAAAGAAGAAAATTGTCGACAAATCCGTCTAATTTTTTTTATTCATGGAAGAATTACTCGGAATTAGTGGTGGTATTTATCAGCATTGTTTAATCTCTATTTCAGTAATATTTTCCATCTATTGTATTATTGTAATTCATGGTTATGGTGGCCCGTCTGTGTGTGTCATCATTATTTTTCATTTGAATGTGTTATTTCATCGGTAGCGATTGAGGTGGAGGTTGAGTCGGAGGTGGTGGTAGTGGCGGCAGCGACGGTGGTGACGATGAGCTGATGCAATGGAACGTTAAGTCTATTTTATCTCGTTCACAAAATCTTTGCCGACCGCGAAATCTCATTTTTTCTACGAGATTTATGGGCCTTTTATTTCCTTTTGCCAGCTCTCAAGCGAAATGTCTGCTGTTAATATATGGTGACCTAAGATACACTCACTCAACATTATAGAGAGTGTACACGATAGCGGAAGTGAAAGTGTTTTCCACCACTCTGTGAGTGAGATTAACCGAGAAAAAAAAACTCTAAGTGCATATTCCAAGAACAGATTACCTTGTGTAAAGATTGTGTGGAGGTTTTTCCTCGGATTTTACGAAAAAGTAATTTA
Source organism: Sitodiplosis mosellana (assembly GCF_009176505.1). Lineage (NCBI taxonomy): Eukaryota > Metazoa > Arthropoda > Insecta > Diptera > Cecidomyiidae > Sitodiplosis > Sitodiplosis mosellana. The sequence continues at coordinate 15,143,245 of NW_022595244.1, read as the reverse complement.
TGGACTGGATGATATTCTATGGGGTAAACACGAATTCTGATACTGGTACTTTTTTCTAATTATTCTATTGTCTACGAGCTAGGGGGAAAGGACGACACAAATTCAAAGATAACATGGAAATATTGTCAATGTCTAACAAAACGTGCAAATACGACAAACGAATGCTAGAAGATGTATGCGTATTTGCCATTCTGATTCGTGCTCAGCGAACACTGCTCAATACGGAAGAGACGAAGCAACATGAAAACAACAACAATAACATAGGCGAGCGCTATGCAAATGCTTGCAAATGAACGTGAATATGGCAAATACGTCAAGTCGTTATTTCCCCCTAGTCTACGAATATGACTCTAAATTTGATCAACTTTTTTTTTCTGAAATGTCTAAAAAAGCGAATAGAGGTGCTAATGTATTAAAATAAAATTAATCATTTAGTTTTACATATGCAATAGATGCTACTAGTATCATTCTACTATAATTTACAAGTCGTGTCTATAAGGTGTTTTACCGTACAGTTAAAACTTGAAAAAAATTGAACTTGTGAATTAAAAAAAAAAATTATTTGCAACTTTACAAGGAATTGTAAAATTGTCCATCACTTCCACAAATTCTCAATTTTGTTCCAAACTTGTAACTGTAAAAAGCCCCCTGCTTTCGAAGGTGAGAGGTGAGATGTTGTCAACATTATGTGGTTATGTTTACTTGTTTGTTTTTCTGCAGCAAAATATCCCCGTTCTCTCGTTTGTTTCACTTACAGCACACTTACTCATACACTTTTACACTGGACACATGGCTGCAGCCACAGTTGCAAAACAACAAAAAGCAGCAGTAGCTGCAGACGAACCGAGATGAACAAAAAAAATTAATGCATAAAAATGCCAATGAATCAATTTCCAACAGATCGTGTAATAAGATTGGGATAATAAAACTATGAGTTCGTTGTAAAAAAAAAAACTCGTAGAACTTTTGCACATTGGTTGAATTAAAAATTAATCAGCCAGATTTTATCGAAGTGAATGTTCGCGGCGAATGATTCAAAACTCAAAATGCGAAGAAAAAACACTGAGTTTTTTTTTTGTACAATGAAAAACTTGTGTTCGGCTGTTTTTTTTTGTCTTTATGCTGTTTTTATTATATGACCGCCGTCGAGCCCAATTTGCATTCGAATTTCAATAATAAAATGCAGAAAATGCACACTTTTTCTATCTCTATTTTATTTTTCCATTTAAATTCCATTGAAATGCGAAAACTGACTGAATAGTAAATTTTATCAAAACATTATCTGTCGAACGCACTAGATCGAGCGTAAGCAATCGGGCGTTGTGAATGTAACGAAAATTTCGTCAATTTTTTTTATCTGTGTTTCGATTCGCTGTGAAACGTGTCTCATTGTGTGTTATCAGCACGATATCCAAATCATGACTGATTTCAGCTCAATGAAGTTACAATCATGAGTGGTGCACACGCTTTCGTCTAGCTATGCGTTCGTTTCTCATGCTGGATAAAATTGGTGTGTGTTGGTTGTACAGCGAAGGGGACGTATGGGTTCGCTCTAATCTAAGGCATTCATCGTTTCATGTCAGTGCATTTTGTTGGATATTCAAGTACGCATATATTGCGTTCAACAATGTACTTGAAGATGTTGTGTTTTTGAATTTACCCGACTTTCCGCGAAATTAAAATATTTTTGCATCGACGGTGCATTGCTATGCATACATAATCAAAATTTTCAAAATATTTATTGTGTTATTTCGGCAATGCGATGTGCAATGAATAAACATCATTCGATGATTCAATTCAAAATAAACATATTCGGTTGCCCCTTTTGGTGTGGAACACAACGCGTGCCGGAGCGCGTACGGTCGCGCATGCCCAGTTACGCAAAGCGGCTGCGACCACTGAATAGGCGAGAACGGAGTAATCTGGAACAATTTTGATTGGTATAGGAGGAACTGGGGTACAGTAAAGGAATGCTAAACAGCGTTATGTCCTGCAATATGAAATTAAAGGAAAAGTATTGTGAAAAGGCATCTTTTGGCAAGTAAATTGATTTCGCTAGGAGGTGGAATAGCACAATGTGCAATTGGCACATACTGTGTGGTAATCAGGTATACCTGACATTTTGTCACTTTTGTCACAGCAAAATGTCGCAATCGGTTAATTTTTGTCGATAGGGTTAGTGTCATTCAATATGCACCGAAGCAACGTCGCCTTTCTTGCTCTTTGTAGAATCCTTGCTCTCTCGTTTGTCTTCTTTAGTTTGTTTTTCGAATTTTTTCGCCGCAATAAATCCTCAAATCCAAAAAAAACATTCACAAAAATATTACAAACATTCAGAAAATGCCATTAAATGTGTTGAATAACAGTGTTTGTATGCGTTAGATATGTCGTAAAATGCTTAAAATCCAAAAAAATAAACTGTCCCACATTACCCCATTCGTCTCTATAAAAAAAACATCCACAATGTGGAATAAACCATCCACATGCACGCTCACACTCGCTGCTTATCTGGTCACAGTATTTACAACTATATTCAGTGGGATAGGATCGCCTTCCGAAATTTTGTCTATTAAATTGCGATTAAATTTATGTTGACGCTTCGATGTGGTGAGTACTCGAAGACAAGAGCAGCGTTTGTCTATGGCATTTTGATTATCCATTTGGCGTTCAGAATATTTTGGGGGCGAGTCCATGTTAAAGATTTATTGCTTTCTTCGCTTGTTTTGCTCGTGCTGGATTTAGCGCTAAGATTTGCTTTGGGTATCATCCAACAAAATAGGATGATGTGAACGTGCAAATATTTAGCTATCACAGGTTCATGAATTATTACTTTTTCTGCTTATTCCATCACTCTATGAAATATCCAAGGTGAATGCGTCTAAAAGTAAGCAAAAGAAATCTCACAACAATTATTTCCACAAATCGGGACATTTCCATGCGTTTGACGAATGTTTTCGATTTGGCTCATTCGACACAACCTTGGGCACAATGCATCACAATGTGTGTGGTATGATATCTAGGCAAAAAAAAATAACAATGAGAGCAGCAACAATGAAGAGCAAGCCAAAGAATTGGTCGCATTTAGTTGCTCTGATTATTATTAATGCACGTATATGGCAGCGATGTCAAGGAATTGACTTACCATAACTTATCATTCGAATAATGTTCCATTGAATCTGATTCGCATTCATGTTGACTCATTCAATTGCTGCGCTGGATTTCGGTGATGATTGACGGCTTTTCACTCGCACAACGCAGCAAAAAACTGATGATTTATTTCTGTTGTCCAGTAAATTAGTTAACTGCTACATGGCTTCACCTCATTCTCAATAGTTGGAAGCTTTTTTTTCACACTCAAACAAATGAATCCATGTTGAAAAATTGTCTCAATACTCGACACTGTGAAAAATATCGATGTTACAGTAGAAAAAGATTTATGTTCGCTATAAAAAAGTTATATTGCTCAATTAGAAGTTTGGCACGCGCACAATAGAACGGTGTGGAAGTGGAATGGTTTTATACTCAAACGATACACATCGTTTAACGGGTGAGAATGTGAGCTATGATCTATTTGCCCGAGGGCTTGTACTTTAATTTCACCAACAACAAAAATACACACAATAGAGCCTGTGTCTGTGGGCAACGACAGAGAGAAATTATCTGAAAACGAGCAACAAACATGCGGCCATTGGGCCGTATCGTACCACATTGAACGCATGGTGGGAGTTCATAGTTCGGCGTATTGACACGTTCGATATAAATTATTCACTTATAAAATTGTTTCGGATCTAAAGTTCACATTTCTTTTTCTCTGGTTCACATAGTTGACAACTCTTCGAACAACGTCGGGATATTATGATATAAATAATAATTCTGAATCAGTACCAAAATTGAGAGAAGAAACCGAGAATGAGTAAATATTTAACGAAGTAGGTGAAACAGTGGATCTCTTCGGCTTATACTGAACAACGTTATAAACAATGAAAAATCTCGTTTCCCAAACGATCCGTAAAAATCATAGCGCACACTAGTGCAAATAAAAAAAGCACTTAGAATGCCATTCAAGATATGAGGACGCCGTTTAGAAAAAAAAAAAATGAAAAGACATCGTTAAAAGTTGGAAATTTTTTTGCAATTCTATACGTGGGTTTAAATCAATCTAGAAAAGAGTATGCATATAAAGTACAATTCCATTGCTTCAGTGCTTGAACGATGGACGTAGGCAAAAAAGAAAATACAGTTAACTAACTCAATATACATATGTGCCTTGTTAGACTTTACCATTCAGTGCACTCATTCATGCCAGCGGGATGTTGTGTAACTGGCTCGGGTCGCAAGGCATAAGCACTCTTCCGTTTTACGGGAGGAATTTAGCGTTCTGTGTTCTACATTCCATATATTCGCACGGGAATATTTACATCGCAATTTAGGTGTGTAATCAAATTGACGCAAAACCATTCACAGCTGCTCCTGGCTGCTCCTTTTTTGAATTTCAAAATGTTTTCGATTGGTTTATTAGGATGCGCATTTCGCACGATCCACATCGTCTTTCCTATTTCTGATTTTTGTTGTTTGCTTACACCAAGCCAAGCAAAATTGTATTTTGATACATTACATTACATCCATTCGAATCCATTTGTTTGTATTTATACATTCGCGATGGAATCACAATCTGAGTACACGCAAAATAGCAACACGAGAGACATTGAGACATCGACAAAGAGCACAACCAAGACCAAAAAGTAAACAGAAAAATAAAAAAAAAGTAAGGTGCTCTCTCATCGTCATTCGAATTTCCAATTCAATTCATGGCTGCCAAGTGAAACAAACAGATTTACCAAATGGCGTGCTACTCAAAACCGTTCGCTTTATTTGCGTATAAACCATTTGATACTGAACAATAATATCGATTTTCGAAATATCTCTGAAGATTGACACACAACAGACAGGCAATAATGGAATAAAGGAATTGTGAGCCACTGTGCGTGCGGTGGAAACAACACTTGCAATTGAATCGACTTTATTGAGTTGAAATGCATAAGAATCGTTCGAATTTAAGTGGTGAGATGTAAGCGAACGTATGTTTTTCAGTTTTTCTACCTCTATTCCCGACAGTTTGACGGTCAAAGAATTTGAATTTTGCTTTTCAAGCCATTCTTCAATCATAATAATTCCTCTCCAGAGCCGCGACACTACCTATTCCCTTATTTTGAATGATTTTCCAGAATTTAGTGAATGTGAATGATCCTTTTGAATGAAAGCATCCATCGCGAATATAGTGAGTCAGCGTCACGGAAAATTAACAGGAGCCATTTTTGTAGACCAAAAATTCAAGAAAAAATTGCATTTATTAGGATATTGGTTTTTGTTGAGAAGCTCTTCGACAGACTAAGATATCAAACATTTCTCTGACAAAGAAATTTTCATTGTCAAGGGCATCTAGTGATTATAAACTCAAGTGAATTCAATGAACTTTACCTGTTTCTGAGTGATTGCCAATCATTGTATTCGTATGCCTATCTAATGAAAATAGGTGTGGTTTTAAGTGTGATATTTGAACGGTGATATCTTAAAACGCAATTTGATTGTTTCGATATCGCTTACTTACTTGCAAAATCCATTTCTGATTGATTTTTGGATAAGAAGCAATTCATTATTGACATTTTTCCATGAATGTGATGAAATAAGTAAGTCAATCAATGAGTCATGACTCTTAAGTGCACTTATAACTTATAATTTCTTTGGAAAAAGACAAAAAATATATTTTTGAAATATGTTTTATTATTTATTTTCTTTTTTATCGGTGCAAAAATGAAGCAATGTTGTTCAGTTACGATGAAACAATTTGCCTATATTTTAAGAACAATTTTCTTGTTTTAATTAAATAATGTAATTGCAGTCATAGCTGAAACTGCAAGAATTGATGCTTTTGCTAAATCACATCCAGTACTACCTCCAGTCTCTTGGTTACCTCCCACATTTTGACCGCCACTAGCACTTTGGTCACCTCCCGCACTTTGGGTGCTTCCATCATTTGGTTTAACTTCTACAACTTGTGGGGGCTTACCAGTTTCAACATTCGTTTCGTCTATATGCGTTTCCTCAGGAAGTACGACGTATGGCTCGAATTTGATTGCACTTAAAATTGAGAAATCGCCTTCAATCGGTGTGATTTTCCATTGTTTTTCGAGTCTTTTCGCCAAATCCGTGAAATATGCCGTAGAACCATTCTTCAAATTTAAAGTAATTTTCGTCATTTGTTTGTTGTTCTCCATGAAATCGGCCACACGTTCCACACTAACAGTGCTGTCACAGTTGATGTTTGCCTCCAGCAAACCGGTGAATTTCTTTGACATCGTTTGCATCGTTGCATCGTTAAAATAACCAGTTGTAATTGTAAGGGATTCCAAATCTTTGTTGCTTTCAAAGAAACTGATCCATTCGTCTTCAATATTGCCATCGACTGGCAATTCAAAATGTTTTAGATTTTTGAACAAAAATTTCCCGGTTCTGATGTGTTGATGAGAATCGGTGATTGAAAGTTTATTGACGTGTTCGAATTGGATTGTAGGCTCTTGATAATTAGCCAAATCAATTGGTACGTTGAAAGCAAGAGTAATGAGATCCGGCAATTTTTCGTTAACAAATTTAAGAAATCCCATTGTTGTCTCCTCAACTCGAAGCTGCTTGATTTGTGGATTTTTTTCGATGAGTTTGCCCAAATCATATGCAGTCGATCCGAATACATTCAGTTCGACTAGATTTTTGTAATAACGATCGTAAATGTAACCACCACTGTAGGTTAAATTCAAAACGCGAATTTCGGGGAATAGTTGATCAAGACCCAATTGATTATCAGCATGTTCCAACCAATCACCATCAAACACCACTTTTTTTACTTGTTTAAACGGTATTTGCATGTCTGCAAACGCTCCGTTTTTGCACATTTTTGCTTGGAATTCTTCCAACGTCTCGGAACAATGAACGTTAACCATTCGTCCGATTTCTTTATGGTTACCTTCAGGCATCAGATGATAAGCAATTGACAAATTTTTAATTGACTCTGAGAAAGCCGTCAAAAACTGTTGAGCGAAACTAAAATCGATCGAAATTTTTTCATTTGAAATCAAAATAGGTGCGTTGTCTTTCGATACGTAGCTTATTTCGATTTGACGTTGACCATATTTTTGACGAAATGCTTCATTCGCTGTTTGATGTCGTCCAGCTTCAGCTGTAAGTGCGTCGTGCATGAGTCTCTGCAAAGTCTCACTTTCACTCTTCTCCACATCTGTAACGGCCTCTTCTGAAGAAATGAAAAAATGCACACACAAACAACTCACAATGAAGAAGAGTTTCATCTTCATTTTTACGCTAAAATTGATTGAACTTTGAAATGAATGAAACAAAGACCAGACGCCAACTGCTCAATTGTAGATTGCATTAACGTCTTTATATTTGACGGTACGCGCATAGATAAAAGGTTCCATTAATATCAAATCGCAGTCACTCCCCTCACTTGACTGATTAACTTAGATTAACTCGACAATTAAAACAATTTAAATGTTTGACAGTGATGAATGATTAAATCTTCCGATTAACAGTAACAAATGCGAAAATCCTCAAAAAAATTCAAACGCAAGTACATTTTTGGAATTCACCTGTAAGATCATCAATAGAACCGAAAATGACGCAATATTTGAACATTTGCGATTTACAATATCGATGATTACAATCCAATCCAAGGGGCAAATTACTACTGAAA
>NW_022595244.1:14959978-15130483 GCF_009176505.1 Sitodiplosis mosellana | reverse complement strand
TTAAAAAAAAAACGACTATAATTCCATCTAACATTGATTTTCGCTTCATTTTCTCATTTCTTTTTATTCGACTGCATATAGCGGCTACTGCTATATGCAGACGAATTTATTTTATATGGAAATTTTTCGACTGCATTTAGCAGTGGCCTTATTCTTGGCACTTCTTTTATTCTTATTCTTTTATGACTGAACAAATAAGTTGAGTCAAATCTATATACATATATTACATTTAATGTTCGTCACAGTGTGTATCGTGAGTGTTGAGGCATCTTTTAAATCATAGTTCTGTTGTTATGCGCGTCATTTAATTTCTCGCGGCTTGAATATGGTTCTCAAAAATACAGTCTTTGTTCATTTTCCTCATTCATTTTTTGCAAAAGCAGCCAATTTTCATAAATTTCAAAAATATACCCTGGCAAAAAAAACCACATTTTAACATGATGTGCGTGTTTTTCATTGTTCAGACATTATCGATCGATTGAACGATATGTGGCTTAGCGTAATTGGTATGGAAAAAATTGACAAAATATCAAAAAAACTCAAATTTCAATGAAAAATTGAACTCTTCAACATTTTTAGAACTTTCTTTGTTATTTGCTCTGTTATATGTTTGATTCCTTTCGCCTCAAAAGTTGAATTGGTTTGTAAACTAGGGACTCAGCTGAATGTTAGTTATTACATGTTTAGCAATTATTGTTGGAAAGATTTATAATTTGTCGATTTAATGATGATACAGACAGATGAACATTCGATTTTGTCGAGTCGCGGAGCAACCTAGCACCAAAGCCAATAGTAGAAATATAATTGTGAAACTCAAGGCTGAAAAAACATAATTTTTTTATAGATAAAAGCATAGATTTAATTTTCAATCAATTTTTCCTTTATTCAACAAAATTAAAAGCATTCACACAGACACAGTCTAATTTATTGATACATAGAAATTCGGACAACATTAAATTTTCGAATGAAAACTTATGAAACTTTTTCGTAACTTTATGTTTTCGGCGTCCGCATTTAAAGTGTGCACGATCCAGCGCATTTCCAGCATTTATCACAGTCAGAATCTTGGTTACATGTGACATATTGGAAACTTTGTGAATATGATCGAGTTGTGTAGCACCATTCGCCACCAGTCAGGCTGACACCGCACCATGCCCAACAATGGCCCTTCTGACAACCAGCTTTCTCGCTGCACTCAAATGCATTCGTGATTGATTTGGTTACCCAATCAACTCCAACACCGATGCCTGCATCGCCCAATTGACGCTTCGTTCTGTTCAGCCCGGCTTCAAACATCTCCAAGTCTTGAACCGAATTTGCGTTTGGCTTTGCAACCACAACACTGTATGAAACACAAAATGCTGCTAGCACGACTAAAGCAAAAACGACATTCGGTTGAAATGACATCTTGTCAACTGAATTTACTAGTGTTTTGATTCAATAAAGATACTCCTCAGCAAAGATGATTTTAAACCGTTACTTGACTTGAACGCCTTCAATGAACTGAAATCAATTGAACTTATCACTCATTTTATATGAGAATTTTTCAGTTAAAACTTTATCGTCTTCAATAATTTCCTGTTCAAATACATAAACAACTATTCATATTTACATGTTGCCACTGAGAAGATTAATCAGTTAGGGATTCCCATTAATAATTTTACATGATAAGCTCGAAGAACCGGTCGATCTTGATAAAAACAAAATCCGCATAACAAAAGTCGTTGGGTTAATCCAGAGCGATAGTCAACTGTTGTTGAGTGAATGAAAATGTTTTGTTCCACAATTGAGGCTGTGAGAATGAAAATGGCAATACAGGAACAAACATTCTGAAACGCATCAAGAAAAAAAAATCGCAAAAATAAATCATGAGTTCTGATTATGCAAAAGTGAAACATGAATTTACATGGGCAGCATAGGAGGTTCATGGTTCACTTTTGCGTATTCAGAACTCATGATTCACTTTTGCGAATTTTTTTTTCTTGATGCGCTTCAGAATGTTTAATCCTGTATTGCCATTTTCATTCCCACAGCCTCAATTTTGGACATTTTTTGTTTTTATTTACATCAAATTTATGTTTGAGTTTATCAGTAGTCAGGATCAGATTTACAGAATACACTTTTTATTGAATAGTCATTAATTTAAACATGTTAAAACCAATGGTGTGAACACAGTTTCGTTACGCACAGTTATGTTTGAATCAAAATCCATCTTGTAAATAAAGAACTAAATTAATTTTTTAAAAAATACCTAATTTAGAAAATTGTGTTCATTATGGCAGCTACTAATGTGAAAATTGACATTTCAATTGGAAATGATGTCGCAATGTTTGTCCCCTTCGATGGCTCAGTTGTATTGTTAATTGCATTTTCGGTACTATTGAAAAGTGGCTCAGTAACTGTCTGCACCTCTTGTCCTTGGTCGGTAGTTACCTCCTTTTGATCTTGAGCTATGTCCATTGTGGTTAAAATGGAACTTCGTTTGCTGTTGTTAACTGGAACCATTTTCCATTCATCATCTAGCCGATAATCCAAATCCTTGAAGAATGATTGTGAATTTTTGGAACATTTCAGAACGAGTGTTTTCAATTCCTTGTTACTATTCAGAAAATTGGCCAAAGGTTCGATTTCAATGAGATTACAGCCCAATCTCACTTCAATCGAACTGTTAAGATGTAGAGGCAAATTTGGTAGAACATTTTCGGTAAAATTCGATATTGATATTATAAGAGACTTTTGGCCGCTGAGACTTGCCATAAACAAAGCCCATTCGCTGTTAACATCTTCTTCGACCAAAAGTTCAAAATTTTCCAAATTCTTAAAATGGAATTTATCGCTTTTAAAACTTCCACTTAAATCATAAATAGAGGCATACTTAACGCTATCGAACTTAATCAGCGTGCCGTTGTATTGATCCAAATCGTATGGTACATCAAATGAAATGAATTCCAATTTTGGTAGTTTGTCATTCAACATTTTAAGAAAATTGGTTGAACAATCTCTTACTGTCATTTTCTGAATCTGTGGATTGGATTGGAGGAGCCTCAATAAGTTGGAATTAGGTGCATTGAGGTTTAATTCGATTAACTTCGGGTAGTTTTCGTCTAAGATGTATCCATTTGAATAAACCAATGTCAAATAGCGCATCTCAGGGAATAGTTGATTAGAACCGAGTGATTTGTTACTTAATTTCTCCCATACTCCATTGAAAATTACACTCTCAACCTTTTTGAATGGTGTTTGCATGCCGTCAAAGGCTCCTTCGCTACAGTCGTTCACTTCGAATTCCAGCAACGTTTCGGAACAATAAAAATTGACAAAATTACCGATTTCTTTATGCCTGAACACCGGAATGGACACATATTTAATTGCCAGGCTCTTAATTAAATCCCCAAACACGCTCAGGAATCTCTCAGCTAACGAATGATCGATGAGCAATCGGTTATTCCAAACCATAGGTGTTGAAATGTCCGTAATTTCAACTGGTTTTTCTCCATACATCCGCATGAAAATTTCACTTGTTTTGCTTTTAAATTTTCGACCTTGATTCAGAAGAGCAATTAAATTCATGTCGTCAACACTGCTGCCGGAAATATTCAGAGCATTCCTTGTATTACTTGCTATAGATCGATCCAAACAAACACAATATTGAATGATTATGCAAACAAATATAAAAAGAATTCCAAAATTCATTTTTGGAGACGACAAAACATAAAAAACAACTTTACAAAAGACGAGATAGATACGAAGTGACTTCGTTAGCAAAACCTGTTGTTTTATTTCAATTATCATTTGTATGATCTTTTGTCTTATCATATAGATTGCGTGTTGAGGTTCCAAAGTCAGACACTTTGAAATATTGATTGCATCGAAAATTTTATAGAATTTCAAATGTATGTACTTTGATATCGAAGTGAGTTGGTTGCAAACAATAATTATTTCACGTTTGCTCGCAATTGTTTGCTTAAATTTGAATCAAGATTAATTCAGTTCAACACATAGGAATTTGAAATTCCAAATTTCTTGAAGTGGATGCACGAAGTCTTTCCACGAATCAGAGAAGATAATCACTTTGTTACAAAATACGAAAAAAAATCTTTTAATTTTAGCATATTTTCATATGCCATGAACCAAAAAAAAAAACAAAAGATATCCCTTGAAACGCGTGCTCTCAGAATTCAAAGGAGGCAAACTAAAAAAACATGTAGTGTAAAACATCAAATTACCCAATGTGTTTTTTTGTAGGCAAAATGTCAGTTTACCTCCATTGTATTAAAATTGTTGGCGGAATGTCATTTTACCTATATTGTTGGTGGAATATTGTTCCACTGTATTAACAATGTAGGTAAAATGACATTCCGCCGACTATTTTAATACAATGGAGGTAAACTGAAATTTTGCCTACAATGGCGAAAACAGAGTGGGTAATTTGATGTTTTACACTATATGTTTTTTAGTTTGCCTCCTTTGAATTCTGAGAGTGAAATTGATTGAAACACAATTCATTTGTATAGATGTGTGAATAAATGAATTTTATTAATAATCTGCCTCTTTTGTCACTTTCCATAAAATACATTTTGTTTTGAGTTAATGGCAATAAACAACATTTATATAAAATATATCCCATTTTCATTAATAATAATTTTTGTAATATGTGTTTAAAAATTAGTTGTTGTTCTTCTTTTAGTTGGGTTAGATCATTTCGCTTACAAATACAACGAAGTGAGATTAAAATCTTTTAAAGTATAATGTGAAAAAAAAAAAAAAAATTCAGAACGTGCAGTTGCTACATTACAGCGAACATTGTAAGTTGTTGTTTACAACACAAAAAATGGATGAATGATCCTAAATCTGGGTAAAATTTTAGCAGCAATTTCTCTAAATTCGTTTAATACGAATTTTTATTGTTATAATTTTTCGTTAGAAATAAATCTAAATATTTGATTAAATGACACACATTCAATAAATACATTTTACAATAATGTAAAGTTGATTTTAATTAGTTGTACATTGGACATTTACCGTTGTTCCTCTCATTCGCCTAACACTAGAATAATAAAAGTTTGAGATAGATAATTCATAGTTTTTGATTCATTTTGTGGACAACACATAAGCTACATAGATCGTAATACGAACAGCTAATATAAGCAACTCGTAATATTCGTTCATCTAATTCATAAATCGTTCTTCGTCCCATTTTATACGGTTCAGTTAAAAAAGAAAAGAAAACATTTTGGTCTCTGTGACATTCAGTGTGCGTTTCATTTACTTCATTGGACTTTCGCTCAATCGATGTTTGGCCGAGGCGGATCGGGGTTTACCACATGATCCGCGTCGCAAAGAACTCATACTCCCTCGAAAACCCTCGTGACCGTCAAGTGATTCCGTTGAAAAGGCTGCAAAAGAAGAAAAATATTGTTGAAAAAAAGTCAATTTCAATTTTGTGTTCAGCGATTTTATGTTGTTCTTTGTTTAAAAAAACCGTTTAATTGAAAGCAAGGTTGAGAGAAAAAAATGTTCAATAGTTCTCGTCTTAGTCGCATATTACGTTGTAAAATCTGAAAAAATCCAATTTGGTTGGAGATTCCAAACAAAAAACGCACTTCCTCATATTCACTCAAGTACAAGGAAATCAATTTAATATCAATAATCATGGAATAAGGAAACGAATTCATCACGTCATCGTTTTGTCAAGATTTAGCCCACAAAACACATCTCCTACGTAGATGCCATATTACGTATATGTTCATTGTAATAACGTAATTTGCGTCTAATTTCAATGGTGATAATTGAACTTGCACTATAAAATTACACTGATTCTGCTTATCACTGAGGTCATGTGTCAAGGCTGGAATAATGTATATATACGAGGAGAGGCACGGAAACACATACAGTCATTGTTCAATCATTTAACGGAATAGAACGTTATCATTTTGTCAATAAGAATTCAAAGGCATTCAAGATGATGCAAAATATTGCAATAAATTTACTTGTGTTCGCATCACTTGTACAAGGTGACGTTGGTTTGAATTGTTATGAAGCCGAGCATTGTGATCATTTTGATAAAAAACATGGGAACATTTGTTGCCCCAGCATCGATAATGACAATGGTGTGATAGTGTGTGATAAAGAGAATTTCGAAGGCAATTGCAAATTTTATTCGATGTATGGAAAACGATGTTTAAACTTGGATGAAAATGATACAGCCAATTCGGTCAACACTCTGAATAGATGTTTTCGAATATTTGAACATATCAATTGTCAAGGCAGATCACGCCCGTTACTTCCCGGCAGCCCATCTCACAACAGTATGAATGTACTTTACATGAATGACATAATCACTTCCGTCGGACTATGCAACGATCACGATTCTATCGTTGATTTTATTCGCCTTAAACGATTCACAGACTAACCACATCTTCGAATGAATTAGTATTAAAAAATGATAATAAGTTCAATTAGTGATGTGGTGAATTCATATAAATGTTTCATCGACTAATATATGTAATGAAAAACAAAATTATGATTCTAATAAAGTGAAGCCAAAGAATAATATTGCTTTCTTGTTTAACTTCATTCATACTATCTTGTTTCATTTCATTCGTTGTTAGTTTCTGCACAACAATTATGTCTTTTAGACAAAAACTGATCGAACTTAGGTCGAAAATTAGCGGGTACCTTTATCAGTTGGTGAATTCAGTGTTAAACTGCTCAAACTGCAGCTCAAATTGTGTGTTCTTGGTACAACGTGTGCTCCAGTCGAATCCTCTATAGGTAAACAAGTCTCGACCATTGCTTCCAGGCAATTGACAAACAGTTCCGATGACTCGCCCATCAAATTGTACTGTAAAAAAAGAATAAACAGATATTTTGATTAAATTAGAGTTAAAATTGCCGAAGGAAAATCAAAATTCATAGTCAATCGAGAAAAAAGTATTTACGCTTGTCTTTGTGAATGGACCAGCGAATCGCCACAGGCCACCAAATCCGCAACTCTGTAGGAAGTGCAATTGTTGTTGTGATGGATCTTCTGTGGCTAGCATATTTTGGATAATGCTCTGGATCGCTTTCAAAATAGCCTGGTCATTCGATATGGATAGCACATTGTTGATCTTTTGATCAAGCAGCGAATGACTATTGGAATCAGAAAGTTATAGGAAAATCAATAAATCAATACTACTTTTCTACAATTCAAGTTGAATTATTCAACTCAATTATTCAAATACAAATTCTCACGCAACAAATTTACATTGTCAAACGTAAGTCACTTACATGACTGGAAATACGCGCGGAAATACAACGGAACCTTCGGCCAAGTACTGATACAAAACTCTGGTTTCATTCTCATTGGATGTGTATTTGACAAGAGTGGCGAGTACAGTCAACACCAATGCTTGAGTTGATAGATCTGGAATAACCTCTGGATCCAACAAAACATTCGATTCGTTTGACACTGAAGATCGTGAACCTCGTTCCTACATTGTCCATGGAATATATCAGAAAAAGTTTGAAAATTGTTTCCATATAAAAGATGTCACAGTTTTCAATAAATTAAACAGATAAAATTTTGACAGTTAGAGTTAGTCTTACATGCTATTTCATTGATATGTACGAAAAAAGTCATTTTAATTATCATTCCTAAATTGAATTTGAAAAATACAATGAAAACCATGCAATCATTCAGAATTGAATACGAATCAAACGAAAAACATATAGATTGTTGTTTTACTAATTTGAAGAAGAAAAAAAAAACAATCACAAAAATCACTTAAAAATATTACAGTTTTAGAAAAACGGTTAAGACGAACAAACATAAAGAAAAATAGTAGCTTAGAATCTACGATTTGAACAGATTTCTTTCGAGGAAAATGTGCAGATAAAAATCCCTAAATCAAAAGGTGTCGATAGAAAAGGGTGATCACACAGAAAATATTTACTTTTTCCGAATTGGGTCACGAACAACGACAACAACAACAATGATGACAAAAATTTAGCAGTATGTGCCAATTCAGGCGAACACGAACCAATGAGCAGATGTAACAGAAAATTAGGGGCGACGAATAGACAAAATGAAAACGAAAATGATGGGAGAAAATCATAGGATCGACAGAAAAGAGAGCAGATTTTTTGTAGTTTAGATGAGTGACAGAGAGAGAGAAGAACAGACATAGATTTAAAAAAAACCAATCTGTATAAGCGGTCCCATGAAAATGGCAAAATGATGTCATGGTGGTTGTTTTATTCAAAATGACAGAGAAAATAATAATAAATTTACAGACAAAAGAAATAAACACTCGAAAATGCCATTTGTTTATTCAGAGATAAACCATATGCATAAATGTGTTGTATTGTGTTATGTTTGTGAGTGGTGAAAAGCTTCCGAAGACCAATATTGATTTGATCATGAAGCCGTTCAACATGTCACTTTTGTGTTTTGGGTATGTGTGTATGTGTGGGTGTATCGAATTGAGTTTTTGTGTTTTGCGTCTTGGCAAACATCTTACTTTGGCTGTTGTAATTTTTTGCAGACAATCGACATAATTACAATCATCACCGTGCTGATGATTCGGTTCGTTTGAATTGTTTGGATTATTTGTTGGTTGTTCGGTGGAGACGGTGCTAGCCAACCGGTTAGCGGCTTGAAGTTCGTGTGCTGGTTCGGAGGCAGATCTACGATTTTGAAAATCGTGCCGCTGATAAATGGGATTCGCGTATGGTTGCACGGTGTGTCCCATTGTGTGATTTGCATGGGATGCACCATGCGCCGTCACATTTGCACCATGCGCCGTCACATGACCTAACTGATTATGATGACCGTGAGAGTGTAACGTTAAATCTAAACTTCGCCATGATTTCCCTTTGATTGTCGTATCCTAATGCGTGATGTATGCATTGTATAGAGACACATTTAATTGTATTTACAACATACGAAATGAGGAAAAGAGTAAAAGGACAAAATAAAAAAAAACACTTGGTAAAATTTGATAATGGTTCAAGTCGAACAGTTTCTCGTCTGATATGGACAACAAAAGAGCAATCGTCTGTTTGAATGACCAATTTTTTCGGGAAATTTTTGCGATTGTTATCTATATTGTCAGCATGTATGTAGCTCAATCAAACCAAATAATTTTTAAAAACAAAATTCAATATACTTATGGACAGACGCACTTCTAAGTCATACTGATATTCGATCCATGAATCAGCACAAAAATAAACTTCATTCGGATAATAATCATTTTGTGAAAATTCATGTTGCTAGCGATTGATGTCGCTCTAATTTTAAAAAGAAACATAGACGTAAAAAAAAGTTCCAAAACTTTACTGCTAAGGCTAATTATCACTATGTCAGGTCTAAATTTTTCAAATTAAAAAAAAATGTCGAAAACAATCAATATATTATTCGAAATGTTTCCTGTGAAAACCGTGCCATATTTTTTCTACTTAGAATTTCATCATCCAAAGTATGAATCATCCATCAAATTTCACAAGAGAAATGAAGTCAAGTGTGGTCGCATACTTTTTTTGATTAAATGATGAGATAACGGCGACTACGAAAAAATATGTTCGTTCATTTTTCCATTTGATTAAAATTCAATGTTTGTTTAAGCGTTCGTTCGGAAAATATGATTTAATCGTTCGTTACTTATAAGTTATAACAATGGTTTTGCCTCTAGAGTCGCATCGTGATATATGTAAAGTACATTCTTACAAAAGATTATACCTTTAACGCACCCTAATGACAGATGTTATCTGTTTCAATTCGTTTATTGCATTAAAATAACATAAACTTATAACTTTGAGTAAATCTATGCGTAACGAATCAACAAATTTCACAGGAATAAAACTGCAAAAACTGAATTCGACATAGAAAAAACAGCGATCTAGTTATATTCAATTCCATAGATGTTAATTTCACTCGCAAAGTTTCGATTTGCGGATTATTTTCAATAAATTTGTTAAAATCGACAGATGGTGGGACATTAGCATTCACTTCTACTAGATGTGGATATGTGCGGTTAAAAATGCTTATATCAACGTCAGTCAAATTCAAACGATGCATTTTCGGAAACAATTCATGGATCTCCAACCAATTTTTACCCAACTGTCATACACCTTGAATTGCAACGTCTTCAACCTTTCCAAATGATTTTTTCATGCAATCGGTCGCATCTTCATTTCTTTTATATTTCACATGGATTTCAATCAACGTCTCGGCACAGGGATCATTAACCAATTTGTTGATTTCTCTGAGTCTACGCTCCGGAATGGAATCGTATAGTTTTACTATTGATAGTTTTTTAATCGATCTCCGAAAGGCCATCAAGAATTTCTCGGCTATATCAATACCAATGTATAATTCATTATGCCATTTTTGTATTTTATCGGCATCTTTGTCAAAATCGATTTTGACTAGAAAATATCCATATTTCAGTGTATATACTTTACACTTGATAAGGCAACATACAACAGCTCGGAAAGTTCCAACTTTTTAATCTTATCCAATCGTCTATCCACACTCGGTGTGTTGTCTTTCAAGCAAATGCAATAATTCACAATCAAACAGAACAAAATGACGAAAATTACTATCTTCATTTTAATTATAATTCGGCTTAGCAGAGGTTGGTTGCAGATAAATTTATTTATATAAATTTCAAATATCAAATAAATTTATCCGATATTTTTCATGCGTTGTGTTGTTCTGACGCATTTGCAGTACATAAACGAGACATCGGCCGTTGTATTGGCAGCCAGCTATTCATCGCAGGAATGAGATTTTTGATTTATTCATTTACCGATATTTGTAAACAAGTCTGCCACTGTGTCATATAGTCCATAAAAAATGTGCAGAGACGAAAATTTTCGCCATTTATTTTTACATTGCCAATACATTAGTTATGGAGATTTTTGTTTTGTTTATTTTTTGTCGTTTGTAAACAAATCTGCATGTCTTTTTGCATTTTCTCTACACATTTCTTAGGGACATATACTACGTACAGTGGCAATGCAAAAAGATTTGTTTATAAACGACAAAAAATAAACAAAACAAAAATCTCTATAACTAATGTATCGGCAATGTAAAACTAAATGGCGCACATTTTCATCTCTGCACATTTCTTATGGACTAAATATACTATTTAGTGACACAGTGGCAGAATTGTTGAGAAATAACGGTAAATGAACAAAACGAAAATCTCATTCCAGCGATCAATAGCTGGCAAATGCCTTAGAACAACACAACGCATGAAAAATATCGGATAAATTTATTTGATATTTGAAATTTATATAAATAAATTTATGTGCAACCAACCTCTGCGGCTTAGTCAAGATCGGCATCCAAACATGAACTAATTGATTTTGCACAGAGACGGTCTTGTTTTAATCTCAATGTCGGCATATCGTGTAGTAAAGTTTCACCTTATGATAATTTACATGTGCAGACATGTGATAAAGCATATGGCAACGTAGTAATTATTCAGTCATTTTCACCGTAAGTTCGAAATTGATTAAGGTAATCAAAGATATTGTTGAGATTTAAATTCAGAGTGAGAGTTGATAGAGAAAAGTTTCGAGTGTGCTGTTCAATAATCATTGAATTGATCATATAATCGGTTTATTCACGTAAAGATTGAAAATTCAGGAAAAAAACATAAGAAACTCGTTGTTAAGTTTAAGTTCAAGTTCAGAAAAACAAGATTCAGCATAAAATTTGTAGTTCGTTGATAAAATAAGCAACTACTGATAGTGCAATCATAGAGAATGCAAACGCTGAAGACGTGCTCAATGATATTGTCGACGCTCCATTTCCCGAAGCAGTTTCAGTGCTATTTCCCAAAACAGTTTCAGTGATCTTTTCCGTGGTTGATGATGCTTCAGTGGAACTCTCTTGAATATCGTTAACCGAATCGATAATTTCAGAAGATGGTGTCGATCTAGTTATATTCAAAACGGAATAATCCGCGTTCATAGAAGCTACGATCCACTGTTTATGCAGTCTTTCACTCAATGTTTTGAAAAACGATATATTCCCAACCGGGCTTGGTGTCAAAATCACTTTTTCCAATCGTCCATTACTTTCGAGAAATTTCGTAATATTTTCAATATCAACCGACACAGAGCACCGAATATCTGCCGTAGTTAAATTATTGAGCTTTGTTGACAGTTTGGAAAGTGTCGCATCGTTGAAATATCCCAATGATACAACGAGTATTTGTAAATCCTTGTTATTTCCCATGAATTCAACCCATTCATCTTCGATGCGACCATATGTCAACAATTGAAGTCGATGCAGCTGCTTGAAAAATAGTTTATCTGGTTTAAAGTGTGATTTTCGATCTTCTATTGAAACATCTTTGACGTGTTCAAAGTAAATTGGATTCGATGATGATAAATTCTTTGGAATATTGAAAGCAAGTGTTGTCAACCGAGGCAGCTTCTCATTAACCATATGAAGGAATTCTATAGTTGTAGAAGCGAGTGTCAATGTTTCGATTTGTGGATTTTGTTTCACCAACATAGTAAACTCATCAGAGGTGGGTACATCAGCGTTCAATTCTCTTAAATGTTGATATTGATAGTTAAAAATATCGATATTTACACCACTTAAATTCAAACAACGAATTTCGGGAAACAACTTAGGAAATTTGAGTGAATTTCGGCTCCACTTTTGTACGCCATAAATGCCAACACTTCTGACTTTTTTGAATGGAATTCTGGTCTCTCCAAATGCATCTTGTATTCTGAGTGCACATTTAAATTCAATCAAGGTTTCAGAACAACAGTCACTAACAAGTTTTCCGAATTTGTTAAGCTCACCGTCCGGAGCAACAACTAATGAAATTGATAATTTTTTGATTGACTGGCCAAAAGTCATCAGAAATTGCTCGGCTATGCTACTTCCAACGACCAACTTGTTGTTCCATTTTAATATTCTCCGATTATTATCCATAGTAAAGTGTAAGTCGACCGGTAAATCACCATATTTTTCCTTATACAATGATTGATTACCATGATCACTCGCTAAACTAAGGTTTAACAATTCTGTAAAGTTCAGCTCTTCTGGCATCACAAACCGAATATCCTCTACCAAAGAGATACAATGACGTACAACAAAGCAACAGGATATAATGAAAATTTCAAACTTCATTTTTTTTTTACACAAATTGGATTCAAAAGACCAACTAATTATTCTTGCTGATTAACCGTAGTCGGCAACACATATTACGAACAATGGTTGTGTTACTTGCTTTATACACAAGCAACGGTAAGATCACGAACAATGTTATTTCACTTGAAATCTGACCTGTTCAAATGCGAGATAATGAGCATAGCAACTAATTTATTTTCCAATCTTCTGTCATTTTCCACGGTAAACGCCAATGATTTAAGGTGCACAAAATGAAGATGGTTAGAAAAGATTTCATTGTTTTAGGAACAATGATGCACAATTCCTTTTAATCTTAAATCGCACGAAACAATGGAATAATCACGTCGTAACATTTTCTGACGACAAACAAATAAATACGGTCAGAGATATTGCAATAACTTATCCGAAATTTTGGTTTCAAAATGGAAAACAATCATTTTCTTGGTAAGAACTTTTGAAAGTATTGAATATTTATTTTTTCCCTTGTTAAACTGAAAGATTATAATAAAATTGAAATATATTCGGCATGAATATTTGTACTACAAGACGATTGCATTAACAATGATTGCCAATAGTGTAACTTTTGGGATTATGCTCGAAAAAACATTCGACGCTCCATTTCCAGAATTATTGTCAGAACTCGTTGTATTCTGAACAATAGTTTCCGTTGAAATTTGAATGGGTTCTGTGGAACTTGGAATAGTTTCTGTTGAGTTGGAAATGTCAGTAGGTTCAGTTTCGCTATCAACAGAAGATGAATTTAATTTGATAATGCTTATTTTGTTCATGTTCATATTGTTCTCAGCCGTAACTTTCCATTCGTTTTTGAGTTGTTCTGTTAGAGAATTGAAAAATGATACATCGCTTTCGGGAAAATTCAAAATAGCTTTCTTCATCGATGGATTGCTCTGAAGAAATCTCTTTACAGTTTTCGCTTTAACGCTTTTATCACAGAGGACATCTACTTCAATCAAACTGTTAATTTTCGTTGAGAGTTTGGTTAGAGTTGAGTCACTTAAACCTCCTTTTGTTATGATTAGTGTTGTCAGTCCTTTATTAGCTTCAATAAAATTAAGCCAAACCGTAGATAATTTGAAAATGAGGATCAACTCAAGTTGTTTCAATTCTTTGAATAGTATTTTTGATTCATCCATGATAGACAACATGTGGTCTCTGATTCTAACTTCTTTAACACGATTGAATGTGATAGAACCCTCATAAGACGATAAATCTCTTGGTAAAGTGAAACCAAGACTATGTAAATCGGGTAGCTTATCATTCACAGTTTGAAGTAGTTTCATTGATGACGATACCAAACCCAATTTTTTAATATGCGAGTTCTTCTCAAGGAATTTCATTAAATCCTCATTGGGTTCTGCGTTGGTGTTGAATTCGACTAAATTCGAATAATGGTGATCCAAAATATGACCACCGGGATAATCAGTCAAGCTCAAAGTGCGCATTTGAGGGAATAATTCATTGAAGCTCAGAGCGTTTTCACTCAAATTTTTCCAAGACCCATCGAACGAGACACGTTCTACTTTTCTAAACGGTTTTTGCATGTCATCGAATCCGCCTTCTTTATAACTTCTTACTTGGAACTCCACCAGCGTCTCTGAACAGTAGGTGTTGACCCATTTTCCGATTTCTTTGTGCTTTCCAAAGGGAGCTAAGTAATATCTAATTAACAAACTTTTAATTGATTGTCCAAAAGCCATCAAAAATTGTTCAGCTAAGTCAGGATCAACACCTAATCGTCGTCCATACTTTACTTTTATTTTATCATTTTCGTGTTGCCTATCATAATATATATCGACCGGTAAATGACCATATTTTGATTTGTATATTGCATTCGCTTCACGGTGATTATCACTGTTCGTCAGGCTGGCCTTTAAAAGGTCGAAAAGACTTAATTTGCCCAGATTTCTCAATTGGTCATTCACGTTCGACGAAGTATTATTTTCCATGGATGTTGACAATTGTATGATAAAACAGCACGAAAGTAAGAAAATTCCACGCTTCATTTTTCTCAAGTTTTTCACTATGATTTGATATGGAACTATCGAGATTGAAGAAAAAAAATGAACTGATTGATTTTACAACAAAGACTCACAAATTTTCATTCAATGGCGAATGACGTTATGAGAAATCCTATCTTATCAGGATCGCCTACATTCTTAACACCTTGTCAATGCATGAAATATTTATCATTTTTTATTATTTTTCTACTTTGTCGCACTCAAGATCTTCTGAGACAGATAGTTTCCAGTGAGAAGATCTTCTCACGTTATGTAACCCACAAAAACCTTCTCATGACATTGTACATCATATCTTCCCACAAGAATATTTGTCAAAATGTGGTATTTCCATTGTTTTACTTCAATCTTCCGCATTCAAAATGTGTTTTGTACGCAAACGTTTTGTGTGGAAACTGTTTGTTTTTTTACCTTTCTGCACCTTTTTGACGTACATATGCCTCGTCGTGCTCGAGAACCACTTGGCGGCGTATTGGCAACAAAAAATAGTTAAACCAAACTTCAAGTGGCACTTTTGAGGAAAAGGTTGTTTTTTGATAGCTTGAAATCTTAGAAAAGTTGAAATTTCAGGCGAATTGATTCACAAAAGGAAGATGGGTAGAAAAGAATTCATTGAAATTGCACGAAACAATGGAATACTTACGTCATACAATTTTCTGTAGACGAACAAATACCAACAACCAGAGGTAATGATCGTTACACAAAAATATACTTGAAATGTTTACTTCAAAATGAAAAATACTGATTTCATGGTGTATTCT
The DNA here is from genome assembly GCF_009176505.1 of Sitodiplosis mosellana. Taxonomy (NCBI): domain Eukaryota; kingdom Metazoa; phylum Arthropoda; class Insecta; order Diptera; family Cecidomyiidae; genus Sitodiplosis; species Sitodiplosis mosellana. The sequence continues at coordinate 15,114,542 of NW_022595244.1, read as the reverse complement.
TATAAGAACATTGCATATTTATTTTGAAAACAAAAATTCTTTCGTTGAATTGAACGAAATCGTTATCAAATTTAGGAATCTATCATAACTTACGATTCAATTATACTACAAAATGATTGCAATAACAATGGTTGTCGATAATGTAACTTTCGAAATTATACTCGAAAAAGCATTTGACGCTCCATTTCCAGTTGAACTTGTTTCTGTTGAGTTAGAAATGTGAGCAGGTCTATTTTCAATATCAACACAAGATGAATTTATTTTGACAATGCTCATTTTGTTCATATCATTATTCACAGCCGTGACTGTCCATTCGTTTTTGAGTTGTTCTGTCAAGGACTTGAAGAATGATACAGAGCCTTTGAAGAATTTTATAATAGCATTCTTCATCAATGGATTGCTCTGAAGGAATCTCTTTACAGTTTTCGCTTCAACGCTGTTATCACAGTGGACGCTTACTTCAATCAAACTGGTTATTTTCGTTGAAAGTTCGGTTAGAGTTGAGTCATTTAAAAATCCATTTGTTATGATTAATGATTTCAGTCCTTGGTTAGCTCCAATAAAATCAAGCCAAACTTCAGGTAATTTACCACCGACAACCAACTCAAGTTGTTTCAATTGCTTGAATAAAATTTTTGATTCTTGCATCATAAACCCAAAACGGTTTCCGATTGTAACTTCTTTGATGTGTTCAAATGTGATCGAACCCTCATAAGACGATAAATCACTTGGTAAATTGAAATCAAGAGTGTATAAATCGGGTAGCTTATCATTCACAATTTGAAGTATTTTCATTGATGTTAACGCTAATCGCAATATTTTAATATGAGAGTTCTTCTCGAGGAATTTCATTAAATCATCATTGGGTTCTACGTCGGTGTTGAATTCGACTAAATTCGGATAATGGTGGTCAAAAATACGACCGCCGGAATAATCAGTCAAGTTCAAAACACGCATCTCAGGGAATAGTTCATTAAAGCTCAAAATGCTCGTACTCTTTTTCCAATACCCGTCGAAGACGACGCGTTCCACTTTTCTAAACGGTTTCTGCATGTCATCGAATCCACCTTCTCTGAACTTTTTAACCTGGAACTCTACCAGCGTCTCCGAACAGTAGGTATTAACCCATTTTCCGATTTCCTTGTGCTTTTCAAGGGGAACGAAGAAATATCCAATCGACAAGCCTTCAATCGATTGTCCAAAAGCCATCAAAAACTGTTCAGCTATGTCAGGGCCAACGTCAACTCGTCCATAATTGTCTTTTATTTCACTATTTTTTTGAGGAATTCCATAATTTATATAGACCGGTAAATGACCATATTTTGATTTGTATATTGCATTTGCTTCACGGTGATTATCACTGTTCGTCAGGCTGGCCTCCAATAGGTCGACGATGCTTAATTTGCCCAGATTTCCCAATTGGCTATCCACGTCCGACGAAGAATTATTTTCCATGGAAGTGGACAAATGTATAATAAAATAGCACGAAAGTATTAAAATTCCAAACTTCATTTTTGTACAAGTTGTCGATACGATTTGATATGGAACTAACGACACTGCGAAACAAAAGTGGACTGATTGATTTTAAATTGGAAACACCCACTTTATCATTCAATGATAAATGGAATTACGGAACATCCTATCTTGTCAAGATTGTCCAGTGGTATTTATTTTTATTCTAAATATGTAAATTGGCGTAAGGCCTTTAGTTTTTTTCCCCAATATTCTGTTATTGACCCCAAAAATGAATCTAATAAGAATCCAGGTATTGCCAGATTTCGAATAATTAGAACAGTTGAAATTTGAGACGGATTGGTGCACAAAACGAAGATGGGTAGAAAAGATTTCATTGTTTTTCTGAATAATGATTTTTGCACAATCCTTTTTAATCATAAATCACACGAAACAATGGCACAGTTACGTCATAACATTTTCTGACGACAAACAAATACGAACGTTCAGAGATAATGATCATTTAACAAAAACATACTTGAAATGTTTACTTCAAAATGAAAAACACTAATTTTCATGATGTAACTTTTAAGAATATTGCAGATTTATTTTGAAAACAAACAATTTTTGTTGAATTGAACGAAATTGTTATCAAATTTTGGAATATATCATAATATTACAGAATAATTGCGATGACAATGGTTGCCAATAATGTAACTTTCGAAATTATACTCGAAAAAGCATTTGACGCTCCATTTAAACTTGTTTCTGTTGAATTAGAAATGTCAGCAGGTTCATTTTCGCTTTCAACAGAAGATGAATCTAATTTGGTCATGCTTATTTTATTCATATCATTATTTACAGCAATGACTGTCCATGCGTTTTTCAGTTGTTTTGTCAAGGAATTGAAGAATGATACAGAGCCTTTGGAGAAATTCAAAATAGCTTTCTTCATCGATGGATTATTCTCAAGAAACTTCTGTACAGTTTTTGATTCAACGCTGTTATCACAGCGAACGTCTGCTTCAGTCAAACTGTCAATTTTCGTTGAGAGTTCGGTTAGAGTTGAGTCATTTAAATTTCCTCTTGTTATAATTAGTGTTTTCAGTCCTTTATTAGCTTCAATAAAATCAAGCCAAACCTCAACTACTCTTCCAATGAGAACCAACTCAAGTTGTTTCAATTGTTTGAATAGAATTTTCGATTTTTGCATGTTAGAAAAAAAGCGATCTCTGATTGTAACTTCTTTAATATGTTCAAATGTGATTGAACCCTCATAAGATGACAAATCACTTGGTAAAGTGAAATCAAGAGTGTATAAATCGGGTAGCTTATCATTCACAGTTTGAAGTAGTTTCATTGATGACGATGCCAAACGTAATTTTTTAACATGCGAATTCTTCTCGAGGAATTTGATTAAATCATCAGTGGATTCTGCGTCGGTGTTGAATTCGACTAAATTCGAATAATGGTGATCCAAAATATGACCACCGGAATAATTGGTCAAGTTCAAAACGCGCATCTCAGGGAATAGTTCATTGAAGCCCAAAGCGTTTTCACTCAAATTTTTCCAAGACCCATCGAACGAGACACGTTCTACTTTTCTAAACGGTTTTTGCATGTCATCGAATCCGCCTTCTTTATAACTTCTTACTTGGAACTCCACCAGCGTCTCCGAACAGTAGGTGTTAACCCATTTTCCGATTTCCTTGTGCTTTTCAAGGGGAACGAAGAAATATCCAATCGACAAATTTTTGATCGATTGTCCAAATGCCTTCAAAAATTGTTCAGCTATGTCAGGACCAACGTCTAAACGTCCATATTTGTCTTTTATTTTACTATTTTCATGTTGCGTATCATAAATAATAGTGACGCGCAAGTGACCATATTTTGATTTGTATATTGCATTTGCTTCACGGTGATTATCACTGTTCGTCAGGCTGGCCTTTAAAAGGTCGATGATGCTTAATTTGCCCAGATTTCCCACGTCCAACGAAGAATTATTTTCCATGGAAGTGGACAAATGTATAATGAAACAGCACGAAAGTAGGGAAATTCCAAGCTTCATTTTTGTACAAGTTTTTCATACGATTTAATATGGAACTAACGAGACCGAAAAACAAAAGTGGACTGATTGATTTTACAACAGAATAGTACTTAATTTTATCATTCAATGGCAATGAAATTTGGGGAAATGCTATCTTATCACGGTCAGCTGCACCAACACGTTGTTAATGCATGAATTATTTATTTTTCTCACTGTTTTGTGAAAGAAATAGTATTACGATCATCGCAAGAAATTTTGTTCATATGGCGCCTTTCTTCTAAATCTTCTCTTGTTTACACAACTCTTAGGAGTTAGAATTTGGAGAGGATGTGTTTGATTATAATATCTTGGATGAATTAAAAGTTGAATTATAATTGATTTGGGAAAAAAACTTTTTTTTGTCAACACGATTGGCAATCACTACGGTTATATATTTTGTTTTCTTATGTTCCATCCCGATGAGCTTATCATTCTTATCACTCTTATCGCAGTGTTGATAGTTTGATGGTTTGAATGTTACTTACAATTGGCGATATTAAAACACACGCGGAAAAGTCCATTCAAGCCTAGCGGATGTGAACATTGACTGAATTCAAACCATTTTATAACCAAACGGAGACGCGTTACGCGATTAATCTGTATCTTAAAAGTGAAGCATAAATTATGTTCGCATGGGGGTGAATCTTGAAATAGTTTTTGACTAGAGAAATTATTTTCCACTTTAATTGAAGCGAAAATGTACGGTACACCTTCAAGTCGATAGAAATGATGAAACAATGCAATTTCAATGCGAATTTCAATCGATGAAGCGCACAGAATTCTGCATAAGACTCGAAAAAGTTTTGACTTATTTTTCAATTTTTGGCTGTGTTGGACTGTCGACATGGGAAGTTTGTATGAAAACCTTGGAGTGTGGCTTGGAGTTACATTCGTTTATACGGTAAAATTTACACGTGACCAAAACTCGGATTTCTAAGCGGAATTCGACAAAAATCATGTGTTGAATTCAAACAACGAATTTCAGGAAACAGATCAAGAAAATGCTTGTACAGTGCAGTAACTTGTTCAAAAAATTGGATTCAAAATGGAAAACAATCATTTTCTTGGTAAGAACTTTTGAATGTATTGAATATTTATTATTTCCCTTGTTAAACTGAAAGATTATAATAAAATTGAAATATGTTCGGGATGAATATTTATACTACAAGACGATTGCATTAACAATGATTGCCAATAATGTAACTTTTAGGATTATGTTTGAAAAAACATTCGACGCTCCATTTCCAGAATTATGGTCAGTATTCGTAGTATTCTGAACAATAGTTTCCGTTGAAATTTGAATGGATTCTGTGGAATTTGGAATGGTTTCTGTTGAACTTCGAATGGTTTCTGTTGAGCTAGAAATGTCAACCGGTTTATTTTCAACAGAAGATGAATCTAATTTGGTAATGCTTATTTTGTTAGTGTCCCTATCCACAGAGGCGACTGCCCATTTGTTTTCCAGTTGTTTAGTCAAGGAATCGAAGAATGATACAGAGCTTTTGGGGAGATTCAAAATAGCTTTTTTCATCGATGGATTACTCTGAAGAAAATTCTCTACAGTTTTCACTTCAACGCTGTTATCACAGCGAACGTCTGCTTCAATCAAACTGTCAATTTTCGTTGAAAGTTCAGTCAGAGTTGAGTTAGTTAAATCTCCGTTTGTTATAATTAGTGTTTTCAGTCCTTTGTTGTCTGCAATAAAATCAAGCCAAACTTCAGGTAATTTACCACCGACAACCAACTCAAGTTGTTTCAATTGCTTGAATAGAACTTTTTTTCTTTGCGATCCTCGCAAGTTATACCGAAAATCTCTGACAGTTACTTCTGTGATGTGTTCAAATGTGATTGAACCCTCATAAGATGGCAAATCACTTGGTACATTGAAATCGAGAGTGTATAAATCGTGCAGCTTATCATTCACAATTTGAAGTAGTTTCATTGATGGCGATGCCAAACCCAATTTTTTAATATGCGAATTTTTTTCGATGAATTTCATTAAATCATTAGTGGGTTCTGCGTCGGTGTTGAATTCGGTTAAATTCGAATAATGGTGGTCAAAAATATGACCGCCGGAATAATCAGTCAAGTTCAAAACGCGCATCTCAGGGAATAGTTCATTGAAGCTCAAAGCGTTTTCACTCAAATTTTTCCAAGACCCATCGAACGAGACACGTTCTACTTTTTTAAACGGTGTACGCATTTCATCAAATCCGCCTTCTTTGTACTTTTTAACTTGTAACTCCATCAGTGTCTCCGAACAGTAGGTATTAACACATCTTCCGATTTCTTTGCGTTTGTCGAAGGGAATGAGAGAATATCCAATTGATAAACTTTTAATCGACGGTCCAAAAGCCATAAAAAATTGTCTAGCTATGTCAGAACCAACGTTTAAACGTTCATTAACGACCAGTATTCCACTATTTCCGTGTAAACCACCCTTTATATCAACCGGTAAATGACCATATTTTGATTTGTATATTGCATTTGCTTCTCGGTAATTATTGAAGCTTGTTTGGCTGGCCTTTGAAAGTTCAATGAGGCTTAATTCTCCAAAATTTCTTAATGACTCAACAGAAACTGAGTTAGAAATGTCAGCAGGTCCATTTTCGCTATCAACAGAAGATGAATTTAATTTGATAATGCTTATTTTGTTCATGTTAATATCGTTCTCAGCCGTAACTTTCCATTCGTCTTTGAGTTGTTCTTTTAAAGAATATAAAAATGATGCAGGACTTTTGGAGAAATTCAAAATAGCTTTCTTCATCGATGGATTATTCTGGAGAAATTTCTCTACAGTTTTTGCTTTAACGCTGTTATCACAGTGAACTTCTGCTTCAGTCAAACTGTCAATTTTCGTTGAAAGTTCGGTTAGAGTTGAGTCACTTAAATCTAAGTTTTTTATTATTAGTGTTGTCAGTCCTCTATTAGCTTCAATAAAATCAAGCCAAACTTTAACTACTCTTCCAATGAGAACCAACTCAAGTTTTTTCAATTGTTTGAATAAAAATTTTGATTCTTGCATGATAAACCCAAAAGGGTTTCTGATTGTTACTTCTTTAACATTTTCAAATGTAATAGAACCCGCATAAGACGATAAATCACTTGGTAAATTGAAACCCAGAGTGTATAAATCGTGCAGCTTATCATTCACAGTTTGAAGTAGTTTCATTGATGACGATACCAAACCCAATTTATTAACATGCGAGTTCTTCTCAAGGAATTTTATTAAATCCTCATTGGGTTCTGCGTTGGTGTTGAATTCGACTAAACTCGAATAATGGTGATCCAAAATATGACCGCTGGAATAACCAGTCAAGCTCAAAACACGCATCTCGGGGAATAGTTCATGGAAGCCCAAAGTGTTTTTACCCAAATTTTTCCAAGACCCACCGAAGGCGACGCGTTCTACATTTCTAAACGGTTTCTGCATGTCATCGAATCCGCCTTCTTTATAACTTCTTACTTGGAACTCCACCAGCGTCTCCGAACAGAAGGTGTTAACACATCTTCCGATTTCTTTGTGTTTGTCGAAGGGAATGAAAAAATATCCAATTGATAAATTTTGAATCGATGATCCAAAAGCCATCAAAAATCGTTCAGCTATGTCAGAACGAACGTTTAATTGTCCATACTCGATTTTTAATTCCCTATATATGTTACTATCCATTATTTCGACCGGTAAATGACCATATTTTGACTTGTATATTGTATTTGCTTCACGGTGATTATCACTGTTCGTCAGGCTGGTCTTTAAAAGGTCGAAAAGGCTTAATTTGTCCAGATTTCTCAATTGTCTATCAACGTCCGATGAAGAATTGTTTTCCACCGATGTGGACAAATGTATGACCAAACAGCACGAAAGTAGGAAAATTTCAATCTTCATTTTTGTACAAGTTTTCTATACGATTTGATATGGAACTACCGAGATCGGAAAACAAAAGTGAACTGAATGATTTTACAATCGAAACCCGCAATTTATCATTCAATGGCGAATGACATTATGGGAAATTCTATCTTATCAGGATCGTCTACATTCTTAACACCTTGTCAATGCATGTTCATTTTTTTCTATATCTTTCAGTTCAAAAATAAGATGGCATCATTTGAATCTGAAAAGGATTTCTGACGCAATTTTTTTTTAGAAGAATGGAAGAAAATTATGGAGTTGTTGATTAGGATACAAATTTCACAGCTGATATGATGTTTTATATGATCAGCGATTTCAAAGCAATTGATAGTTGAACCCGTGAGCATAAAAACGACTTATTAAACAATCGCCGAACAAAACGATACAAGGAAAAACTACCAAACAAAACACACGTTAAAAACGTAACACAGCAGGACGGTACCGTTCAAAACGAAACTCCGCTACACATTACCGCTGTGGTACGTTTTGTTCGGTAGTTTTTTCTTGTATCGTTTTGTTCGGCGATTGTTTAATAAGTCGTTTTTATGCTCACGGATTCAGTTTAGCTTGAGAATAAAGACGATTTCCTTTACTTCGTTTAAACCAAAGATGATTTTAGAACAATGTTTTTAACTCAATTTTACGTATTTTTTTATTTTTTTATAAATAAGTATTATAATATTTTCAATTGTTAAATAATTGAAATTGTATTTTAAAGACTCAAAATAATATTTCACTCAGAATACAAATCCATTTACAACAACTGTTATTAAAGTGACTGCTAAAGTTGAGCTGGCAAAAATGTATGATGCTCCATTTGGAGGTGCTAAAACAATTTTCAAACTGTCAAATCGCTTATCAACTGGCGCAACTTTGGAACCTTTCAGTTTTTCGGACAAAGATAGTTTTTCAGTCAACGCATTGAAGTACGCTACAGAGCCCTTGGGAAAATTCAAAGTAAATGTCCTCATGTTTGGATTGCTCTCCAAGAATTTCACAATGCTGTCGATATCAAGACCGAAATCACAACGGATATCAGCGTCAACTAGCTTGTTGAGGTTTTCGGCTAGTGTTAGAAGTGTTGAATTGTTCAAATTTCCTGTTGTGATCACAAGTGTCTCCAATTCTTTATTCTGTGCAATGAAATTAAGCCACACGTCATCCAATTTTCCCATTACTGTCAAATGAAGTTTGTTCAAATGTTTGAATGTAATGTTTCCCGATTCAATGTCACGATTAAGATCAACAACTGAAACATCTTGAACATGTTCAAAGTTAATTACAGGGTTTTCTTGATAAGAACTCAAATCTTTCGGCACATGGAAAGCAAAAGTGTCTAGCTGAGGTAATTTATTAACGGCACGAAGTACGTCCACGGACGGCGATGCCAACCGTAATATTCTGATTTGTGAATTTTTCTCCAAGAATTTTACGAAGGCCGGTGAAGGATCTACGTCAGCATTCAATTCGTCCAATTGTGGGAAAAAGCGATCCAAAATATAACCATTGGTGTAGGTAAGAGTCAGAACGTGCAGTTGGGGAAAGAGCTCATCCAATCCCAATGAATTGCTATCAACGTTTTTCCAAAGGCCTTGGAAGATAACTTTTTCAACTTTGGTGAATGATTTCGTCATATTTTTATATGCATCTTCTCGGCTGTGATGGGCTTTGAATTCGACGAGTGTCTCTGAACAATGTTCATTGATATATTTCCCAATTTCTGCATGTTTATTCTCTGGAACCATATTGTATCCAACTGACAATTTTTCAAATGATTTACCAAATCCTTTCAAAAATTGCTCAGCCATCTTGAAGTCCACATATATTCTCTTATTTACATACCAAATGTATATATCACGCTCGTCCAGCGAAATTTCAACTGAATAATCTTCATATTTCCATTTGAACAATGTATTAGCTTCATGATATCCGCGCTCGCTTGTCAAAGAAACATTCAACAGTTCTGAAAGTGTTAACCCCTCAAGATTTTCTAATCGTCTATCGAAAACTTTTTCTGCCAACGAAGTGGCGAAAAGCATATAACACAGCACAGCAACGGTTTTCAACATCATTGCATCAGATTTTTCTTTTTGCTTTATTTTCAACGGATCAAACGGAGACCAAAAATAAACTGACTTAATTTGCGTGAGCTGAACTCATATTTGAATGAGCTTGAGCACTTGTAATAGTAGTGATAAGATACCATTTCGTGTACACAAAAGTTAAACATTGATCAGACATATGTGATAAATTCCAGTATTCGAGTGATTGGGATCGGAAAAATATCCAAGTTAATATGGTTAAAAAGTGTGTTCCAAATGAAATGTATCATTAAAAAAAATTGATATGAGAATAATGGTGCTTAAGCAACTAGATTTTAGACGTTTAAGATTAGATCGAACGATTGCGTAAATTTGCTCACAGCATTCCTATATTTTTGCTATCATCCATAGCGATCTTTTTCAATGAACAACGTTTTGTCGACACAATGCGAATATCGATTGATGCAAACTTCTCTATAGCTATGTCAGTAAAATACTTGTTGATAAGTGCGACAATTTAAAAGAATTGTCACCACAGCACAAAATTGGAAAACAATCGACAACAAACTGACATATGCCGTGCAAATCAATCAAAAACCATTGATTTTCTTTGAATTTTGGTATCAAACAAACGAACGAACGAACGCATCAACTGAACAAACATACATGATATAGGATAATTATAATCTGATGAACGGATAATTCGGAATGAAGACGTCTCATGAAGACATTATTTTATCATAAAGCGATGATTCATAGAAGAATAAAGAACAATATCCTTGGAATTGCGCATCTATTAATATGTCACATTGTCATATCAACTCAAGTATACCTGTTAATACAGACGCCATACTACTTAGTAAAGAAAAAAACGTAGCAAGAAAATTCTATTCAAAAATGAAATCGAATCACGTTTGACTAATTGCATAGAAGTAGTGCATTTATGAATCATTCTACTTGTTACAAAATATAATCGGCTCTGAGCCCTATGCCTTCTGAGCCATACATTTTGATATTTTGGGAGGGGGAAAGTTCGTTTCAAAAATGTAGAGAAAAAAATTTAGTCAAAAAACAAAGACAAAAATATATATTAATTGATTAGAACATTGATTGCACAATAGATTAGTACACAACAAATGGGTCATTATGTACAGAGGTCGATATTTAAAATCTATATATTGTGTGTTTGATTTATATTTACAGTTTTCGTGTTAAATTTGGATTATGGTAATTTGTTTGTGTTGTTAGTTTAAAATAAAATGCTTGTTCTATACAACTCACGGTTTGATTGGTTTCGGAATCAACTGCGATCAGATCTGGTTCGGTTTCAACTGGCCATCTAGGTAATGTATGTTTCACATGACATCTTGAGCGCACCTCCTCCGATACAGCAACGAGAGCTGGAGATCACAAATATTGAACAAACAATACAATAAATTTCATGTAAAAGTATGGACATTTTCCAATGAGGACTTCTGATTTTCACAACCAGTGATGGTTTTTCGTTAGCCAGCATTGTCTTAGCCTTGGCTTACACCAACAACTGGTGTAAGCCAATCGTTAGCCAGCTATCTGTGTGAAATGAGTACATTCAAAGTATAATAATTTTTTATTTGCGTATTCTGATTCAAATCATACAAATTTTAAAAAAAATTAATATATTTCAATTAATTTTCAATTTAAAAGTCATTTTTATAATTTGAGTTTTTTTTTTCAAAAACTTAATAAAAAAAATGTCGATGTTTGGATTCATTTAAACTCTGACCTGGTGATTTAAATGTCAGTCACAAACGTCAGTTCAAATGATTGCGTTCAGTTCATACTGAAGTTTTTTCACTGGTCTACACATTCGTTAGCCAGTATACACTTATGCGGCTAATTAGCCAGCTAATTGGTTCTTCACTGTTCACAACGGAAAATGCATTTTCAATTTATGAAGAAAAAAAATATTCACCGGTTAAATATGCAACACTATCGGAGCTGACTTCAAATTTGTCGCGTTGCATCGGTTTAGCAACGATTCCCAGTAGCACAGTGAGCACTCGAGATGTCCGTGACACAGTGGTTGGTGTTGGATGTCGAAAACCTTTCAACATATGTCCAACTAATGCAAAATGGAAGTTACTTTTGAACGATAACCCAACCGCATGATCCAGTTGCTTGAAATGCCATTCAAGTGACTCACGTGTTGCCATCATAACATCGCTGATATTCTATAAAATCAAAATTGAATGATTGAAAATAATCGTAAACGTTAACTCGAAAAAAGTCGATGTTCAATTTCTTGTTCGTTTTCAAAATAACAGAAAAGGTCCAAATCAAATGAAACACTTACATTCTTATCAAAAACACCCTGCGAATTAAGCGTATGCAAGTTTTGTTCAAGTAAAGCCAACCCGGCTGCGTACAACGTCACGTCGTCTAATTGAAGAACGGAAATAGCTACCCAGAAAAGTGCTCGATGGATCGGTGATTCCTGATTGAGTTAATTACACAATGCGATTAGTTTCTTTATGACAAAAACAACAATAATCCAAACCCAAAATTACCTGTCGCAACAGCGGTTGAATCCGTGTTAAACACATGACAAGAGCTTCAATCAAAACAATATCGTTAAATGATTCCAGTGCCTTGACTAGAATGCGTAAAATCTCTTTGACATCTTGGTCGGTGGCGGTTTTGCTTATACACCCGTAAACAATGAGCGCACGTGGTTGAAGTGCCGGATTATGACAGAATGCAAAGCTTCGAGATAGACTTGTCCACGTTTGAAGCCAATCGCAGTTTGGCACATCGCGCATACACGTTTCCATGATTTCAAGCAATGCGTCGGCAATCACTTCAAGGGAGGTCAATGCAAGACGTTCACGATCTGGAGGCAATGTTTGTGAGACTCGTTCGTTTCCCAGCCATCGTTCACCTGGGTGCCGACAGCTCGACCGGAATGCAGTTACAGCGGCCGATTTGACTTTGCTAATGCCGAAGAGCAAGTAGAATTTTGGCAATGAAAATTCATCGAGAGCTAAACGGAGCACGCGTTGTGTTTCCTCTGTGGATTGAAACAGTAAAATTAATGAAGTTTCTTCAGTTCGAAACGAATTTTACCATTAGTTTGACATTCTTACCTGAGAAAGATGGTTTGCTGCACGTGCAGAGTGAGTGAATGATGTTGATGACAAGACCATGGGTTGAAGCTCTCATCGAAAGCGATCCGGAGCACACTAAGAATGTGACCGTATGGAAGAGATACGGCAAATGCCTGGCAACATCCAAACAATTGTTGAAGGACAACATGAGTAGGTAACGTGCCAAAATAGCGATATCGTCCCACATCATGTGTTGCTCTAAAAATTGAGTTGGATTGGTGCACGTCTTATCAATTACGCGACATAAACGTCCAATCACTTTCTTAGCTACTAGCTGCACATTTGCCGATGCCAATGCCACCGCTGTATCGGCCATTATTTCAACTTGCGGTGAACCTAATCCAGACACAACTGACTTCTGTATGAAATTGTCTAGAACCATATCAATCAGCTCAGGAATCTAAATGTTAAAATTACAAAATGAAAATTGAAATTCATACTGAAATTCTAATTTTGAAAATATCTCCACTCACTTGACCGATTGAACCCCAAATCTTCGCCTGAATTGAAGGATACATTTCCTTTTGTTCGATCGTCAAATTGATTAGACGCTCCAGTATCTGCGACACTTTTGACTTTTTGGTGTCATCACTTGACTTACAAAACCTGGACAAAACGGAGACAAATTTCTCTTTATTTCTATTCAATCAACTAAGACTAAATTCTTTTAGTTTTAAAGATTATTTTTTACCTGACTAAATTCTGTAACCACGGTGTCATGTATTCTAAGCACAAATGCTTTAATTCGATGGTACTTCGTTGAAATCCTTGAATACATTCTTCTAAAAATTCTAACGTTAAATGCGGCTCGTTTGTGGCCAATTTCTCGCTGACTGCCTTAATGAAAATTGTGTTATTCGATGGAATGCACAATCCTTGAGTTTCGAGAAGTTGTCCTTCGATTTTGAGATCAAATGTAGCTGTCAGTGCACACACTGTGAAAAGAAAAAAAAAATGAAATGTTATTGAAAGCAAAGTAAAAAATATAGAAATATCCTAATAAACATACGTTGATTGTATGCAGCTGTTCTCAGATTAGGATCCGATGATCCCAGATTTAATAGTGCCATATTCAATAGTGTTCCCGGCACATCCTTGGGCCGTATCTTTTGATGAACAACCACCGAATCCGGTTGGCTTAGCTCCCATCGATTTCTAATGTGAATTATGGCTTGAACAATGTTATCACAATCGTTATGAATGAAACTTAGCTGCCCACTTTCATTGGCAATTGACAGTGTGAATTGATTATCATCGACTAGGCACACTTCTTCAATTTCCGATGCATAATACACGTCGTTTAGCAATACGCCATGTGAAAGTACTTTGGTTTTTTCCGTTGCCGTGATTTGCAATGCGGTCGGTCCAACTTTGATCGCTACCTTTGTATCTTTGTGGCTCAATTTCAGTGCATTGTTAAACACTTTCAAATCTTCGTCCAATGACAATGTAGCGCCGGGTAGCTTTTGCTGATCATGATCAATGCAATCGCATATGGTTTTTGCATCGACGAATACCAGCTTTCGGTTGCCTTTGAGCGGTTGCAAAATGCGGTCATGGAATTTCGTATACTCTCGCACCCATGAATTACAATTGTAAATGTAAACGGCGTGCAGATTTTTATAGGCTACGCTCGGTAGCACATGGAACCATTTTTGCAGGAATTCAGTCCTGAAGCGGTTATCAGAACATGTGTGCGTGAAATCGATAAACACTTCGTATGGACCATGCAAAAATGGCTTAAGCGTTAATATGACATGATAGATGAGCAGATCACCGTTTGTTTCGCCAATTTTGTAGCGCCGTGCAATGTAATAGAATACTGGATATCCGCTTCTACTCTGACCAGACTGATAAAATATATTGTTCGACTGCAACGCTTTGAATTCCTCTTTCTCGTGCATTTGGTGCTTATTCATTATGTCTTCAAAATTACCCGACGCTATATCTACGGAAGTCCAACGCAAGCTAGGGAAATATTCAATTTATCAGTAATAATATTCGATACACTACATACATTTTCGACTTATTTCTGAAACATACCATGAATCGTTTTTGTGTTCTGGTGGTCCGAGGTATGCTAGCAGTGTGGCCATCTTGTCGAATGGTCTTCGTCCGACTGCCTTGTGATCTCTGCTACTTGACAGATAATCTCCGATTTTCTCTTGGTGAGTCCACAACAATCGATGTAGAGCCAACACATTTGCATCAGAAATGAAGCTCATGCTAGCCACATTGTCTAATGACTCACAGTCGGATGCAATTTGAATGAAGAATCTGTATGAAAAAAGATGAATATAGTGAACATTTTGAATGAAAACGTATGAGCAAGCATATTACCTTCTTCCAGCCTCAACGTGTGCGCGTAAAAAGTCATTGAAGCAAAGCATGTGTTGCTCTTTCGAGAATTCGACGTGATTTGCAATATTTTGCAGAATTTTGGACATCAGCATCAGGCCTCGTTTGAGTAAAGGAGGAACAGGCCCTTCGACAATTCCGTGCTCCTGTGCCGATACAATGGCTGGATTTATGAATCGTAAAAAGATTACAGTTCCAACGGCGCCAATATTGTTTTGCAGCAGATTTGGAAAACGTTTGCTCAAAACCTAAAAATGATAAAAAGTTAGTTTAGAAATGCACAAAAATTGTTGTGCAAACATTTCAATTTAAAAAGAAAATACACGCAAAAACGTGTCTTCCTCACCTGATACAAACAATGGCACATCGATCTTAATTGTGGTGGAAATCGTTCGGCCGAATTGACAATGGCATCAAACACCTTTTCGGTCAACGCAATCAAATTCTTTCGATTTGGCTCAAGGTCGTCTTTGTTGGCCAACCGCGATGGATCCACTTCGTATGTGATCTGCTTATCAAGCAGTGGTATAATAAGTGGTTTCAGCAATTCCTGCAGGTAACCAGCTCCGTATATTTTAAAGCAATACGCCATAATTTTGCTGCCTAATGAGTTGCCTCTGAATAAGGTTTGCATGCAGTCGCTCACTTCAACCTCTCGATAGAACATGTTCCACAACAATGGTGAAAGTAGATGTTTTGCATCGAACAAAGTGACCAAAACACGAGCCAATTCATCCATCTGACCAGTGGTGACAACGTTGGCCAATGCCATTGCAATCGGTAGTTCACCTTTATCACTTATCATTGTAACTAATTGAACGAGTTGTTCAAAACGATCGGCCAGCACTGTTTCGGCGAGAGTATCAAATTCGGTTCCTTGTTGTAAAATCTGTGTTAAAACTTCCATAAAAGCTGCTCTGGTTTGTAGATCAGTGTTATAGCCCAAGTCAATCGAATGCATCAGGCCAGAATCGATATTGGCACTGAGCAAATTTGACATGGCTTGAATAGTTGCATTTCGTAGAGCTGTCAATTTTCCGGCGGTGATTCTCGGTCGAATGATAGGCATTGGCGTATTGCTAATATCCTTATCGGCCTCCGAAGACATGTCAACGCAGTCGTTCAGTAAATTCATGAAAAGTGTAAAGTATTTCAAAAATAGAGCACTCTTTGCATCCATCAAATCACCGCGGTCAGACTCTTCCGGTTGCAATGGCAAACCGCGTAATAAAGCTGCAACGGCCTCCATGCAAGCTGAGTCTAAGTCTCGGAAAATTAACGATGTACTAACAATGCGAAGTAGAAGAAAAACAAAAGGTAAATGAAGATTTAAACACGTGATAAAAATGGAGAAAATTGTGAAGCCTAACCTTGTCATAATTGAAACATCGCCACTGCTTGGAGGCGCAATCTGATGTGATGTTCCCATCACCCAATCGGTTAGATATTCGACCAGTTTGTTTCGGAATTTCATCTCCTGTCGGAAGGCGAGATCATCACGACGCTTCATCATCACTTCAACCAATTGACACAGTTTCGTTTTTATGTGAATCGCATGCACAGTCATATCCAAGTGCCGCACATATCGCACAATGCCCAACATCATCCCTTCAATACTTGTTATGCCCAAATGCTCGGACACCGTTGGCTGCTCGTTTTGCTCTTTATTTTGGCGACCTTCTAAAATCGATTTCATTATGTGAATTATATGCTCGATGAACAGAGTGTTGATGTCGGAAACAATAACCTGAGCCAAATTGTAGTAATTTAGTATGTTATTCAATAATAATGGTGCAAAATTAAGCGGATATTTTATCGCTTTTGCCACACTCACCGGTCTCACTTGACCTTGTTGGTCGAAGAATTTGTCGACAATACCACGAATTTGATCGAATAATAGTGGGTAGAGATCGGGTGCCATCTCCTCTCCTACCAAAGTTTTTACATGTTTCTGAATTTGTGGTCCAAATTTCTCGTTGCTGGCCACAAGTAATCGAAGCAATTGACTTATGAATCTGTTTTGAGAGAGATAAAAAAAGAATGTCAACGTGTCTATCTGTTGAGTTGAAATTAAACTTACTGGGTGACTGGGCAGTATTGCACTTCCTGTGGACTGGCATTCAATGTGGCCAATGATGTGGTGCTTGGATGCATTGATCCACGGCCGGATGAGCTGAGCGATGCATTCAACGATGACATGGATTGTTGATGTTTTATCGAATCTTCCGATTGTGAGTTATTCTTCGGTGGTCGTCTTTTATGTAAGCAAACACCACCGAGCGATAGCAGGAACCACGTCATATTGGCCCATTCATTGATTTGCTCTTCAAGATCATGTTCCGAACTTTGATGACTAGCTCTGCGTTTGCCAATGGCACGATGAAATATTTCTTGGCCATCTTCTGACTTTCCTTTGGGATAAGATTGCAAAATTTTGCAAGTTGCTTCCCAATTTCGGAACGTTTCTTCCCATGCTGATTGCACACCTTCATCCCAGTACTGAACGTTTCGCAGCAAAGCCATAATTTTCTTCTGAAGCAAGAAACGGCCTTGAGTTTGTTCGTAGAATGAAAACTTTGAATCCTCCCGACTGGTTGGATTAGATGCTTTCACTGTTGATGCAACTTGAGCTAGCTCCTGATATGAAGGATAATTACCTGTAATACTTAGTGGCGATTCATCCGGTCCGGAGCGTATGTCAGCTTCTTCACACAATAATCCAAAGCAGGACAAAGCGGTTATTACCGCTTCCAAATCAACTGACCATAAATACGTAAAGAGCACCACCACCAATTTGTTGTGCGCATTATAGCAAATTTGCACATGAGTTCCGACGTTGGCGTAATCCTTGTGCCGTTGCAAGAATGTGTTTCGACAAATCAAAATCTCTTTTAACCACTTCAACACATCGGAGTAGTTGGCAATTTGGTGTTGCACCAATTTTTGCGAAATTGAATACATCACTTGCGAGCTGAGATCCCAGAATGTGTTGACCGGCGCTTCTGGATTCCATACTTCGATTTTGTCTGGTGCATGCAAAGCGAGTAGGGCTTCCATAGCTTCTTGAGCAACATCTGGCATTGTCGCCTGATGCACCAAACTTACCAGACCATTTATCAATTCAACCGTTGAACTGGACACATCGTGACCAATCTTCATGAAGTTCTGGAAAAAAAGTTTGGACATTTGTCATTTCTCTTTGAAAATCAAAAGAGTTTAATACTCACCACATCACTGTTTAGTTGATCACTATTCGATCGTACATTGAGCAGTAGCATCGGATCTGTGTGAACCAATCGAACCATAAGCAAAAGCAACGTTTTATGAGCAATTCCATCTTCGGGCCGAGTTAATCGATTCTGGCCATCTTTGGCTTTCAACGTGAGTGATGTGATCATTCGAAGCGGTGTGTGTGCAATGTACCCTTGAGTCGCTTTGTTCAAAGTGTCTGTGAATAAATTTCGCAACGCTTCGGACCGCGCATACACCAAATCGATTTGTGGCCACCACGGAAGACGAGGCTGAGTCACAATTCTGAATTCAAACGAAGTAAAACGAAGAATGAATGGAAAATAATTTGATTAAAATATCGGGAAAGAGAATGACATTCAAATTACCTCAGCAAAGAGCTAACAATCACAAAATGATAAGCAGGTGGTGCGCTCAAAAGGAGGCAAGCCTTTTGTGCCTCCGCATTGTGAGGTGTTATACGAAAACATGCAACCATACAATCGATCATCAGTTCAATATCCGAGCAATTTGGTCCTTGGCCACGAGCATACGGCTTTGCTGGATTGAATAATAATGCCTACAAAACATCAAATTCATTATTATTTATTCTTTCTTTCGATAAAAGCAAATTATCTGGGCAGGATATTATTTTACCTTAATGTCATTGATGACGCACTGCACCAGGTAGAATGTGACATTTGTTGATTCTGTTGTCGGTATGTACGTTGAAATTTTGCACAGTTTAACACACGCAATAGCTGCCGATTCGGTTAATTGTTTGGACGATGCGTGTGCGGTTACACCTTTTTTAATGGTGTCAATGAAGTGCTTTTTCTTTAAATGACGCGGCGAACACGGAGCACCACTGTCTGCATTCACAATTTCCTCCAACACTTTCTATATTTTCGTGAAATTCGTGGAAACATTCGTATAAGAAAAACGCTTCATTTCCAAATTTACAATGAAATCTCCAAATACATACCGGAGATAAAACCAACAATAGTATCTGTAGCGGCCAAACAATGGTGCGCATTTTCTTGTTATCAACATACGAGTCCAGTATATCGAATAGGATTTCACAGCATCTACGGAAAGGTCAATTGGTTTAAAATATTCATTGGTTCATTTAAATAATTCAGTATTTGTTGTCTTGCTTACTTGGCCAGTTCGTCGTTTTGATTTCGTTGTATTTCGGCAAATTCGTGTGGATGAAATTCAACCCAATTCCAAATTGCTTTCTCTAGTGAAATAGAGAGAGCCAAATGGGCTGACTTCTTCACCATGCGGAACTTTTGATTGATTTCTAGATAATTAAACAAAAGGACAATAAAACCGGAATTAAATCGATGTACTTACAAAAAAAACAATCCTTGAACACCAAAAATACGCACCAGTCAATAGTTTGATTAATCGATTGATATCCAAGTCAATGTGTTGAATGAGTTCAAGGTCACCAGAGTCGGGATTTTCTTCCGATGTTGCGCTCAACTCTTGCAGCCGAGCCAAAATTCGATTGAATACAGCACCGAAATGGTTTTGTGACAATGCAAAGATGACTTTTGATGCGAGCGCCTTGAGCGATTGTGCGTTCGAATTTGATTCATTCACATAAATAAATTGGCATAGTTCACGAAGCAATAATTTCACATTCATTGCTTCTTCGAACCGTGATGTATCTTTGGTTTGATTGCTTAAACAACGTTCCAGAGTTGTTAAAATTATAACTAAAGTATCGTGATAACATCGCTCTGGCTCCATTTGGCGTATCGTTCCATTTGCCCACTGTGTGTTATGACGCGTGAAAAAAAATAAATGGAGAAAATGTACGAATAATGATTAGGTTCACTTATCGGCGGGAGTGATAGTAAAAGTCAATGGATTAATTTGAAATTACCGATTCATTTGTACGCTGAAGTGCTTTTGTGAGACCAGCAAGGATCAATGAGAATTTATATCGTGATATTTGTATCAAACATGTCATAGTATGCTCATAATTTTGACGCGCCTGTGGGCTGTGAATCCCAACACGGACTGGTAGCTGCACGAATAAAAAGCAAAGTAAACACTTCAGTTTCAACGAAAAATAACAAAAAAGAATAGCCAAAAATAGCACTGAATTTTCTGCTTGAATTCACACATTTTTACAAAAAAGACACTCGATATTACGCACAACGTTTCGTTTTAATTTCCATCTTTTTTAAATAGATTTCATTCAAATTTTGTATTCAAATATACGAGCCGTGGATGTTTGTCTACGGTTTGGCCGCTGTGGCGTTCATTCATAAAAATGTAAAGAAGGCACCGAACGAGGTCAACATTCACGAGTTGTACAGATTCTACAAATAAACTGAATTAAAATTAGACCGCTTAAAGGTCGCTTCTGCATCAATTAGACAACCCAATACATATTGCAGTACTACATATTCGTCGTTGGTTTCCGTTTTTTTTTTCTAGTTTTATAAGTAGCATCTAAACTAATTTTTTTCGTTTTTTTACTCTGTTCCTGTCGACATCAATAATTTTACTATTTTTTCATTCATCAGAGTGTTACAGAGGTGTTTTAACGCACGCGATCGAACGAATTAAAAAACCAAACGGGACAAGCGAACAAAACAAATCATAAATATTTCATTCATAAAATTTCGAAACGTTCAAACAAAAAAGAAGCGCGACAACGCGCTATACAAAAGTGAGTGAAATTCACGACCACCACAAGCTAAACTATATGTTAGCATAGCACAGCATCGAAAATGGAAAGCCAATATACATAGTGAAAACTCGCACAACACACAAACGGAGAGAGAGAGAGGCGAATGTCGGAGTAGAGTCAAGAGAATGAGACTGAGAGTCACATTCCTGTGCACAGGCGCACAAGACACATCCACAGATGTGAATGGCACGTAGCCGTTCGTTAGTTTGCTCGTTCGTTCGTGTGTGGTGTCATTCAGTTTTCACTTTTCAAGAATAAAAACAATGCGCCCACGCGACTTTCTGCAGAGTCCGATTGACACAATTGAGTGGAAAATTCATTCATACGGATTGCGGCCCCGTTCATGTATATTTCACCGAATGGGCAATCCGGTGGTAGTGGTGTAGGAGTGATGATAGTATATATATATTGTGTTGCTGCTGCTACGAATGTCGCTGTCGACGCCGCTGCTGCTGCTGCTGCTCTGTTTACAATGAGAGTCCATATACAAACATGCAATGAAATGTGGAGGAACGCACTGACTATACACATTCGCACACGCACATCCATAGCAGCAGCAACAGCAGCTCTTGGCCTGTAAGCGCACGATAATATCGATCGATAAACACTTTTTTTGCACTGTCTCTCTCTCGAATATCAATTCACTTTTCACTGAGTTTTGACTTTTTTCACATCATCTTGGGAGTTGACCTATGAAAATTTTATCTATGCTTCGCCACAATAAAATGCATCAGTTTCATGCATTTTTCACTTAGCATTCATGCGAATCGAAGAAAATTCATGTATGATTCGGTTTACCTGCTCTTCAAATCTCGATAAAATGCAACTGGCCCATTCGCCAGGTTTTTGCGTTGCCATTTTTTTTTATCCACACCCGCACTTTGCACGCACAACAGTTTTTTATGCAATTTTTTTTTTCTCCACTTTCGTTTCGTCGATTGATTCACATTTTCACACGAAATTTAACACGTTGCCATGTGAAGCTGGTAACTTTTCAGCAGCTGGAAATCCAAATTCAATACGAATTTTCCCGTTTTCAATCGTGCGACGGAGTTTCTTTTTTCGTCTTCCTCGATGGTCTGGGTTGTAAGCGCACAGGCGTTTCAGATAGAACTGTGCTATGCGACCTAATACAATATCGGAATTCACAATGAGAGTAAATGTCACAACAACACACATACACCTCTCACAGATGGGAGATTCTTCTCCAAGTTCAGTTGCTGTCGAACATTATAAAAACAATGCTCGGGCCTGTTGACAGCGTGATCGAACACGAAATGCTCAAACATTGCGAATGACAGCTCGAAAAGTCAGGCGTTGTTTTATTTTCTGTTGTTGTTGACAAGTGAGTGACGCTTCAACTGTAAAAAATAATTCATTTGATCTTTTACACTCTCTCGTTAAAATTGTGAATTTCAAATTTATCCAAAGTGAAATAATAGATTGTTTTCAAATTTTTACGATTTCCGTTGTTTACACGAACTTTGAAGAATTGGTTGAGCACAAGGAAAAGAAGTTTGCACCAAAATTTGAGAACCATAAACATTCTGAACAAAAATGGACTATTTAAACTGCTACATCTGCAATTCTGAAACAAAGCTGCACAATAGCGTGCGAATACCATAGGGGTATTGCAACTACCATAAAATATATGTATTTCATCAAGTTTATCAAGCTCTTTCCAAGTTTATGCATAGTGTTGAACTTTTGTTCAAGCTCTACCATCGAAATATACAGTAAAATAATTTACGGGCACGACGTAAGATGGCGTTTTTTCTGGTCAAAAAAGTTGCAATATCCCTTTGGCGAATACGGACGAAGACGAAATATTCTGGTATCGGTGTTCACGAGATTATACAGAGTTTTTTGAAGGAATCTCACACGCTGCGATTCAGCCCAAATGACATCGTTTGCGAGCGATGTTTTCAGAAAATCAACCAGTATGATTTGGCGTGTCGAATGGCCGACGAAATTCAACAAGATGTTACAAATGCATTGTACGCCACTGAACAGCAATATATAAGCGAAGAACCAGTAGAATACCTGGAAGATGTACAAAGTGAAAAAAATTCTTGCCAAAAAGATTTCGAAGAGTAAGTTTTTTTGCTTAAGTCAACATTCACACACGGATGGCTGATCGAATTTCTAATTCAGATTTCAGGACCAATATGATATGCAGAATGTACAAGAGAAAGGCAATAATCAAGCGGAGAACATAGAAACAGTGCACATATCGAGCATTGATGACGCAATAGAAGAGGTGCTCGATCCATCAAAAAAGCAAACCAATGACTTCACACCAGCTAAGCGGAAAAGTCACGCCGGCTGTGAGGAGTGTGACATTCCATTCGGTACCAAAAAAGAGCTGAAGGTAAATTAGTGCTACGAAAAATTCGTCAAATTCTTTCAATAGAAAGAAATGTAGTTATGCTTTTTTTTTTGAAAAACTATTTTCCCTTCTTAGCAACATCAACTACGCTATCATACCCCAAAGAAGTGTGGAGTTTGCCAAAAGGTGTTCGACAATCAGTTGGAACTGAGAAATCATGCACGCCAAGATCATGAAATTGAACACTGCTCAAATGATGAGGCTGAATCCAGTCGTGGAGAAGTATCAACCGGCGAAAGCGATAGCAATCTTCGATGCGAAATATGTGGCATCACCGAAAGCACCAATGAGTCATTAGCCAACCATGTCGGTTTACATGAGAATCAGCTGAAATGTGTGGTGTGTAACACGATTTTGAAACATCGAGCCAACCTGGTCTTACACATGCGGATTCATGTAAGCTAAAATGTTATTTTTCTTATCAAATTCGAGAGAAATTCGTAGAAATTCCAATTTTTAATTGGTTTCGTTTAGGCCGACAAGAAATTCTTCAAATGCGATAAATGCGAAAAGACCTTTGTGCACAAATCATCACTTCGGATGCATTTACAAACGACGCACACCGAAGTTCGTAACAAACAGTGCCCAGAATGTCCGTTGAAATTTAAAACAACGTCACAGCTCAACCAGCACCTAGTAACGCACACTGGCATCAAAAGACACCAATGCCCAGAATGTGGCAAAGCATTTGGCCAAAAGTACAATATGACAGCTCATTATAAATCACATTTTTTCAACAAAGTCCAAAGACGCGTGCGAACCCGAACCAAGCCAACTTCCACCGTTCATATGAAAATGGAAATGTAATAACTATTACATATCACCAATAAAATTGATTCGATCCATTAACTAGATTCTGATGTTTTGTGTGCGCATTGGTGAGTGGCGCCATCTGGTGACAAACCGCTCCATCTCCTCAATCACTTTGACATTCAATATGCATTCTTTCTTCAATTCGTTGAATTTGTAAACACGTGCATACACTTTTGGAATAATAACTGCGAAATTGGTTGCTTCTTGGTAAATAATTCGTTAAACACTACAAAATGCCGAAGGTGATCGCTGAAAAGAAACACCGAATTCACAATGAAGTACAGAAACAAGGTTTGTAACCTCTCAAATTGGCTAAATTTCTGAAAATAAATTCCAATCTCCGGTTGACGTATTTATCTGTAGGAATTGTATTCAATAAGGATTTCGGTCAGCACATTTTGAAGAATCCTCTGGTTATCACAAGCATGCTGGAGAAGTCAGCCTTGCGACCGACAGATGTTGTGTTGGAAATTGGTCCTGGTACGGGAAACATGACAGTGAAAATTTTGGAAAAAGCGAAAAAAGTGGTTGCCTGTGAAATCGATCCCCGGCTTGTGGCTGAGTTACAGAAGCGTGTCCAAGGAACGCCATACCAATCCAAATTGCAAATTCTTATCGGCGATGCGCTCAAGTCAGAGTTTCCATTTTTTGACATTTGCATTGCAAACGTACCGTATCAGATCAGTTCACCGCTTGTGTTCAAACTGTTACTGCACCGGCCGATCTTCCGATGTGCCGTACTTATGTTCCAACGAGAATTTGCTCAGCGTCTCGTGGCCAAACCGGGCGATAAGTTCTATTGCCGCTTGAGCATCAATACACAATTGTTGGCTCGTGTCGATATGCTCATGAAAGTTGGCAAAAATAACTTCAAACCACCACCAAAAGTTGAATCGAGCGTTGTGCGTATCGAACCCAGAAATCCACCGCCAGCAATCAACTTCACCGAATGGGATGGCCTCACTCGGATCGCCTTCTTGCGCAAAAACAAAACACTGGCCGCTTCGTTCAAACAGTCTTCGGTTTTACAAATGCTTGAAAATAACTACAAACTGCAAGCTTCGCTGCAAAATCAGGTAAGTTCTACTTCGTTAGACTCATCGTTTCGAAAGTAGCCAGTTTTGTTTGGATGAGTCATTTGTTTGATGCCATTTTCATGAATTGATAATAATAACGACACCTTTTTTTCTCGATGTTCACAGGAAATCAGGCCCGATTTTGACATCAAACAACTAGTCGAAAGTGTGTTGCAAGAGGCTGAAGCCAGCGAAAAACGTGCCCGCACAATGGATCTGGACGATTTCATGAATTTATTGTACTGTTTCAATAAGCATGGCATTCATTTTAGTTAGATATTATATTACATGAATAAATCAACGTTTATTGTTACACTCAAAATATACTTAACTTTGTTTCATGTCCACAAAAAATCATGATTGTGTATTTGCATATCAAATACTTTGCCCAAAGTCGTAATCTCCCTGAAAACCAGTAGAAAAAAATAAAAGAAAAATGCGATTGTCGTACCTTTGTTCATTTTCTATGTTATTTATTATTATGTTATTGTTGTGAACGATTCTATAATAATAATGTACATGAAGAAGCTTTATGAATTAAAGCATAACTCTGGGAAACAACGAATAAAAAAATTATGTTCTTAAAAAAATGTCGTGGTCGTCGTGAGGGCGAACTGCGAGTGTTGTTGTCCGCACGGTATACGATGAACGATGTAACATTTGATATTTTGATAAGAGTTGAGTGTTTGTTTGTGTTGATGAGAGCAAAGGGGAGTGTGTGTGTGTGTATGTGTGCAATTTAAAAATGAAACGAAGACACTTAGAAACCGTGCACTTTCAGTTGATCTGACTTGGCTAAACCAGCTTTAGTGAGCCATTGGCAAATGTTTTCACGTTGATCACCTTGTAATTGCAACACTTCACCATACTCCGGATGCTCGATCACTGTACCATTGCATGCAAATTCTTTTTTACAGGCGCGTACAATTTTCTTCAAATCATATTCGGCTGATAGACCTTGTACCGTTGTTAATGTCTTTCGACCACTTCGCTGTTGAATTCGAATGTGAACGAGGCCGTCTTGTACGCTGTCATCAGCACCCTTTGTTGCTATAAATTAAACGAGAAAAAAAAAACAGAAGAAAAGAATCGCATGTGATTAGAATCACGGAGAAAAAAATGCGAAAAAAGTCAAGAAAAAAAGAAAAAAAAGGACAGAACAGCAAATCGTGTGACACAAAGAGACAGCACACAATATGACGTTTACATTAATTAGTGGGGGATAAAATACGGAAACTCATAACTGCTTGATTTCAAGCTGATAGAAATGATGACGGTATGAATCATCATAAATATGACTTTATACCGTTTATGGAAAATAACCTTAAATTTTTTTTATTTCAAAACAATTTATAACTCATCGAGTATTTATAGCGAGCGCAAAAAAATGGAGACGTTTAACGAGTTACGTAGAAAAAAAATTTATGGTTAGAAAGGTCTTAGAAAGAGATAGAAATATGCTGATTCTTCGTCTCCGGTTCACCTCGTCTACTCTATGCATACGTTTTTTTTTCTCCTGTTGTACTATAACTTCTGATTACTAATCACTTTTCACCAGAAAAAAAATGCTTTTAAACAGAAAAAAATATACCAAAATAATTAAACAAATTTTTTTTTCTACTTACCATCAGCAAATGGGTCAAAGGTATTTAAATTTTGGATGGACATACGATAAACAAATAAATCCACTGGAAAAATAAATTGATTCTCGTTTGGTTGAGTTTTTTCCTGCTATCGCAAAGAATGTCTCGGCTTTCTATTTCGCTATCTAATGGTCGGTTTCACACGCACTCAGTAGTGCTTAGTTTGCGGAACTTTCTGGCTACTTAAATTCGGACGTACGAAATAAAAACGTGAAAATTCGCACACAAAAAAGAAAGAAGTGTTCGTCCAGCCACAGGCGCAAAAAAAGTGATCTTTCTCAATGTGTATGATAATCGAAAATGTCTGTCGTCGTCGCGTGTCACACAAGAAAACCTAATCGTGTGTATATGCAAATATGGCGGGCCTATGTATGCTATGCGGGATACTCAATGTGTACGTGTGTATGCGTGCATTTGTGGGCAGCGCTAGCATCGGTTAAAAAAATTCCATTACCATTTCGCGCCATCTTCACATACTTAACACTTTTGATGCGAAAATGACGATTTTTTCTGCATAAATTCAACGATAAAAATGAATAGAAGAATTATATTATTCGGAAAATAATTTTAATCGACTGAAAATTGCAGTAAAATATTTATTTAGTCAATTTCACAATCACATGCAATAGAAAGTACTTGAACGTTCTGCTTAAGTATCGATGCGCCCTTGAAATCGCATGTGATACTTTACTTTTGACGTCTGTCAATGCAATGTGTGCAGAATAGTTCTATAGATAATTGAAGTTATACGAATTGTACCATTGCACAAGACTGCGCATTAGAAGCCGAAACGTAATAGAACCGATTGCATTGAAAAAATAAAATTTTCAACGAACGACAACTTTGAAAGCAGCCACAAAGAATGGCTTTATTTCGACCATCAACCCTGTTAAAACTTCGACGAGTTCAAAGCCTTCCAGCTGCTTTGTACCACAAAAATGTAAGTGCATGCATTCTCCACTGAAACAAGTATAATCAAAACAGCTGAACTTTGTTTTGAAACTTTTTGCCGTAGGTTTTGGACCATTATGAAAATCCACGGAATGTTGGATCATTGGACAAGGCGGACAAAAGTGTTGGCACCGGTTTGGTTGGTGCACCAGCTTGCGGTGATGTCATGAAATTGCAGATTAAAGTCGATGAAAACGGTAAAATCATTGATGCAAAATTCAAAACATTTGGCTGTGGATCGGCAATTGCATCGTCATCATTGGCCACGGAGTGGGTGAAGGGAAAAACCGTCGATGAAGCTGGCAACCTTAAGAATTCGGACATTGCGAAGGAACTTTGCTTGCCACCAGTCAAATTGCATTGCTCAAGTACGTATTAAATACGGAATAATCAATGAAAATTACGAAACGATTGCTTCAGTTTCGAAATCGATTTTTTTTTTGAAACGCAATTACAAACAATGACGCAGTACACTGAATATATATTTATACAATTTCTTTGTTTATAGTGTTGGCCGAGGATGCAATCAAAGCAGCACTTGCTGACTACAAAATCAAACAGAACGATGCTGGCAAATAAGAACGATACGATCTACATCAGATATAACGATTGATATTCAAAATTGTTGTGTATAAACGTAGTATGAATGCAAATGAATGAATGTATGTTCTGGACGACTGTGATTTTATTTGGTACAATTTTGAAAATTTATGTTTGTTAATGCTGGATTAAGAAGCAAATAAAATTCTTAAGTGAGATTTATGAATGCCCCTTTTAGAGGGATAGAAGCAACGGTTTCGTCTTTTTTTCATTCAATTTTTGTAGGGAGAAGAGAGATTTAAGCGAGAAAATGCTGAAAAATTGATAAAATCTCAGGTTCTTTATATTAAAATGAAATGAAATATGAAGTTGTTCATTCACATTGTCTGTAGAAAGCATTCACTGGTTAAGCGTTGACTAGAACTAGTTCTAAAGTTTCTATTTCTTGATCAAATATTTTTTTTCCATTCATCAGTGGACTTGGACTTACAACAAAATCTGTTTACTCACGTTCATTCTCATCAAACCATAAACCAAAAAGAACACCCATTCGATTTCATTATCAACAATATGGATCTTTATTAATAAAACAAGCGATTTGCTAAATAAACTAATGGTTTTAATGGGTAGTTACACGAATCGAGATGCTATCGCCAACAATTTAGTATAATCAGCACCTTTTGAGTGTGTCTTGTCTTTCATGATCGTCCGCAGAATATTTGGAATTGGAACTTGGATGCGAGTGCCGAGTGGAGTGCCATTATCATCGATCAGCACCACATTGTTCGTGTCGAATCGTGGAACTTTGATTTTTTGTTGTTGTTTACATCCGACGAGAATGCCCTTTTTCTTCTCTCCCTTAATGGCCAACAGAACCATGTCGCCCGTGTAACCGATCGATTTTTTATTATAAACATGAATGACGCGCGGGGGCTTTCCTTCGGCCATCGCTTTTTTACCAATCTCACAATTATCTACAACCCGAAGCCTCGCCAATTTTCGAATCTCATTGCATACGGCGGTCGTGTGAAATCCACTCGATGAGACTGATGTTAAAGTCTTTGTCAGTACACGATTCAACAACATTCTGATAAATGCTCACCCTTTTTGAATAAAACAAGACATTTTTCATTGATTTCCTTTGATTAAATGTTTAAAAAAAAATTTAGTTTATTTACCTTCTTTTCCAGCTTCAAGTGATTTCTTCACAAGCAACTCGCTTGGTTATGTTTCTATTTTGGATATGTCATTTGTGGTTGTTGTGCGGTCTCTCAGTGACTACAGCGCCACTGTAATTTCAATGGAGTGACGGCAAGTGGAGAAGGTTACAATGATCGTTGATTTCAAAGTTTGCAACGCTTTTGTCGCAATCACTCCTGATTACGAACAGAAAGCGTTTTGTTTGAATACAAAGAGAGAAAGAATTAAGACATTTCGCTTATCTTACCCATTCTCTCGAGTTTACTCGACTTTGAGGCATGAATATTTTCGACTTTTGTAAGCAAACATCAAAGGACGTAAAAGCAACACAAAACATCAAAGGATGCAATCACAAATCACAGGCCAAAGCGAAGATCTGACGCTTCATAAGCAAACAATGCATTTTCTCTGACTGAATGCATTAAAAAAAACGTCGAAATGAACAAACTACAAAAAATAAAGTGAGTCTTTTGCAACGGATAATGACGTAAACGCTTAAAGACTTTATGACATATTATCACAAAGAATCCCATCGTAATGAGGTGGATAGCGGCAGCAGCAGCAGATTTTCTGATAAAATTATTCAAATCATTCTCGCATCAACAATAAAATGGGGCGGCAATGATGGTGGCAACGACGATACAGAAGAAGACGACGAATATTTTTCAGTCAGGTTGATTGTTTGGCGACGTCAACTAAAAGTGTCTGATGAAAACAAAACACACACACACAACAAATGATTATTACTGCAATTTTGTGCTTGGGAAGCATTGAGTGCGAGAGAGAGAGAGAGAGAGAGAGAGAGAGAGAGCGCGCGCATTGTGAAACTCAAAAATGCATATTTTATAATAGGTGCTCACGATGCTTGTGCTTGAACGAGCAGTTAAGGAAGAAAAAACGAAGTGCTATCAAAGGTATTGTTATACGATGCCGTAAAACTCCAACCTCCGAACCAAAGATGAATATATTACATGCGAAAATTTGCACACGCAATCACCTTGAGCAGGATTCATTTAACGCTAAAAAGATAAAGAGATTTTTATTTAGAGAATAATATGGGAAAAAAGCGTAGTTTGCAAACGAACACTCCAGGAACAAAATCTGCCTGAATGCACGATTTTAGTGAAGTGATTAAATTGAACTGCTGATGTTGAACTAAAAAAAAACAGGTTTCACTCATGAATTTTGTTATTTAATTCAATTTTTCCTAAGGAGCTTGAAATCCAAAGCAAGGATTATAAGTCGTGAATTTTTCTCGAGCGGAGGAAGAAAATGCAACAAATCATACATTAATTCTTTGATGAGACGTTTTTTTCGGTAACCATCAATCAAAATCATTTCTGAGATCTTTCTATGTCTTCCAAATTTTCTTCTTAAAATTTGGAATGATTAATTTTTCCGTCTGTTGATTTCAAATCAATGATTTGTTAAATTCCTAGTTTGTTTGAACATTGAGTTATTTCGCAAAAATTTTGATCTCCGAGTGCCAGAATATGTAATATTCATTCATGAATATTTTTAATTCAAAAAAAACCTTTGTGTTTTCACTTCGGTCGATTCGCAATTGAAAACAATGCGAATTGTAAATGCGTAAATAAATTGGATGGCTTTGGTTATAATGAGTGTAGTAACCACAAAGAGAGAACGCATTCTATTGTCTTTTGAAAAAAGTTATCATTTATTTTTATTTTCGTTCAATGCATTAAATTCCATTAAATTTCATAGTCATTTAGAAATGAGGCCTCTGTCGGCGTAAAACAGATGAAATATGAGTCGATTCGTTGGTTCGGCGCATTCTCGACGGTTTTTTTAACGCATTTAAAGCAAGTGAACAGAAAATGACACAAATGCCTTGAACATAATCGTTAATTCGAAGCAGAAGAAAAGAGTCATAATGAACTAATGTCGGTGTTCATCCTGCTGACAAGACGATGGCACATGACACTCAATTCGGAGATGATGCGATTCAAAAGACATCTCTTTCATATTTTATCGTTAATTACAGTCACCGTCTGAAATGTGTTTGATGATAACGACGACACATCGCATTAGAAATGATGAGCTTCGTCGGGTGGCTGATGTGTTTCTTTTGCAATTTGGATGTGGCTGCAACTGAAGGTATTCATGTGAATGTAGGTCTGTTGCGTTAAGAAAACGTACTCAGCGCAAATTAGAAAAAAAACTGTAATTTCATGATTCAAGTACTCCGTGTTGATTTTCTTGTATCATTTCTACGAGAAAATCCGCAATTCCACAGAGTGCTAGTTCGATTCACGACGATGAAATGAAGGATATACGTGTATGATTTGATTTTAAGTTTGAATTCAACCAAGTCGCCGTACGTTCGACACATACACACACACACACACACACACACATACTGTATTCTATTCAAACATTAACCATTAGAGGACTGGAGTTTATCGCATAGAGTGAAAAAAATGTCATTCGAATGGGATTGTGTATTAAAAGATCGCATGTGTGTAGTTGAGTCGCCGAAGAAAGAAGAAAGCGCAAGAGACACAGTGAAAATTGTTATGGAACGGGCTTGGCTGTGTTGTGTTGCGTTAAGGGTGGTGCTAATGGCAACGAGCAAAATGAGGAAAAAAAAGCAGAGCGAGGAGAGAAAGAATGAGAGAGAAGTTAATACTTTTTGTCGAAGTCTTTTCGAATGAGTGTAGCAAAGTATCCGAGGTGCTCTAACGTAAATAAATTATACGTTTTCCATCACACATTCGCCATTCGAATGTAAACACAAACGTGCAAAACGTTCAATGGCTGTGCTAATGATTTTTGCACCTCACGATCTACAGCACGTAACTTTTTGTTAGAGAGCAATTTTCAATTGAAGTCACTGCCTCTCTATCTCTTGCTCGCTCGCACTCTCACTGTCTTTGGCGCTTTCAAATTTATTCAGTTGCATCGAGGAGAGAAAAAAAATCTCTAACGAAGTTTCCAATTAGTGGCAGTTTGCGCAAAGGAAGAACAAAAAAAAAATTGTGAAAAATCGCATTGAATTGCGAGTGAATTTATTCAAATTGAATTGAAAAGGATTCAAATTATGAGCGCAGGAAGGTGAATTCACAGCGAACAGCACCGCTGCGCGACGATTGACAATTGCTAAATTATAATATTAATGCAATGATTTCATAATTCCATAATTCTAATGTAAATTGAATGGTGTTGAGCGGTGCGGCGCACAATCACTGGAGCACCTCATCATCGCAAAGCGACTTCAATCACAAAATAATCAAAGCAATTCAAGGCATCGGAAAATGTTCCGTCGTCGTTGAATGGAAGCCGAATGTAAATTACAGCTCGCGCTCAATCTTTGATTTACTCAATTTTCCGTTGAATTCGCAATTAAATTTAATGATGTTGTTAATCAATGTGCGTCACCGTTGAAAATGTGATAATAATCACATTTTCGAGACTTTTACCATATCAAACTGTTCATTGTTCACCTCACGACGAAGCACATCGACAAAGCTGCTGATTAACGTTTAATTCAATCGAAAATCCCATTTGGAATTCCATGAATGACGTCTAAAAAGGTGTTTTGATCGCAACGATGTCAGCAGATTGTTTGAGCAGTCATCAAACAACAAGTTCAATTTCTAAACTCATTATTATTTGTCAAATGTCGTCTTAAATCGATAAAATATCGTGTTACCATTGCCAAACATTGATCTTTGAAATGCGATTAAATTCTCGCACTCTTTCTCTCTCTCTCCCACCAGCAAAACTGCAATTATTCAATGCGATAAAACTCGTCATCGAATTTGACATTGTGCATCAAAAAGGAGGTTGTAATGAATACGTATCGCTGATTGCTTTTCCAAATATAGACAAACTAATCGAACGACACAATCGCTTCAAAACTCGACGACAATATTCCTTCGCATTTGGATTTTCTCTTGCACGCTCACGACAGGTAAACACTTTTTTTTTATTCACACGTTCACATCCAGATCAATTCATAATTAGGATCAAATTTCACTTCTGTTTCGTTCTGAATGCTTCATCCTTTCGTCATTCTCAAGTTCATTCAAGGAATATTCAACTCATTCCAAAAACCCAATACTTTTTGCCTCCATTCATTCGGGGTAACCACACAAAATTGAGGACGCACACAAAGTGTGAACCAACAAACAAAAAAGAGAAGAATTGAGTTAATTGTCTAAATCAAATCTCATCGTCACTTTTATTTGAACAAATGCCCAACTACTGCTGCTCTCGATAAATTTCCTGAAAAAATTCAATTTTTTTGGCGCTTTACATACAAATGGCTTTGTTTGAGACTCGGAATGACATACGCTGCTTTTTCTTAATCACAGATAGAATAATCATTAAACAAATTGGACTGAATGAAGCTACACATTTCTTTTGTGTAGGTAGGAGCTCGGTCTTTTTTCTGCGGTGGCTGAAAACGAATGACGAAATGTTTTGATTGATATATCAAAACATCCTTTGTTACCTGTGAAAACAGTGAAAAGGATATCTGTTGTTCAGATTCGTTCAGTTCTTCTTTTTTTTCTTTCGTTTTCTGTTTGAATGCAAGAAATCAGCAAATAGGAACATTTATTTATTTGGCCGAGTGGTTCAATACTTTTTCGATGGATTTTGTACATTTTGGATGATTATTGTTTTATTTTCTTTTTTAACTTTACTTTTGCAAATGTTGAGATTTCATTTCAAGTGTTTTGGCATCACCAAATTTTTTAATTTCGAATCTGCAAAAATTAGGTGAGCTCAATCAAACAATTTTCAGAAAACCAATTGATAAGAACTATTCAATGTTTGTTCAAAATTACTTCAAATTACACATATTTGTCAACTCTTTTCTTTCCAAAAGAAGCCCGTGTGGAAAAAAAATGACTGACTGACTTTAGATTCAGTTGACTGTAGTTGATTGAATTTATGTTTTTGTATGAAGAAAATCACTTTGTCCCAAAATAAGCAATTTATTTTGATTTGTAACTTTAAACGATTTCAGTTAACTTTGATAGACTTTAACTACACGTTGTACTGAAATGTCAATCAAAGTGAGTCAATTTTGTCCGAAATTAGTTAACTGACTGGTCGGTTACAATATTGGCACACGGGAGCTCACAACGAAATTGTTGGACAATTTTTAAAGTCCATGAGCTCAAAAGTTCATAGCAGATACCCATAAAAAATTTCTTTGCTATTAATCTAGGTGCATTTATTCTTGCGAATCAATACGAATCTTTACTTTTCGCTATGAACCGATAGCCTAGTAGTAGGGATTCGTAGCTCAAAGTACTTTTTTTCTTTACGTAAATGATAAAATGTCCTAGGTAATATCTAGTTGGTATTTATTCATCATAAATGAGGAATCTTTATAACGGTTCCATTAACAATTACTAAAGATAAAAGTATATATACTTGGAGCTTTACTCCAAAATTCGCATACAAAATGCTAGATTTTTTCATTTTCTGCATTTGATTTGCCACAATAATGCGATTTCATCCGTTTGACAAGTTTCATTGGTGTTTTATTCTTCTACGAATTTATCTGATCATTAAGTTTTGTATACTGTTTCCAGTACAATACATTTTATTTTCATAATGACTGACGTTTTAATTTTGATGAAATGCATTCTCAGAACTCAGAAAAAGAGCAATTCGCAATTTTTGAGCTGCATTCAGCACGAAATGAATCGCATGTGTTACAAACTTAAGTGCCGTCGGGACATTGCAAAAATCACATATCACTCTAGATTCAAAATAAAAACCCCATCAAACATTTGTATTTTTCTTCCAAACAATTGTGTTTCGGTTCGAAAATCATTCAAAATCAAACAATACGAAACATTTTACCTGAAAAATACAAACTTAAAGAAAACAACAAAAGCGAAAATTTCGGATAAAAGTTGTGGCAGAAAATTGATACAATTGAATACAGCTCGAGAAAAACTGTATCGAACCCGAAATGGGCGTCAATGATTGTATTATTTGGCTGTGTTTTGACGTCATCGTGTAATGTTTTCATTGCCATCACTTTTTGGGTGCGTAACACCATTGTTTATTTTCTAATAAGTAGTTATGCACTTATGTTATTTGGCACTTTCAACTAGGTGCGCAGGCTATCATTTTACTGCCACTTCGGATGCGGATGAGAAGAGGGAAGAGACACAACTTGTATGTTTACTGGAAATTGTTATATTTTCTAATACAACATTTCGTTTTCTTTGCTGCCGAATTTCAAAACCAATATGGTTGCTTGTTCATCTCCCATTTGTTCAGTCGCTTCTTCATCGCCCATTTTTTCGGCTGATTCTTCATTCGCATTTACCAAATGTAATATTGTATCAGCATGTTTTGGATTCGTACGCATTCAATGATCTTGATGAGCAATTTCGGTGTTTTTTTTCCTGCCGAGTCACATGCAATGTTTTGACACCCTTCCGAATGTCATTTAATGAACAAAATATCCAATCAACGGATTAGGCTGAAAAATTTGAATTTAAATGCCATTTGCAAGACGACCGAAATGGGGGAATGTGCGTGCGAACATGGTGAACGCATCTTGAAAATCGAAACATACGACAAATATGAAAATTGATGATGAATAAATTGGGGAATGAATATTGGGCGAAAGAACTGTGATATGCATCGACACGAACAAATCAATTCGTTAGCAACTTGAAATTGTTCAACGACCAAAACTCAATATACAGAATCAAATTTTTCGATTTATTTTCAATTCAAAATAGCAACAATATAACAGCCATCGACACAATTCAATCATATGAAAATGACGACGGCAAAGATGAAACACTCTTGATAAAAACCCGAATTGAAATGAATTTCAACTACTTGAACCGTTTAACGATTAAAGTGTCAATGCAAGCATAAAATAAGATTGTCGATTGCGTTCATCACTTTTTGTACAACGGATCGCATCTTCAACGGATTTCATTGCTTACAGCTGAAACCGGGTGCCCGTTGGTAACCGCAAAGCTCGCGTCGAATTCAAACCGAGAACTTGCTTGCCATTTGCATGCATCTGCCTTCAAGTTAAAACAAAGCGCAACCGTGTGCCGTGCAAAATTACAGCCGTTGCTGCATTCAACCCTCAAGCGATGGCGCTGTGCGAATTTGCAGGCTTTTTTAATTGCATTGAATTCGTTAAAAATGACGCGTGCGAATGTTTACGCTGTTTAAATTGAAGCTTGAGGCTGGAATTTAGTGCCATTTTATGATGTTTTTTGTTATTTTTTTTATGTCGTTTTGTTTTTGTTGTGTGGTAAATTAGTCCTTCGGAAGAAAAAAAAAATACTTGATCTTAAGAGATTCGAAAGAATGAAATGATTAATAAAGTAAAGATTGTTCATTTCATGCATTTTCTTTTCTTTTCATATCTCAGAAAAATGGGTTTTTTTCAATTTATAATAGCCTTTTCATTCAAACATCGCTTCGGCGAATATAAACCCATCAATCGTCACGAAACGTAGCAAAAAACACAAAATTGGATAAAATGTGTTGACACTTTGACAAATTTGACATCACGAACACGAACAGGCAGCAAATGAGAACCTTTAACATCTGTTCGAATTATTGTGTGTATGAAAATAAATAATAACAAAACATGTTTGATATCTGATGTTGTGTGTTTCACTGATCGAAATCTAAGAATCGACCGATATATTTATATAAACATGAAATTTTACACGCACTCACAAAAGTACACACAATGAAAACAAAACAGGCATAGAAAGAGGACAAAAGTTGCCGGTTTTGAATGCAACCATGAATTGAAAGTCGCAAGTTGTAATATTAAATGAATGATGAATTATGAACGATAAGTGTGATTTGGTGCTACTATTTTTTAATTGGATGTTATCGAAATACATTTAGAGATGAATTTTCAGTAATGACTGAATTTTGGTCACGTTTGTGGCGTTAAATGAAGCGTTAAGAAAAAACAAACGAATGTTTGAGAAGTAAATAAATGTCTTCTTTTTGAATAATGAGCGAAAAAGTTTCCGAAGATGAAAATGAGTCAAATTGATTTGAAACCATCATTAAAAATAATGTGTTGTAAATGTTTCAAGTTTTTCCCATTTTTTCACCATCAAAAATGATACATTCTACTAAAAGACAAAAAACTGTTCAAGAGTTTGTCAATTTCAATCCTCATAAAAGTGTCTAGCATTCGAATGTGATAATCTCATTAAACGGATAATGGAATCAGTCGATTGGAATTAAAACACATTGATAAAGTTTTTCAGCGTGATAGCAACTTTGCAAAATTAAGAGGATAATGTTTGAGAAGTATTTTTCCTTCCACATCTACATATCGAGCATTATAATCGCTTTTCCGTTGCTCCAATTGTCGATGATGACAATGCTGCTGTTGCAAATGAAGGAAAAAATACCGGCAAAGAGAGATAGCGGGAGAGTGAAAGAAAAAAACGTTGACGCAAAAATCAGCTATATTCAT
Source organism: Sitodiplosis mosellana (assembly GCF_009176505.1). Lineage (NCBI taxonomy): Eukaryota > Metazoa > Arthropoda > Insecta > Diptera > Cecidomyiidae > Sitodiplosis > Sitodiplosis mosellana. The sequence continues at coordinate 15,076,525 of NW_022595244.1, read as the reverse complement.
TTCAGCAACGATAATGACAATTTTCAACCCATTCCATTTGCCGAAGTGGAGAAAAGACCTCAAATCTATGACGTAAAAGTGAAAAAAGAAGAAAAAAATTGAAGAATGTCTCGTTTTTTCCTCCGTTTAAATGGAATAAATCACATCATATACGTAAATAATAATCGTTATGCATTATGGTGTAATTACAAATATGGCTGCCATAGCCCTCATACACTTATCCATTTATGAATGCATAATTTTAGTTCGCTCCTCCAGATCGAGAGCGTTTACTCATTTTTTTGTCGTCTCTTCGGTTTTCGCTTGGTTCGAGCAGCGCCATAAGCGAGTAAAAAATTGTTTCCGCCTTTTTTCTCTTGAGCATATAATAATGCGCGTATACGGCGTTTCATCATGATTATTATGATTATTTCGTATGATTTCTTTCTTCTTCCGTCTATTTTTTCTGTTTGACTGGCTTCAACGTGCCGTCCTCTGTACGCGTACATACGACTCATACACACATACAAATACTCACACTCGCCCGTTCAACATTCATCAAATATAGTAAAAATCTTATTCACTCATAACACATATATCGCATCATCCTGAATCTGTCGACCTTTTTTCTCCCTCTTTCTACCTCCATCTCATTCACACAGCCGCAATCTCACAATGGTACATTTTCGCAATTCGTAGCCATACATTTGCGTTTTGCGTAATATTAAAAATTATGAAAATATATTCTCCGTCTCCGTTTCTGTTGTTTCGCCCCGTTCCGCTATTTTTTGTGTGTGTACTTCACAGCCCGAAAAGAGAGGGAGTGAGCGTATATAGAAAAATGGAAGAAGAGAAATAAAAAGTCGAGCAGATTGAATAGCACGATGAATTATAATAGCGCGCGGTATAGCAAAACTCCGTAAACAGCGTCAACACACAGGAGTTGCCGTCACTTCATTATGCTCGGTAATTTACTACACCCAACCCTCGAACGCCTGGCTAAAGAAACCATCGACTCTCTCTCTCTACATGCACACCAAACACAACCATACCGAACAATGCTTGACTCGCAGCCGCTCTTGATTTCTGCTCTCCGTGTCGGATTCATGCAGCACAAACTGTATGCAGTGGTGCTACATTGGGCATGGTGAGCAGCCGCAGCATTCAAAGATCGACTCCATTCGAATAACCGCCATAATTTGTTGTTGTTGTGCTTCTTTTGCTTTCTTTCTCATGCCATTGCAAAAAAACCTCACGAATCAAATACTGCGAATAATGGAATCAAACGTACAATGCGCAAATACGAATCATTCGCCGTTGTCGTCGCTTTTGCTGCGCTTCACCGGGGCTCTATTCAACGGGCCACGGGGAAAAAAACCGTCCAATATTTTAAAGCGATAGCAAACCGCTGAATGGAATAAGAACCATCATGCGCTTCGTGAATTCACATAAGAACATTTTGCGCAAGAGGCAATGTACGGATTTCCATAGAATGAGACAACGTGAAGTTCATACAAATTGCAGGGACGAATGGTTTGATTACAGATATTTCGCTTATGTTGTGATGAATATTTTCAAATGCACTGACATTTTCTGTTTTGTTTCTATTTTGCTACTTATACGCATTTTTAGATTTTCATATGGAATAATGCACAAAATTATCCACGCAGTGAAAAATGTGCATATTCTAAGGTTTGCTTAGTTTCATTTTCAGAAAAAAAAAATTTAATTCTCTTAAGAAATGAAGTGATGATGGAAGCTTTTGACACTGTTTTAATCCCGCTTGTTCAAAAAATATTCACATCTTCAAAGCAATGCAAATAACATTAACATGTTGAGAGTATTTTTGATTTGCAAAATGTTTTCGGTTCATGCAAAGGATTTAAAACTGCCTTGAAATATCCAACAGAATCGATTCGAATCCAAATCTTCCAGAATTGCTACAAGAATCGACGGTAAAGAATCATGTGTAGAAAACTCATTGATAAAATAAGCAATCGTAGGATTTTTCAATTTGAGTAAAGTGCAAAATGCGTTATTGGAAATCAGTCATCAAGAAATGTGGATTGAATGTGTTGAAAAGCGCCATTTTACGAAATCAATCAATTTCATCTGTATATTTTCCATTTGAACGGCTAGTAGTACTCAACGTAGTTTAGCCATTTTTCTTAGAAAGTAGCGATGTGGAGATTTATCACATTTTCTGTAGTAAGTGGCGTCTGTACAGTCAAACCACTCTAAAAAGACCATTAACTCCATGGAATGTGGTTGATTCATGTCAATCGTCTCCGATCAAATGTTTCATATTCAAGCATTTAATAACTTATTCCACACACTTCTCGTGTAATTAACATGATGGCAATTGTTTCGTGTAGAGTTTTACTTTAACCAAAACGATGTGAAATTGCACACAATTGATGCCATACACTCTCTCACTCGATTGGTTTCTACCTGGCTACAAAGTATTTTGTTCATCGTGCGGAGAAATGCATTCGGAGGTCGAGGAAAAACATGGCATTTTGCACTTAAGTTTTCTTTTGTTGGCAAAAGAAAGGCGATGTCATTTCAACCGAGTTGTCGAAGCACTTTTGCCATTCGATGGATTTGCTATATGTGTCGAGTGGTTCGGAAAACGGTTTGTGTACATGATGTGAAGTGACATAACACCAATAGTGAAGTGAATCTTACTTCCGAGAAATGTACTGCACAGATCCTTCACGCCCCGAAGCCATACCAGTTGATTTAATACATCGTTTTACGCATCGGAAACTATATCAATAATAATTCCTGTAAATGTCTTATGTTAAAATGTAATCGATTTTCGTTTCGAGTGTTTTGCTATCCTTGCGAATGCGACACCAAAACAAAGAACAACGAAGAGCAGATACTTGTTGCCAGCAACAGATAAACTCGAAACCTATTTCATATTTTGATTTATTATTTCATTTCATCCAATTCGGTTTATTTGCTTAAGTTTCTCGGCTCTTAATCCAAAGGGCATTACCGCTTCAGAGTCTTCTTAGCGATTGTCCCATTTCTTATTTCCCATACCATGAATGATTTGCACTTAAAAAGTTGGGTTTTTTTATCCATGAATCTTTGAGAAATGATATAACAGCTAGTTCATTATGTGACGAAAGGGATTGAAAATGTTTGCTCTGGACAGAGCATAAATAGTGCCGCCTTATTGAAAATGATTTATTCAGCTCTTTTTGCTCAAAGAGACGGCAAGATTCAAAGCTCCTAATTAAATAAAATGAAGGATTGAATCCTTGACAACGCAATCAATTTCATGGGAACCAAATGGCCTATGCATGAAAATTTGCTGATTCCAATGAAAATGCGACTCAATTTTGTACATCGACTTCATCAAATTCGTTTCGCATCAATTTTTATTCATATCGATGTCATCATATGATTTTCAAAAATTATCATTTTAATCAAATGACCTTTTTTTTCCCTTGTATGATTATGCTCATGTCCATTGGAGGCGCATAATGGAACCGAAATGTCTCGATTCTCGTTAATGCCATGAAAAGCATTTTCTCGATAGAAAAAATATGCAATGAGGATGAGCGGATCTCTATTCAAATGTAAAACAAATAAATTGCTGATTTGAATTTCAATTCTAGCGAAAATTTATAACGAACGAATATGAAAATTCAATAAGAAACCAGCGCCAAGATAAGAGAGTCCGCCTTCACTTTTCTTTTTCTCATTCAAATGTTTACACACAAATTGCATTAAAATGATTCCACCGCTTTTTTTGTTTGTTTGTCGAAAAGAAGCCATAATCAGGTCGGAGCGAAGCGCCGAGAAAATGAATCAATTCACATGATAACGATGGATTAAATTTTCTTGCGACATTGTCGAGTGAGAAACAAGAAATTGATCGAAAAATGATGAAACGGTCCATTTATCAAGGGGAAAATATATGGAATAAGATGAATTTTTCCGGATAATAGTCATCATCATTCGAAATGACGCAAATGCAAAGTAATTTCATATAATTTTCTCTCTTCTTTTTCTTTCTCTCTCTCTCTCTCTCTCTCTCTCTCTCTCTCTCTCTTTCTTTCTTGTTAATTCATGGGACTCTCGTTAGTTCGGTCGTTAATCCAAATGACGGTGAATTTGAAGTGCTGCGACACAATCCGCTTCATTCAATTTTTTTCGCTGCTTTTGTTGTTTGTGTCAAAATTATCATCGCCACAACCCACAAGTTCCAAAATCGCGTTCCCTTTTCCCCACGTTTGCATTATGCCGAAAATGCAAATTTTTGCGGTAAGTTAAGCAGTTATAATGACAAACAGATTAAATCATTTTTTGCTTCATTTCATTCAGAGAAGTGCGGTTTTTTGTTAATAATTATAATCGGTATCATTTTCGTATTTTAAGAAGTTTTCTTTGGATATTTTGTTTTGAAAATATTGGATTTGCTGTTTAAAGGCTTCAAGTTAAATTGCAAAAAAAAATCCAGAACTCATCGTCCTATTCATTCCAAATTGTTCGTGCAAAATTGTAGAATACACTATTTGTGCTTGGTAATACTTGCAATTCGCCATTTTGAATGTGAGATATTTTACACGTTTCAAATTGGATAAGATTTTCGGGAAACGTGTGCATGACACGTGCTAGCTATTAAAAGCAGGCTTAGGGCATGGTTTTAGAAAAAAAAAACAAAGAAATAAACAATATCCTACAATTTTGAGGCATTTTAGAAGAAATTTGACTTAAAAACTTAAAATATCGCCATGGAAATGTCTCGTGAAGAAAGTCAAAAAGTTAAGATTGGAATCAAGAATCCAGCACTTTGTTCATTCCTAAAAGTCAATGCTATAATTACTTATGCGGTAGTAATGTAAGTCCCAGCCATAATTCATTATTCAGTGCAGCATACGATTTTAATGAATAACCTCATTTTACTCATGCACCGTTTGAGCACAACTAAAAGAATCCATATCAAAGGATTTTGCTATTTGAATTCGTATTTTAATACTTTTTCCACATAATCACAGTAATTGCAGTCGCATTCCATGACAGAAACATATCCGTTGCTTTGTCGTAATAATTCAAACATTAACCAGAGGTGATCATTTACTTTTGTTCACAGTAATCTCTCCGCAATGTGAATTACATGAACTTGACTGAACAGTAGTATGAATTCGTCAAATCGTCAGAGCAAAGTTGTTGAAAAATGCGTCCAATTTATTAGAAATTAATCGAAAAATTAAAATTATAGTTTCATTGTTCTAAAATGAATTTGAAAGAAAATTACACTTTTTCCAAAAATGAAAAATAGATCGGATTTGTTATTAATATAGTCAATGCGTTTGTTCGACCAATGACGAGTTGACTGTGTTCATATTGTTCGAAATAATGAAGTAGTTCGTTCTGTTCACAATGCTAGTCTTGTTTTGCATTTAAGTTTCTGTGTTCCAATTGTGTAAACAAAACGCACCATCAAATGAGATTGCAAAAGTGTTTACGGTAAAAAGCACGAAAGGCTTTGATCTGAGCGAATTCTGTCAAACGCGAACGTTTGATAGCAAACAAAACAACGGCTAAAAGAAAAATGTAGAAAAAAAGAACAAAAAATAAAAGGAAGCGAAAATTTTACCAAGGGATTTATATTTAAATTAAAAATGGAAAATTATTCCTTTGATGTGACTACAGAAAGAGAGAGAATTTTCCGATTTTGATATGTCGGGCGTTGCTGAGATGATGACTCGTGGTGCTGATGGTTTGGCACAGAGTTTTGATGCATCCAATTGCATTCGTACAATTGTGAGTGGGTGTGATGATTAAACGTTGTGATATAAATTGTCTGCTTTTTCACTTATAAAAAGGAATGGGTGTTTTTTGTAATGCGTTGATGTGAAAAGCCGATGTAAAAGCCTTCTGTTGCCAAAGGATTGGAACAGAAATGATGAGATCAAAGAGTCACAAAAATGATGATTTCAAATGAAAACCATTAGCGTTTCTGCCAGGAAATAATCATTCCTTTTTCTACTTCCCTTTATTTTGAATAACTTTTATTCTAACCCGTTGAACATACACAAGGAGAGACATCTCTACTTATTTCAATTGCGAAGAAAAATACAAAAAATCCAATAAACTGAATTATGAAGTCCGATATAGGAGATGATGTTGTCCGTATTTTTCTTATATTTCTTAGAAGAGGATTAATTTGATTTGTAAAATCCGTATTCTCCACTTTGAAATCATATCACATAGCAATTACTAACTGCAATAGTGTTTTTCAATGGAATTACCCGCATTGAAACATTTTTCATACGTTACGCAATGGAAATAAGGAAGAAAAGTCCTTCCAAGTAGTAACCGATTGCAATTAAATTTGAAAATGATATTTATTTCGTTTCGTTTTTATGAATCATCTTCTCGTTCTAGGGTCTTCAGTTTTTCACGCTTATATCACCACCAGTCTCAAATATCGATGACAATAAAATAGAACCCACAACGGCAAAAGCCGAGAGAAAAAAAAAGAAAAAACCGTCTCTTTTTAATGAGTATCACGAGTGGAAAAAATCACGAATTGGCAAAGTGCCACATAGCATTTTGGGTCGTGGTTTAATAGCAAAATGTACGCAATATCAAAAATGTGTCCTTGTCATCCTCGGTGGCAAAGACCATGCTCACTGATGTTGTCGTGTTACGAAACGGTCTGATTGTTCCTGATCTGCTTGACATCATTATTCTATCACAACATTATGACATGATTTGTTCAAATTCGATTTGTTTGGCAAATTTAATAAACGTTCGTGCAACGAAGCCGGAGCTGCTTCTGCTGCTGATGTCACCTCATCTACAGCAGATAATGCGATAATGCTGTTCATCGTTCCATTTTTGCTTGGCATTCTTTTCTTCGGAAAACGAGGTTATATCTTTATGATTAATATCATTTGTGTTTTTCTCCGTTTTTCTCGCCTTCTCTTCCAATTATTCGCATTCGGGAGCTTAATTTTGCTCAGCCATAGAAAGGGGGAGGGCCCTGTACTGCGAATTCAGCGTAAATTTTTTTCCCGCTTGCCTCCTTGATTTTTGTTATATGCCGTGCGAAAAGTTTTGCTCCGCAGCGAATTGATGTGGAAATCACTCTCGGCATTCATTAGAAAATCAACATCATTTGCACATTTGCAAATTTCTCTCTCTCTCTCTCTACGCTTTTCTACCATGATTTCCATTTGTTATTCAAATTAGATCAAACTTTCAATTCATCACGTATTCCATTCGCCGCTTTTTCTGTGGCCAACGAAAATGCCGGAATTTCCATGTTTTCGTCAAGCTCACGGTAAAATTGTGTGTTTGTAAATAAAATGTAATAAAAATCATTTCTCAACGGTGTAAGAACGGCAAATGAACTCGTAAATTCCTGATTTTTGATATGTCCGAGTGGTCGAATTGAAGCTATAGGTGTGTACTTCTCGTGTGACCACATCGAAAATTCATGAATTGAAATCAACGTGGGAAATGCCATCGACAAGATTTGAATATGAATCGAACTCATTTGGAGCTGAAAAAGAAATCGAAAATAGTTTTGACTTCGAGAAATCACTGATTGAATTCACATGAATGATTCGACAGAAAAAACATCGATGAACAATTTTCCACTAAGCAAAGTCGACAAAAAAAGACGTGTTCGATTCCAATGAACGACGATACATACTTGTGTCTACTGATTCTTTTATAATCAACAATTAGATGATTCAAAACTTCTGATCTGAAGAACTATTTGAACTGCTTCGTTCGGTGGAAATTGCACTTAATTTATTTGCTCGTTTTCAGTTCATTATACGCATCGTTTGAATTCAAGTGCTTAAATATGGTATTAACGAATTATCAATATTCATTTCATATAATTACAACGTACTCAGAATTGAGTGAAGATGAAAGGATATTCCAGTGGATTGTTTATTGTAGTTTGAATGCAGTAGACGTGTTAAATCAAAACAAAGACTTCATCTTCTAAAAAGCATGTTCAACCGTTTACATGACAGCTACCATTGAATTCTGGAGTCATATTTACCAACCGCGAGAGCCATATCCTCCATTCAGCATTCGCTCAATTTACCAATCACATTGAAACTCATTATTCTCGCCTTTTTCCACCATTTCACATACTGCATATCATTTACAGAAACCCAAAAATGACAATTAAACCGAAAAGCATCATGATTTCGTCGAATTGAAATGCGTTTATTTTTTATTTTTTTCCTCCAAAATGATGCCATCAATTGTATGCATAGATATTGGATAATTTCCGCTCTCCATTCGCTATTGAATTCATGGCTCTTTCACTATCAAAGTGTCAAAATGATGTTGTGAACCATTTGAAAATCGCTTTGAATTTTCGTGTTCGTTCTTGTTCATCGTGTTTTGAATAACAAACAAAAGTTTGGACACAAAAGAGCACATGAAAAAGCTGTTCAACTTGTCAAAAGGCCCAACCGATGCAGCGAACATTGTGTGGAAAACAAAATCCAGAACCTGTCTACCATCCACAAAATATGCGCTCAAACCGAGATAGACTGAACGTAGACACGACCTGAAAATGAGATTAGGTAATTCATTAGGAGTTTCGATTTTCACACAGTGTACTGTGTGGCTAAAAGTGGGCATCCGTTTCCGAATCGCTTATCAAATTGTGCTGATACTGAAAATGTTCACAAGCAACACAAGCGTGAATATAACAAGCAACAAATCGCTTGATTGCCGCCCATTCTTTTCTGCATGCCATGCAAACTGCATACACTTTTACACAGAAGATTGGATCAAAACTCATCACGAGCACACATATGTATCGTGCCATGTAGTATGTGGAAAAGATAAGTGGTATAATTTTACGATAAACTTGTTTCGAACACTAATATCATTTGCTACTTCGACACATTATTAGATAAATTCCGCTTTTCGGTAGCACTTTTGTTGCTGAAAATTTGATCGATGCTGAACAACATACGTGACGAACCGGCTGAAGCGAAACGACACGAAATTCATACAAATTGTATGTATGGAAAACTATTACGGATAGTTCAACGAATATTTAGAAGATTTTTTTTTTGTTACTTTTGGTTTTCTAGTGCATGAGCCGCACTATTGTATGAAGTGGAAATGCATAAAATAGATTTATTTCGATGCATTGTTCTATTAAACGAGAGAGAATCCCAATCAAAGTTGGTTCTGTAGATGATTTGTTTCAGAAATAGAGATCATTTTTACGGCTTTCAAGAGGTCAAAATGGATTTTTCAACTTTCAATATACATTTTGTACGATAAAAAAGTTTTTCCCCATAAAAAATGACCTAAAGTGTGCTGTTTTCATAAAAATTGACGTTTGGTCTGTATATTTTTGCGTTAATAATTTTCAAATGAAAAAAATGTCATAAAATCAAGAAGAAAAAAATCCAACACTAAAACTAGCATACAACAAATTGTCCGTATAATTGTTTTCCCCCAAAACGGCACATTGTGCTGTCGGGGCCATTTGCAAAAGTTCGTAATCCATCTAAATTAGAACATTGAGATTGTTTGACAGTAACATAATGAAAAGTCAACGAGTGTGTAAGCCAACACACATCATTCGTCGTATTTTGTGTGCCTGCGGCGATAATTTAAGGGTGACTTGTGCTGCGAAAAAAGTGGAAATAATTTGAATACGAGTGCTGATCAGGAGGAAAAAGTTCTTTTTTCCATTCAATCGTGTGTGTATGTGAGTGAATGCGTCATTTCTTGTTGCCCTCCATTTGTCAGATTCAATAATATTGTGACTTTGGTATGAAAAAATAGGCGTGCGATGCGCCACACGTATGTGTCAGTTAATTGGTTGAAAAACGATTCCATAATGGGCTCATAATTAAGTTGTTACTAAAGTGCTGTTACATGATGGTAAAATCGACGACAACTACGAAAATATTTCATTTTTATATCATTTCGTTGCGCCGTATTTTTCACTAACTATGATAGAAAAAGACAGAGAAAAAAAATGCTACACTCGATTGTATAATTGACATAACAACGGCGAATATGCACTCAAAACGAGGGCGAACTATTTATGTATCTTGAAATTTGCCTTGTTTATTTTTTTTGTTCCAATTCTGCTTATTTCGCTCTTCGTCCACACATTCAGCACGCAACAACAATAGCCGCGATCCTTTATCGCAATTGGGAAATCATTCATCGCAATTACACAATTTCAATGTACACGAGTACAATGCATCTCGCCACCATCGGTTATTATGCTGATAATCGAGCTCTTTGGTACGTGACAATTCAGTGAAAAGTCTTAATTTTCCATTTGAACGTCACTTTTTCAATACGGCAATGCCACGATTCATGCTCGATAGTTCTTTTTCATTGTTTCATTTTTGTTGCCGACGACTGGGTTTTTTTTTATCAACTGCGAAGATGTTGGGAGAATGAGTTTTCGAGTGGACGGAGAAAGTAAATGGGTTTATTATTTCAAGCATTGTCCAGATTTTAAATATAGTTTATTTCCACTTTATAAATTTACAATTAGAGATGATTACATTTTTGGTTTGAATTCGTTTTCAGCTCTTGTGTTAGAAGAGTTTTGAACTGTGTTCTGCCACTTTAGTGTTGGCAACGCCATCTCTGTGCGAGAAACTTCATAAACATTCTCCGGAGACTACGGCTACTGTCCGTTCACTCGCTCAACAAGCTTTCTTCCATTTCGTTCGCACGGCAAAGCTGAAAATGATATCTTCGCTTTTAATATACGCATTGAATTTAGTTTTATGTAGACAAAAACGGTTCAAGTGAAGAAAAAGATCATAAATTGTTACTTTCTACTGACTTTTCCAGCTTCTTATATGCCCAAATTTTCGTTCATTTTCATGTTGATACGGTCGTTTTGTTTCATAAGCCAATTCGAAAACTACTGTAATAATTCAATTTCGTCTTTAAAACAATACAACATTTTAGCTCCATTGAAAAAGCTTCGTCCTTTATTTTACCAATTAGTAATGCGAACAAACGATACCTGACTATGTTGAACCACAATTTGATGATACGGCAAATATTTTCACATATACGTTGCCAGCCAAAGAAAGCCAATTGATTCAATTGAATTCAATGAGATAAAAAAAAAATTATTTTGAATTTTCCAATATTTTATTATGAAAATCCAGTTTTTTCCAAGATGAGTCTTAAAACTAACATTGTACACGAGACATCAAGTATTATTTACAAGTTTATACCACTGTTTCGGATTTGTTTGCTTTTTTGGTTCGTAGGGATTGACTGGTACAACTTTGACTTAAACATATTTAAAAGCAACATTTCACAGTTGAGTATTCAAAAAAAAATAAAACTTCAATAGATTCAATGAATAGATCGTGAGGAACTTTTCAAAGATATGGAATATTTTTTTATTGCAAAAGCGAAGAAGAAGTCAAAAGAATATATTCTCTTCTCTAATTAGAGATTTGATTATATAGTGAAAAAAAATCGTTTTTTTATTATTTAAAATATTTCAATACGAGAACTCTGTAGAAAATGGGACAATTTCGCGTGAAAAAAATTCAGTAATTCAGATCTTCATGTAACCGATTCGAAAAGTGAAAAGGGCAGCAATTAAATAAAAATTCGCGTTTGCATCAAAGACAGACTTTTAATTTCAAAATTAATTTAATGCTTTTCCTTTGTTCGTGCGATTCGAAGAAAAAGGCATGTTCAAAACTATTTCCGGCAAATTACTTGAAGTTCTCTCCTGATTTCAAACGGCAAAATACATTTCTGAGTTATTTTGTATCTTGTTTTATTTTTCCTTGTGCAAAATGTTCTAAGATGTTCCGAATGGTAATTATATTGTTTCGGATAGCTTATCGTTAGCATTGATGGCAACACTGCGAAGAAAAAAATCATCAAAGAAAGTCTCAAAAATAAGTATTAAATTATATGTTTGAACACAAGTACACACAAGCACAATCCAAATTATACATTCAGTCAAATTCGCAAATTGTTTATTCGTTCTCGAAACACTTACACAAACGACTTGTTTCATTTGAAGATTTTTTTCTCTCCTACTCTCTCTCTCTCTCTCTCTCTCTCTCTCTCTCCGGTTGGTTATCCACAGTAACGAAATGTGAGATGAAAGAATTTTTCTTCCTTAAATATTCCATTAAGCAAATTTTTTTATGGTGTGCGTGTAACAAATTCATGGTGCAATTGTTGTTCATTTGCGGCACCAGGTAAATTGATACAAAACAAAGAGAAATCTGCAAACATTTATTGTTGAACAAAAGTAAAGCGCATCAAAACCAAAAGCGTCTCTCTCTCTCTCTCACCATCCGTAATTGCGAATCGAATCAAAGAAAAATCTTGAAATGGTTCACAAAATCAAAGAGGCGGAAACGCATGCAATATCTTAATAAATCCTTTGATTTCTCATTGAAATCCATAAAAATCCACTTGCGCATCGTATTGTTCAGCGATTTTTAGTTCCGCAATCGTCGTTGGAGAGAGAATAAAATCGAGTCGATTGTATTGATGCTTTTGCGATGCGATTATCTCATCTTCATTAAGTCGACAAAGACAGAGAGAGAGAGAGAGAGAGAGAGAGAGAGAACGAGACCATTAACCATTAGATGATCACATATGCCATGGCCACGATGATTCTGCTCACTGCACAGCCATTCGAGAGGATAATGCTGTCAAAAAATCGAACAACGTAAATAAATAAAAGGTTTAATTTATTGGAAAATATGTACAGTTAAAGGCCATTTTGCGCTCCGTATTTCGATTCGATTCGACGATTCATTTTGTTAAAATGTTCCACATATTTTCCATGCGACAAAACGAGAAACGATGCACTACCTAACGATGCTGATGCTCGCTCAAGCCAAAACCTAATTCAATAATGGCAACAAAAGACCGAACCGAACATAATTTCATTTCTCGACTCATGTACTTGGAACGTGCACCGACCAATACGACACACACACACACGCCCGTTCGCTCGTTTATCGTTTCGTCGATTACAAAATCGCAGTGTGTGTCTGTGTGCTTTGGGTTATCATCCAATGCGATGCTCTCCACTTTATCCGTCACATATCGGTTAGATGATGGAACATTTACTCGCACATTATTTGCTATAATACGAGCAATTCACCCGAGCAATCACTTGCAGCGTCTTGCACAAAACTATAACTTAGTAAGTGGAAAACGTCCTTTTGCACACACAGAGAGACACACACACACACACGACACAAACGAGACACATTCAACTTGAAATCCATTCGCAGCAAAGACAAGTCACTCGCAACCAGTTTACAAAATCCATTGTGGTAAAAGACATTGAGTTCTTTGTCAGATTTTATGTTGTTTTTGAATTCATACGCGAAAATTTAATGAATCATAAAATCATTATTGAGTTATTAAACAATCGTTTGAAATTTCATATGGCCATCGCATCGTTGATGTGTATTCGCTTTTTATTGTGTGGTGTTTTCAACATTTGATTTGATATGTAATAAAAATCATGCAGAGCAGATATCGCGCACTGATGCGAATGCCAATAAAATGAATAAAACTCCGATTAATCTACAATTGATCCAATTATTTTCCCATTTTTTTTTCGAGCAACAAAATGACTTTTTCGTTCACAGAATTTTTGCCTCTTTCTATGATTTCTAGCGTTTCAGGCAAGGGTTAATCATCACTTGGAATATAAATATTTCGTATAATACCACACTTCAATCAAAACATACACGAAACCGACATTTATACCGAGATATGTGTGCTTAGATTCCTTTTTTTTGCATAACGCACACATTGCATACCTTCATCTCGCCTCGATGTCAGTCAGTGTGTCTGGATTGAATTACATATACCCCGAACAACGTTCCGAAACCGAAAAATTGATATGGTTTTGTTTTCGCTTGGTCCAAATAAAATTTCAAAACATCATCTTTATGGTGTGAACGTGAACACATTCCACTACAAAGAGGCAGATAGAGGATGGAAAAAAAGGCACACAAATCCAATGAATAGCCGAAAAATATTTGTACAAATGTACGGTCACTCACAAACGAGTGTGTCAAACGATGCCTTGAGATTTACTCGTGAAAAAAGAGTTTGATATGAATTTGGTTTTTCATCTTATTTTGGCACCTCAGACGACAAAAGGCAACATCCAACACTTTTGTGCCCGAGCCTTCCATAGTCAATAGTCAGTTCGGAGCATTTTTTTCTCTGGCTTTTGTTCAAATCGGTCTCTAGTCGCTATGTGGCTGGCGTTTGAAAGGGAAAATTTCAAGCAGTTTTCGGTCATTCTTTTTACAATGGCCCAAGAGATATTCCGTTTAATTGAAATAAATTGTAGCTTCGAATATAAGAAGCTGGAATATAATTGGTAGCCATTTAGATCAATCTCCAATATGCTTAAACAATAGCGTCTAGATCGACTTTCCGCTGAACGAGACTCCTTTGTTCGAATCGATTTACTGTACAAATTGACAATTATTAAATTGCATCCAGCAAATAAACGGATGCTTTTGTTTTCTTTTTCTTTTTCGTCCCGTTTTTCCAGTGCCGGTTTTTGCACTGCACACGAGTTAGTTATAAAACAATCATCGAATGCCAATGAAATACGAAATTCCCAATAAAAATGATATAAATGCCATTCAGAGTAAATAATTGAATATAAATATCACATTTCGTTCCATTGTTTATGTGCGTTATTCGTAACGGACAATTGAGTGCAGCGTTCATTCATCGTCATCGTCGTCTTGTGGTTCGATTTCCATTTTCCATTCAATTTGATGTGATTCTTGTTAGGTCTGCAGCAGAGATGCATTTGAAAATCGATAGAAACTGATTAAGAATTGAAATCCAACCGAATCGAATACACAATTTGAAATGTAGGTAAACTTCAAGTGATTCAAAGAAACAATCGAGTGCTAAACACAGTAAAGGTAATGGAATATACAACGACGAACTAATAAATTAGTTTATAATCCACTCATTTTTCCCACTGAATCAAACCCCAAGACGATTTACAGCGGGATCGAAATGCTTAAGCAGAAGCACATCGACGACGTAAAAGCGGTTGAAAAGGCTGGTGCATCAATTTGAATGTCATCTGAAAGAAACTCTGCTTGAATGTTACTGAGCAAATAAAAACTGCTGAAAGCATGTTGAAATCCCTCTTGTCATTTCCTAATTAAAACTGAAATCAGAAAAATACACACGAAAATATGCGGCGATGTGCAGCGAATACAAAGAACTCATTGGGAAAAAAAAATGTACGGCGGTATGAATGTTAATATGGAAGACATGAGGAGAAAATTAGAAAATTGTAAATTATTATTATGTATTCACAGCCGAAGCTAAAAAGAATATCCGAATTTTCTCAATACAACCACGAATCGAAAGCCATTATGTGCCTTCGTATTGTGTGTGTACGGCTTCAGCAATATGCAAACGCATACACATGCACACAATGTCTTATCGTAAATCCATCCAACAATCGCATCACTCGTTTGCATTTGCCACGCACTTCGATGAGGTTGAGTCTTCTCAGCGCGCCTATTTTAAACGAGTGTATAAATGCAATGGTAAACTCGAAATAATAACCAAGCACAAAAGATTGCCGAAGAAAAGAATGCATTGCACACACATATGCACGGGCCGATTCGTCATTTGTTGGTTTTCCGTCGACGCCATATTTTTTTTCTGTTTCGCTCGCTCACTTACTCGCATGGTTCGACGGTTGTCGCAACCTGATTTTTATCGCATTCTTATAAACTTCATTTCCATTTTAGATGCGCTTGTATACTCTTTCTCTCTTTCACGCATTCGGCTGGCTTCATGCACGGCTGGGATTGTCTCACTTTCTCACCGATTTACATCTTTTCACGGAATTCTTTTGTTTAATTTGTAGAAGCGAAAAAAAAAATCATTTTGCGGATGAGAACATTTTGAAAAAGTACAAACACGTCAGAGTCGTACACACAAAAAAACACACACCGGGCGTTGAATCATTTTATTCTTCATATTCATAAATGTGCATGCGGTGTAATTGCTTTGGTCGTCACAACACTACTTTAGCCCTGCAATTCCGGTTGTTGTGGTTTTTTTCGCGTCAAGCGCAAAATGCAAATGAAAGAAGAAAAGACAAAAACGTAAAAATCATCATCGCAACAGCAACGGCAGCAGAAGCCACAGCCACAGCAATACACAAGCCCCGAGATAAAGGCGAGCTAAATTAAAAAAATTACAGATTCATCAAACGCTCATTGCACATCACTCAAATGCACAGCACACCGCACAATAATAATAAAGACGAGAAAAAAACAAATAAGCCGCTCTCTACCTTTCGTCACAACCGCCACAAACACCCGACACCCCGCTCTTCGTCGACGAGTTTTCTCGAATAAATAATTTCATATCAGACCACATATCTCTATTTCGCTCACACTTCGTCATACGCTGCATACAGCTTATATGCTCACCCGCGCGCAACGCCACAATCGCAGACATTTTAATAATTCGCTTTTTTAATCAATCCATCAACACAAAAAGGTAGTTATGACTCTATTTTTTTCACTTTTCTACGCGTTGGAAATGAAAAAAAAGAAAAGATTTTGCCTTTATTTTTGTGTTCGAATCAAGTAAACACTTGACTACTTGAGATTTTAATTAATAGGGAACTCTTTCTAGTTTACAAATTGCATATCGGTTTTTTTCACGCATACAAATTCCCTTGGAATTATGGCAACAATTTCAATGCAAACGCGAACTGTAAATAAAATCGAGCTCCATGATTTTTTTTTAATGACATTTCAATTCAACTGTGCTTTTATTACAGCAATTTATGAATAAATCCGTTCAATACGTGAAATTATTTTAATTTGGATAAACGCAGTGAGCGAGTAATGGTAGATTAAATAAGTAGAGAAGCAAAATAATGGAAAAATGGGTAATTTTTGAATGTGACCGAGTTTTTTTAGAATTATTTTCTTTTTAGTTTTTAGTTTCGATATTTGAATTTAGAGTGAGCAATAGAAATGTTGAACTAAAATTCATAAAAGAGTAATGTTGAATGAAGAGAAAATGAATTTGGAATAAAATGTTGTTTTTTTTTTAAATATTTATGAGAGTTAAATACAAAAGAAATATTTTTTCTTTCCATTGCACATCATTTCCAATAATTCGACGAAAACAATTGTATTTGATTTTTTTTTTCAAGTTCCACAATTTCCTGATTATTTGGAAGAAATTGATTTTTCTTTCGAAATGTCCCAAATCATGACGTCAAACCTGAATGAACCCAAAACATAGTGTAGAATATACATGTAATTGGCGATTTGACTTTCATTTTCCACTTCGGTGCAAAATATCGATTTCCATTTTCCCCGGCAAAATTTGTACCATCCAATTTCTTTTGTTTAACGTACAGAAAACTCCCGCCAGTATCGCGTGAGTCAAAGGAAGAAATTTCTTTTTACAGTAAAGAAAAAAAAACAAAAGCCATTTGTTATCATCCAATTAGTCAAACGCGTTAAATGAATTATGTGGAAAAAAAAGTTTTATAAGCTGAATTGTGCTTTATCGTGGATTGTGTGAGTTCTAACGGGGCGAATGGTAGTTGTGTGTTTGTGCCGTCACGTGACTAGCAAAGCGAAAACAAACTTTAGAGAGTCAATTCAAGTGTCAGTGCCGAAGCGTTGCACAGATAAATTGTAAAACGTCAGCTATACAATGAACTACATTCGGCTGGTATCATTACTATCATCGTCATTTTTCGCCTGGATAACAGCACACAAACATATCGAGCACAATGAGTGCTATATTCCGCAAAATTCGGATAATCACACATTTGTACAACCGACAAAAGCCACATCGAGACCACATCAGCAGTTTGAATACCTTTCGTGAACCATCGAGTCACAGCAACAGCAACAGCATCAGCATCGGTGACGGCGACCGTATCTGGTACACCGACGTCGACGCCGAATGCCAAATTGGTTGAGGCAAAGCGAAAATTCATCGATGCAGCCAATCGATAAATAACTAATTACAGTCTTAATTAACATGTTTCCATTGTTGAGGCTATAATAAAATCACGAGATTTTACGAATTTAGCCTTTAATCACCATCGTTAAAATCGCTGCGATACCATCTATTTTCATGATGTGTTTTTCGGGCTCATTTTCGCTCGCTTGCTCGCTTCCTCGCTCGATCGCCCTTTCTCTCTCTCTCTCTCTCTCTCTCTCTCTCTCTCTCTCTTTGGAATTGTGTACAAACACAACAATTCCGTTCGCATTCACATTGACATCCGATTTGGTGCAGTTGCTCGCATTCGATTCGAATTTAAATACAATGGAGAGCAAACAAAGTTGCCGAGCAAGCGCATTTCCACATTGCTCAAAAAGTCGGAGAAAAGATCTAGTCGCTCTACTCAGACACATTCGTTTGCCTATATGTTCTACTTTCCGTCTCTGCATGCGAAACCGAGTGAGTTGTTGGGAATCACCAGTACAAACACAATAATGTTTGTTACCGAAGAACAAATGCGATTTCGAACTAGAATGGCAACGCCTTTTTCGAAAATTGAATTACCGATGCGACGTAGTGGGGGCACCAGTTCGTTTTGAATGGACTGCACGTATTCGTAGCGATTCTAAATATGATTAGGAAATGTTCTTATTCATTATTGCCATTTATGTTCATTTACCACACCCAGCACTTAACGTACCGTCGGGTCACACACTCGTGCACAATGTGTGCGGCAACTCTACCGTTCGGCATCGACGAATGCGTGTGGAATGAAGGGACGAAGATGAACCCGATTAACGTTGGTATATGTTTGCCTGCTAGTGTGTATGATCGGGTCGTGTACGGTGGCTGTGTGCTTGTAGCCTTGCGTTGTAAATTAGTCAATTTGGCTTGTGTATGGGACGTGCCTATTTATCCCTTCCAATGAACGATGCGAACGCATCAAGCGACCTGTGTATCATCAATATCATCATTAATGCTAATGATTTCTCTTGCTCGGTCATTTGGTGTCTCGTTCTCGCCCCGTGTGCTGCTGGTTGCTGGAACAACCGAACACATCTCAATGCCGATCAACAAGAGAGATACACCGTAAACAAGAGACGCGCGTGTTTTGGCTATACGACAAAAATGCTTGAATTTGAGTAAATGCTCCGGCTTGTTAACGCATAAACGAGCGAGAACTCGGTACGCTGACGACAACGTCAACGATGATGATGATGATGATG
Source organism: Sitodiplosis mosellana (assembly GCF_009176505.1). NCBI lineage: Eukaryota > Metazoa > Arthropoda > Insecta > Diptera > Cecidomyiidae > Sitodiplosis > Sitodiplosis mosellana. The sequence continues at coordinate 15,057,284 of NW_022595244.1, read as the reverse complement.
ATGATGCATGTTTTCTTATTTTTATAACCGCTTCGAATGAGAGCGAGCGAGTGAGTGAGTAGTTGCGCGTCCCTCGTGAACGTTCACACATGTTTTGTCAATTTCATTTCGACTCCTGAGATTGTGTTGTGCCTGTGCATCTTCGTGTTCGTGTTCGTGTTGTTTATTTTGCACCATATCCTAATCGGTTGCGCCGCAGATTCGCCTCACAATAGATGTTTGTTGCGCTATGATGTGCAGCCAGCAGCACGGTGCGACAGAAGTGAATATGCTATCACATTAGCCAGTTGAGGGGTTGATTTAGTAATAGCGGCCGTACACACAGAACGTTCTTCTTCTTTTTTTCGAAAAAAATTCTACACCACGACCAAATACCAGTTGCGACCGAAAAAATATTATCATCTTGTGCACGGACACCAACAGTTCAGTTTTTCGAATGGTGAGGAAAAAGTGCGCTCGGGGTTCATCACACAGAGAGCGATAAGCGATTTAACATCGCAACACACAACCAATTCGAAATTAAGTTCGCTTTTAGTGGCATCATTTTTATTTATCACATTTGATGTCATAACGTTACCGGCTACAGCACCGACAAGACGCACATACCAAACACTCGCTCAACACAACATTTCTAAAAACCGAACTTTATTCACGATTTGATCTGATTAAGAAATTCTAAGGCAAATATTTTCAACACTTTTTTTCCCGTCTTATCATCCGGGACTCTGTTGAATTTCGAGAACTTTGGAATGAAAAATTATTCAACGCTTCACTTAAATTTGTGTGAAATAAACGAGTTTATTTCCAAATTCAGTGACTTTTAAAAAGAATATTTTCCAACATTTTTCGGTGAAAAGATAAATAATGGATTTTTCGTGTATTTTTTTTTCTTCAAATTCAAGTGAAAACAAAGAAAAATGAAAAATTTCTACAAAATTAGTTTTTGAATAAAATGATAAAATTCTTAAAACATTAACAATTGTTTTAACACAAGTGATACGAATGCCATTTTGTCCAATCTGACATTTTCAATTGAGTTCAATCAAATGAATGTGTGAATGTTAAAGAAAAATGTTAACTGCCGACGGCTTGTGATCGCGCCGTAATTTGCATACACTAAATTTTAACTCTAGAATTGAACAAATAACAACCAACTTTCATAGGTTTTTGTTGCGTTGAAAAAAACTGTAAAAGACATCTACAAAAAAAATTAAAAATTAGTTTAGTGCAAAGTTGAAATGAACTTGGAATCAATGCCGCGCCCAGAAACGATACATGTCACAGCTCCGGCTGCTTTGAGTCGCCCAATGTTGAATTCGCAAACATTACCACAAAGATCACCGTTTGCGATTCAAGAATTGCTTGGCCTGAGCGAATCATCTCGTTCAACCAATTCAAATAACAACAACACAAATAGTTCAAACGGCGGCTCCAATAATAATAACAGTGCAAATGGTGCTGTTTCAGCGGTCACACCGTCACTTTATTCAAATGTTGGCCAAACTCCATTCGGTGGCAGTGATCATCATCAAATGATGGCTGCATCACGAATGGCATATTTCAATGCTCATGCTGCCGTTGCGGCGGCATTTTTGCCACACAACATTCCTGGAGCTGGATCACATCTTGGCTTCCATTCACAAGCATCGGGTGAGTTATCCAATTTTTTATCTGTTGGAAACAAAAGTCATGGAAAAATTCAAAATTTAAACTAAAAAAAAAAAATCATAAAAATTCATACTACTGAAATTAGATGCATTCATCATTCAAATTCTACCTCCACATTGTTCTGTGTAAAATTCGAATTAAAATGCATTTCAATAAAATTCATGAAGATGCACGCCTTCTAACTTTCAACACTTGTTCAAACATGAAATGATACACGAAGTGTATGCATGAACAGATACAAATATTTCCAGATTGTTAATGACCCAGCAACCATTTGAATACCATTGATTATCAAGTCATGACACGTTTGAAACGAGCCAATGATCGAGTGTGAAAAAAGCTGTTCACATTTTTTTCTTCGCTCCGAAATTGACTTTTAACACCGAAACCTCTGCATTACAAAGACAATATTTTTTTTTGTCGCGTTTGTTCATCTTGCATCTTATCATGCTATAATCAACTAATAAAGAAAATGCAGATTCCAATGAAACCGCAGATGCGTCGTCGTTCAATCCTTTCTTCTGATGTCGTCATTCGGCCAGCATAAAAATATAGAACAGAGAAATGAAATTGTGCTGAATATCGTGCTAAAAAGAATTGAGCCTAATTGAATTGGAAATGTTTGGTGCAAGAATTTTAACCTTCACAATTTTTCAAATCATTTTTTTCCTCTGGCTTTTATTTCGTTTGCTCGTAGCTGTTTGCATTCCATTATTATTTCATTTTGGTTGTGGTGTTTGAATCGTCTTGAGCACAGAAAATTCTTTTTCATGACGAGTGAGAGAGAGAGAAAAAAAGGCAACGACAACAGCAGCAGTGCCTGAGAACAAAGCCTGAATGTGTTATACCTGAACGCTTTTTCGATTCTATTGAATTCACGCGTCTCTATTCATAATGCAGCGTTCCATTGTTCTAAGAGCGAGTAATACGACTCTGTATTTGTGCTCATTTCATACACGTACAATAAACGGACTACCAGCATTTGGACACATATTTCATCGGCACAGCCACCACAAACCATCCGTCAACGTTGAACTCGACTACTATGCAAACATGAATCAGTTTGATATAAGAAAAAAAAATGCCAACAACACTTTATTTCGCTCGTCTTTCAGCCAACTATCACACTTAAGCATTCCTTTTTATGCGCCTTGGGGGAGTCTGGAATTCCACATTTTTCTCGACCGTTTTGATTGACCTCGCAATGGTTTCGCTTTTAAATACCAAACACATATTCAATATATTCAAAATTACAGTTATTTCGTAGCAAAAAATGTTGTTCTCTGGCCTGACCTTAACTGGCTAACATTTTTTGGCCAGATTTGAGAAAAAAAAAATTTCATGCATGAAACAACATTGTTCTCTTTGTTTTGAACGAGACAAAAAAAAATGCAAGGAATTTTATTTTTAGTTCATCAAAAGTCGATTGCATCATTTTAGCTGAAGATGAAAAAAATGAACACAAAATTAGCAAGTAAAAACGATGCATATGATGCTTATGACATGTAACCTTTGGTTGCATTTGCTTTGTTCCTGTCAGCCTTGATGCTGACACCTCAATTAGAAAATGTGGTGTCTGTGTATGTGTTTTGTTTTTTTCTTCGACAAATGAATACGTTTGCTCGCTTTGATGTTGGAAAAAAGTGATTGATTTATGCACGTATCGATTTGGTGATTCCCTTTGAAAATGGTCGAGTATGGTGTTTCCAAATGAATAGATATGACGGCAATTGAGCAATTTTGTGCACATCATCTATAGCATTTAAAGATTATGGTCGGCTTTGATGCCATATCAAATATCACAAGATTAAAGTGTTGACATGGCTCACGTGTGAATGCGGTTTCCTTTGGGGCCAATTTCGAAATTGCTACTATTTTCAAATTTTGCCGCTATTTCTGTTGTTTATAGTTTTTTGCCCGAATTTTTCTTATTCAATTATTTGTTTTCTAAAAATCCATCCAAAGAGTAAAAATAGTCAATTTTCGAGTAACTTTTTCACGTGTTTAAATTCATCATTCCTTGGATTACAGCCGACTTCATCATGTTTAAATTCGATATAAAGTTGTTTGGATTTATCACAAAGTGGAACTGGTTTTTTTTTGTCCCGTCATTTCGACGGTGTGAAAAAATAATGAATGTTTTCTTGTGTGCCACAATCGGTGAACGTGTTAAAGTGTATTCCGGAATTTTTCGTTGTTTTTTTCGCTCCGTTTTTTCCTTGCCTCACAAAAAGGACTTTCGTCATAAAACAGTTTCAATTTGAACTTTTGTTATGGCTCGTCTGTTACCCTTCTGTTTTTTCCTCAGTATTGTTTGTGCCAATTTTCAACACTTGCTCCCGCACACTCACTCGCATCCCGATTTCACGGCTCTCAAGTTAATTTATTATTTAGCACACCGAAATGCATGTATTATATCCAGTGCTTTATAGATAAATGTGTATATTTGTCGGGGCGTTTTGAATGCGGTGATGTTAACACACCAACAAAATGTTTCGCGCGGCAAGCGTGGCTGTTTCAATGGAAGCGCGACAGCATAAAAAGCAAATAAACCAAACAAAATAAGAAGAGAACAAAACGAAGAAGAAGAAGAAGGAAAAAAAACAATCGAAAGTAGAAAATGAAACGGTTGACAAACGCGTTCTTCGTGATGATATCAAAGATAGATTATTTTTTTTCTCTTCCACTGAAGGTTGCAGCTAATATCCTTTTTTTTAGGATGTACAAAAAACAGTCGCATTCACACAAGACAATGATAAAACATAAGTGTGAAAGAGTCGAATAACGGTAATAATAATCAAAGCAGGAAAAGAGACGAATAAAGAGAAAAGAAAACCCGTTATCTGTGTGATAATCAGTGAAAATTGAAAAATTAGCGAGTCGCTTTGCTTTCGGGCACACAATGCGTCTGAACTCTTTCAAACCCAATTTCAACGATGACGCTTTTCAATCGAGCGGTTTTTGGCATACAAAAAATACACTGAAGTATCCCACTCTTTGGTACAGCGAAATGTAGTCCGCGCACACGACACGTTCATTCAGTTCACCTTTGAAAATTGCATAATTTACGGAGTTTTTATGCAGTCGCCAAATCAAAATCGCATATACTTGCAATTTAGAATATTTTAATTAACTTTTAACTTCCACTTATAAAAGTGAAGTGACTCTATTTTTCTGCATCCGCGCAAGGTGGGTGTAAATGCGACATGAATCGTTTCTTCCTCTCTGCTCTGTTCGTCTGGCATTCATTCCACTTGCCACTTCACACCGTGACAAACAAAGCCGCTTAAATGTTTCTATTCCAGGGGTTAATGAATTTGAAATGAATGATGGATTTAAATTTGTGTTATATACACATTGCCGTTAGTAACAGCTCGTTACAGGTAAAAAAAATCGAACGAGATACATTTAAATTCATTGAATGCGGTAATTTATTTACCTTACTTTTGGCAAAAAAAAAAGTCAGCAGTTAAATTTTTGTCTCTATGAACTATAAATAAATGAATATTCAAGATGAAATTTTCTCTACAGATGTAGAACATTTTAATTCGTTATAATGAATTCGTAATTAACCATTCAATGAAATTTTGTCGATGTGTTGAATTAAACGAAGTGGTGACTCATCCCATTAATGATAATCCAATTTCCAACATTTGATAATATCAAATGAAAAATTTTCGCTTCTCACCGCCACAAAATGTAACGATTTTTCCATCCATCCATCTCGTTGACTCATGACCTTTTTCCATGTGTGAAGAATGCGAAGAAATAAAAATAAGGAAAAATGTGATGTTTGTTCAGAGGTGTTGATGTGTATAAACATGTGTGCAGTGTGCGAGCTCTCGGATAAGGCAACACTTTAATGAATGAATTAAATAGCACATGTCTAATGTGTCATTGTATGCAGGTTTTGTGCGAATGTTGTGTTCGGCGTTGGTATGCATGCAAAACTACGTACGTACGTGTATTGTTCATGTAAACTCTGACTCTTCATGTGTACTTTTCTCATGAACAGTTTTTTTTTATCATTTTACTGTGTCATCTGGCAAATGCAAAAGTAACACCTTTGGGCTTTACGCGGCTTTTTTCCTCTATCTCTCTCTCTCTCTCTCTTGCGAACAAATGTTTTAATATGATGATTTTTTATCGGTTGAATGTATTCACCACATCGAAACAACTAACATATTTTCTATAGTCAGCACTCGGTTGTGGCAGAGTAATTCAATTATGAAATACAAACATCCTGTTCGAGAGACAACACTGCGCTGTGATGTGCTTGAATAAATTCAAAAGAGTGTATTACTTTCATTACTACTTAATAAATTGAGCACTTTTTTCCCAGCAATTATTACAAATTGTGAGCTTTTAATCGGATCTAAAATGAAGGAAAAAATTGTTAATTGAGTAAAATTACATTAGAGATTTAAAAAAAAAGTAGACAAACCAATTAGAAGTAAATTGGATTGTGACAAAAGATTAACTTGATAGCATCGAAATTATAAATTCGAACAAAACAATCCTCAATACCGTCTCATCGAGTATTGAAATATTCATTTGAAAACAATTCTGGCCAAAGTCAAAAAATCATTAGATCATCAACTTCCCATTTGCTTGGTGCAACTTCTGAACGATGTCACATTCAAAGTGTTTCAATTGTGGTTGAAATCCTTGTAACAAAATGTGATTTTCATATTTCAAAGAATTTGATGCATGCTCCTCTTCAAGCCAACAACAATTAAACTAATTAGCACTTTTTCACACTTCTATGCTAATTTATTCGGTAGCGTGTGTGCATATGATGCGGCATGATGGTTACTACCATCGCCTGTCTTATGTGACTCATGTGTTGGATGATGATGATGATAATGAAAAAAAACTCCAGCGTTTGAATGCTCTTGCATCTTATATCGCATGTGAATCTAAATCGTAGGAATCGGTGAATGTGTGTACACAATGGAAATAAGCCCATTGAAAACGCGTCAGTGTGAACCGTTCTCGATGCATTGTTTTTGTTTGTAGAATTTTTTTTTCTACTCTCCAACTGCATCACTATAAATCGAGGTACATGCAAGAAGAAAGTCTCAATAAACAAAAACATGGCGGATTCGTGAATACTTTGCATTTGCGTTTGAAGCACAAAGAGCACTTTGATTTCCGAGCGAATACTTCGGAAATCGATAACACATTTCTACTCAATGAAGATGAAGAAAAAAAATGGAAATCAATAAAACAAACCGCCCTGTTTCAGCTGCTTGCACAATTGAATCGATGATTATTTTTTTTTTGGGGTTGTGTGTTAGTTTCCTGACGTCGATATTGATGGAAATGAATTTGCTTCTCAACTTGTGCCAATGGCTTCACATGAACTATGAAAAAAAATCTCTCAATAAGAAGGAGAATAAAGACATTTTTTCCGTTGCAGTGATATGAAATCCGATATTTTTTTTTTCATTACTCCAACGGTAGCTCATGCTGACAAATTGAGCTCAGAATTTTCTGTGAAATGCTTTCTTTTCAAGAATCATTCCTTGAAATGATTTATTAGTTCGGAACAAAAAAGTCTATGTGCCTGTACGACCACAATGTCTTGATTTCATTTAGAGAAATCTTGATGAGTTATAATGAAAATAAACAAATCACATAAGTGAGAAAATCGAAAAGAAAACAAACTTGGTAATCATACGGATTGAGCCCCTTTTGCTGTTATTTAGCTTCATTCTTATGGATGGTTCATCCTTTGATACATTTTTATTATGATTTCTGAGTGATAGTCAATGATAATCTCGAATTAAGAATCTTTTTCAAGTATCAACTTGTTCTCGGTTAATTTAAGTAAACAACATGTAAAGTACGAGTCTAAAACTGTGGGAACAACAATCTTGTGTACAATGTTTGCTTTGCTGAATCTAAAATAGAACTGTACTCAATCTAATTTTCTTAAATTTTCAAATGAAAGCAATTGAATTTAGTATCGATGGTGCGAATTATCATTCGTCTTTTCATTAGTATTTTTGGCGAGCATTTTTGTCACAAAGCCATTTTTATTCTCAGACTGTCTGATTCATACACCAAACATGAAATGGAAGGTAAACAAAATTTGAGCATAAAACTCTCTGCCGATTAATCGATTTCATCATATGCGTCATTGCTTTATTCTGACTCGAAACAAAATGTATTTACATGCGTAAATTGTCAAATTTGCAAAAGAAAATGAAAGGTTTATATTTTCAATTAAAAATAATGCAAACTGCCAAAATTGTGGCATTCGTAAGTAAGATAACTATATCGATTCATTAATTTAGCTGAACAAATACACTTATTTCTCGACTAACGAATTGTAAATACAGAAATAATTTTCTTTTGGCTCCAAAATGAAAAATGTTCGAAGAAAAATGTATAAACGTTGGAGAATTTGGTAAACGAATTAAATGATCGGCATTTGTTCATCGTGTTAGATTTATCGGCAATTACGTGTGCAACGATTTACTCACCAGACAATCGTTTAAAGATCGCCTCATGAACAAATTGAATGTTTATGGCTTTGTTGAGATTTATCTTTGATCGAAATACAATTGAATGAGAATGTGATTTGCATTGTGCTGTTTGCATTCAATGGCCAGTCATTATTGAGTTAAATCAGTATTTATACGAATAAGAAATGCTCATGTTTTCAATTTATCAAGTGATTTGTATTCAGCGAATCATTCACAGTTTTATAATTGGTACTTCCATGTCAGTCAACAGTTGTGACAGTCAAAGAAAAGCGAAATCATCATCATCGCCGTTCGAGTCAATGTGCAGTGTGCACATATATGTATCGTTGTAATAGCATTATAATTTAATTTACTTCAACAATAACAACTTTCTCGAGTCTCAGTTCGGCCGATGCGTTTCAAAAAGAGAAACAAGTAATAATCGGCCGATTCGTGGTATTTTGTCAAAAGAATAAAGACCAATTCAAAGGCTAAATTGCTCAAATTAAATGATTTTCCTTCGAAGAAGAAGAAGAAAAAGAAGAAGAAGACGGGGAAAAAATGCGATAAAAATTTCAATCATTAACCCGATACTCAAAAGCAGCTGCATCCTATTGAATCGGTGTTAACTCTTTTTGTGTATGAAATGTTCACACCTTCGGAACACGAAACAAATGGTTTGGGAAAAAAAGCGACAGAAATCAAAGATCCTATTCTTCAAGCGCCAATTGCTTGTTCATAATACTCAATCGTTGAAACTCGTTCGCCACACAATGGTGCGGAGGGCAGGAGAATAAAAAAGAGAAGACGAATAATCCGTTCAATAATGCACAAACACACACACACACACACACACATTTTTCTAAGGAAATTCGATGACTTGATAAAACCGTAAGTGCGTTGAAAGAGTAAAATAACATGAATTGACGTGGCATCGAACATGCTATGGATCAGGATGAGGAAAACGATGGTAAACAGAACACAGCATACACTTTTGTGCAAGCTGGTCAATGGGACCGATCATTTCCAGATAAATGCCGCAAATTGTCCCATCGAATAAAATTGCTCTTTTTACGGCTGTGCGACCAGGAAACTCATTCCAAAACCGATTCGATTGTTCGTTGTTGTGCATCAAGAATTATTTACATCTCTATCCAATATTTACCTGCTTGTTTATTGATATCGGTTGGTTTTCTTTTGGAGAGAGAGAAAGAGAGAGAGAGAGCGGACGACGCAAATCCCAAGTAAAAAATTTATTTACAATGGATTTAGTTTTATTTACAAAACAACTACTTACTTGAATGCGACTTGGCCTGTAAAATGGTCCACTCAATGACATGCATGATACACGATGGATTTTGTATGATTCAATTGTTCGGTGGATTTTCTCTCTCTCTCTCTCTCTCTCTCTCTCTCTCTCTCTCTCTCTTCACTTGAGCACTTATTGAAATGGAAATCGCAATGAAAGAAAATCGGAACTTACGGAAGTGGTAAATCTTTTAAACCGCCTTAAAATGGCCTTTCCGTTCACAATATTTACTCTGCTCTCGCTCTATCTCCAAACACAAATTCAAACGACTGAATATGTGGGAATATGCTGACGCCAATACGAATTGCTTTTTTTCGGCATCGAATTTACCTTTGTTTACATATCGAATGCCATTTCGAATCGGTACATGCCGATGTGAAGGAGCACAACTTTGATCGGGAATTTATTTTATTTATGGAGCAACTCAGTACGACATTCTTTATTCTCACATGTCAATGCGAAAACGTAATCGTTATCCAATACAAAATGATTTGTTCACAGAAGCAGTTGACGGCATTTGGCACAAACACACATAGCATTGGTTTTTGCATGCCAAAAACTCGGAAATACCATCGACGACAAACTTTCGAAAATGTGTATGTTTCACTTATCGTTTGCACTTTTTGCAATCAACCAAAATAGCACTTCCGTTGCGATTGTCGCCCCCATCCATTTCCATCTCTCTCTTTGCATACCTGCACGGAAATGGGGAATTGCCACGGTGCAAACGGGAGAAGAAAAGAAAGAAAATAGTGACACGACGTGTTGATATTTGACATAAGAGCAAACGTTGTTCATATGTTTACATTCCGAACTTCAAGAAATTGCTTCTGACAAATTTACCCGAATTCTTTTTATGTTACCGAAAAAATAGTTTATTTTATTCGTGCGACACTTTATGGCGCATTCAAGAATGCGAACCGGAAAAAATTCCAATCAAATGGGTGCACAGCGCAAAAATAGCAAATCGCATTTGAACTATTCGATATTTTACCGCTTGAGACGTGTGCCACCCACTACTACTCGTATGTGATGATAGAATTTTCGCCTCTGTTTCCTTCGTTACGTGTAAGTGGCATTTGTATTCGATTTTATTTGAAAATGAGCAGCAACAGTGAACAAATGTAAAAAAATTCAATTCCATACGAATTTTAAATTTTCAACTGTTTTGTTAGAAAATCAAAAAAAATAATGATCGGAATTCACAGGAACACGCAAGAGAAAATCGGTTTATTTTGATTTAAAAGGCAAGCGTGAATTCGAAAATAAAGACATTTTTCTGATGTTGCAATCAAATATTAGCTGTATTTTGAGCCAATTGTTTGATTTTTTTTCAAGTAATTCACTTCCTTCAAAGTTGTGAAGAAAAAAAATTGAAAACTAGTCCACGACCCGAATTCCAGTGGAAAAAATGGGACTTTTTCGATGCGGCTTCCTTGAAACATATCTCAATTAGATCTTCATTTTTTTCTTCTGTTGTTTCCATCAACTTATTGCCCATATAATTCGATAATAATAACGGTTGCTCCGGCACATTCGTGCCGATCTTTATCTAAATTGTTCATTTTTCCATCCATTGAACGTGCAAAATAGAATTTCAATGAGCGAGGGCAAAATCGTTCAACTATTCTATTCAAACAACAAGGACGCATGTTCATTTACCGATAATCGCCTTGGTTATTCGATCTGTTGTACTTCAGCAAATCAAAATATTGTTGTGATGTTCTTTATTTGAGGCTTTTTGAAGGAACCTTTTTTTTCTTTCTCTCTTTCAATTCCATTCGAGAGAGACTCTTTCGATTCTGTTTTATCATAAGTAACCACAAGAAAAAATGTGTGTGTTGGGTATTAACTAGTCGACGAAAACATATTGTTTGCCAAATTGATGTTGATCGTATTTCAAGCGTCGTCCTTTTTTCCTCTCCTATTCTTTTCACTCTCTTCTCGCAATGATCCGAAGCATTTGCAGATCAAAATGTGCGTTATGAGTGATTAACGGCACTTTAATCCAATTGTTGGTAAATTTGTTGAGAAAATTATTATTTCATTTCGGGCAGTGAATTATATCGTTGAATCCTTTCACTTGATCCAATAAATATCATCAAGGCCAATGCATCATGCTCCGATCGAATATCACACACAAATCATCATCATTTTTTTCTCTCTCCCTCACAAATGTACTGAAAGTGTCTGTGATTCATTTCAGGATTTTCGCAATTGAAATCATCGTTCGGTTCGGCAACGAGTCCATGTTTACCGGGTAAGTGTGTTTGCTAATCACATCAATTGATGGTAAGCTGTGTCACAAAATCAGCGGTTGATTGGATAACATGTGAACGTACCCGTGATTTAAGCTCATTTCCCCTTCGCGTGGATGCGATGCAAAACCATTGACAAATCTACATACATGCAAACGATAAAATCCAATTCGAACGCGAAGCATCAACAGTCGAATTAGATTCGAATTCAGTTCTTATATGCACATGCACGAAACCCTTCAATACATTCGCAAAACGAAGTAAATAGCGAAAAAGGCTTCGGATATATATTCATTGGCCACATTCGGTGCGATAATTTGATTTCGATGTGCAGAAGAAGAAAAAACGCGAATAAATGGAGAGCAAAAAAAAGGAACTTGCAACACCAGAACAACCGAGAGAATAATGAACGAATGAATTAAACGAGTGCAAAATGTAGAAGTTCATTGTGATCCATGCGCTGTTTTAATTCAATTGTTGCTTTTGTTGTGTGTATTTGAATATATGCTGAAAAGGTATGGAAGCGAGTGCGATGCAACGGTGGCAACAGCAGCCATGAGTGAAAGAACCATCATGTATGTACATATATGTGTGTATCGGACACCGGTAAAGCGGATGTTGATCTTTCCACATACACACGACGACGACATCGTCGTCAACAACAACGATGAAATGTGCGACGGTGAATGGATGCGAAATTCACTCTGGTTTGTGTGAAACAGCGTAAATTTCTGTAATAAGCTGGTGTGCATGCGGAACGGCATCGACATGGATGATGAGGATTTAGTTTCAGCACAAACACACATCCGACACTACGGAAAATGCGTTTCGAGCGACTGCGACAGAACGAGACGGATAGACAGAAAGAGAAAGAGAATGAAAGAGAGAAAATGAGAAGCGAATGGAATATAATTGCCATGCCAACGTTCGGCTAGAACAAAAGTGTGAATCGTGTCGACGTTGATATTATGCGAACGGCTTGACAGTAACAACAAACGCTGATACATAATCGGTACATATAGGAGGCACTGTTCTTATGTACTACTAATTTATGGCGCATCTAAATGGGCTCATTCGAAGCGACACGAGTGCAGAATGAGAGGAATAAAAAGCCAACAAGAGCAGCATGCGTGTATGTGATTGAGTTTTGCGTGTATATACACTGTGTTGGCTGCATTAGCCATATTTCCATTTTTCGCATGAGAAAACGACGAAACGATACAAAAATGTATGTAATTACAACGATGTCTAGTCCGTTGATGCTTCATCGAAAAATACCAACATCAGCAGAATTTTTTTTCTCTTTCTTCACTTGCAGTTGTCAAAAAACAAAAACAAAAATAAACTATCAAAAATCACTTTTTTCATGCTCAACAAAATACATTGGAATGGGGAGAAAAAAAAAATGGCGACACAACACCGGCAATAACAATGGACGTGCAATTTTAATTGTCTTATTTATTGTGTGATGGAGAATAAATGCTAAAACAATGACTTATTTAGAAGTGCTTGAGTGCATCGTCATGGAAATCAGGCATTTTGCATCATCTCGGGCGTCATTTATGGTCTGATGGTTACCATCGGTATTATCTATCAAACAATGACAAATAAACACTTGAAAATTAAAAATCATAAAAATTTACATAATGAAAGCAGCGATAAAAAAAATGTTCTTTCAAAAGATGGCTTTTGTCATTAGAATTGAGACTTTAACAGCAAAATTGGCCACTTTTCAGTAGCGAGAATGATTAATCACCTTTCAAAATGACGTTGTTGCCGTCGTCGTCGTCATCGTTTTTTTTTGTATTTATCGAACGTCATTGAATATATGCCAGATGAAGGCGCCATTTATATATGCATACATTCCATGGAGCAAAATAATTATCGGTTGAGGCGGCACATTCTCGAATATTTGCATTTTTTCCAATGGAAAGATATGTTCAATCGTACAATTTATATAGTTAGTCATTTTCCCATTTGAATCTATCGTCATCATTATCACACGTAGCGTGTACTTGAGCTATCATCACCGACAAAACACCCATACAACACACAAACAGAGGGAGAGAGACAGAAATACAAATACAAATACATTCTCATTCACTCACTTCGTCGTTCGGAAATGCAATTTTCCAAAGTGCCTTCGAGCATATCAGCTTATCTACTCTTCACCATTTCTATGCCACCTACATTATTTCCATTGGTGTGACATTTTATTTTTTTTCTTTCCTTTTATTTCCTTTCGTTGTGCTGCCATGCAAATATGGCAATCAACTATTGCAGCCGATGTGAGCCAGTTAGTTTTGCTAGTTCTCTTCGCACTCTCTCTCTCTATCTCTCTCTCTCTCTTTTTCCATTCATTTTCTTGCATTTTCCTGAGAGGCGCATAATGAATCGAATGACGACGAAACTTCCAACTATTTTTTAATAAAAGCTGTTTTCCAAAGTAAAGAGAGAAAAAAAAACGCTGTTCTACATGTGCACATATAAAATTATTATCTGTGTGAGATAGATAGAGCGGCACATTCCGAAGGCTTCTCCATTGTGTCTATGTGAATAGGACGATATCGTCGACAAAATCCATACACAGTTCGCAATGCATCGCCTAACTTTTCGAATGAAATTGCGCTAATGGCCATATGGTATTTCAAGTTATTGAATGAATGTTCATTCGACTCATGTTCCCAAATATACACATGCCGATATACACATACACACAAGCGCGCGCTAGCACATACGGCCCGACGAATGGGGACACAGCCATCCGATATCAAACCGAACTCGCTTGCCCTGAAAAAATGTTAAGTGACTCCGTTTGCAATTCGATTCGACGAATCGAAATCACTTTAAAGTGATCTGGCTGTGGAGAGTGCAGATCATTCAATCTGTCTCTGTATTGTAGCGCCGTTTCTCTTGAATATGTGCACTTTGCGTATTGTTATTCAAATTGAAAATTTGCTTCATGTGTACAAAATACAGACACAGTGAAGCACACATCATCTAAGCCGCACCGAGATACGACTATTGCCATCATTATTATTATCAAACAGTGGCTCAACACAAACTTTTCTCCATTCGACGCAAATTGTTCGTTTTGCCAGTGTACGTGTGCGACCGTGTACTGTGCACGTTTGTGTTTTGCACATGTAAAACTTCAACTAATAAATGGCAAGCACATTTTCTGCTGCACCAGAAAATTACGCAATTTACACTAGTCTTCCGCCAGCATCGTCACACAAAATCTCTTAAACTTGCACTTTTTGTTGCAAATACATTATAATGGAGTATAAAGAAGAAAACTCGGTGAAAATCCAAGCAACTTGTTATTCTTCTTTCTTCCTTTTTTTTATATCTCGTACCAACTTGCTTTAAGCCTTCTAATCCCGTTTCGGATATATACACTGCCATTGAATAGGCAGCGGCGGTATGGTGTGTTGCAGAATATTTCTATGAAAATTTACTATTTTCAACATTCGTTTCTCATTTGATTACGTAAGACGTGCTCTTCATTTTCACTTCCGCAACCGCAACTGATTCCAACTGCACATACACACACTGAGCGCCACACACCAAGTGAATTATCTTATAAATGGCAGCACCCGAGTAAAACATTATACGGGATTTCCCAGGCACAAAACGTTGTCATTCACGTAAATAGGCTAGGAAATATGTAATTTAGTTTAATTTCCCTGCAGGTACCCGAGTTTCGACTTCGAAAGCATTACAATAAATCAGTTAGTTTGTATTATTTTGTCTCTGTCCCTCTCCTGCCTCGCTCTCTTGCGTTCTGCAAACAATCTCACATTGTTTCGTCGGCATACAGCACGAAATATGATTATGAATTGACAATTAAATGCACATTTTCGTGTCGATTGAAGAAGAAACTCGGTGCGTTTGCAAAATGACATTAAATGTTCTACCATCATCAAAATGGCCCTTTTGTTTGCGCCATTCAATTTATATTTGTTCAAGCACAAGATCATTTTTGGAAAATTTCAAAAGCAGTTCATCAAGATAATAAAAGAGACCAATTACAGAATCCAGGTCAATTTGAGCGCATGTTACATTTGGAAAATAGAGAGTTGACAATCACAAGTGAAAATTGCTTTTAATGCAAAATCAGCTTTATTATCTAATAGAAATGCCAAACGTTGTGTCAACTATTGTGCCCGGAGTGAAATGGCCATTGAGCGGCAATTGAATTTTCGGAATTTAATGAATTGGATAAAAACCTTAATTAGTGATTTATGAGCTCATCAAATGAATGGAAAGTATCACCACTTTTGAAAGCGAATACGTACAACGAATTCATATATTAGCATGACTCGTTGGAATTTCCTCATATGTGAGGAGACATATACATATATGCTCGACGAACATACTCATCAGAAGCAGTAGCAACACCAACAAAAACGCAGTAACAATTTTAAAAGCTCACTCAATGTTAATTTCGATTAATTGCGATGTGCGCACATTAGCAAAATGCGTACATACACTCACACTCACTCATAATTATCACACATTCCACACGTAC
This sequence comes from Sitodiplosis mosellana, assembly GCF_009176505.1. Classification (NCBI taxonomy): domain Eukaryota; kingdom Metazoa; phylum Arthropoda; class Insecta; order Diptera; family Cecidomyiidae; genus Sitodiplosis; species Sitodiplosis mosellana. Next base: position 15,041,042 of record NW_022595244.1, on the reverse strand, counting down.
AACTGAACCGACAATATAAACGTAACATATGTGGTATGTCGAATGTTGATGCGTGGAGAATCGCAACGTACCGGTCGTGATACCGTTCACTCCATACAATACACTTCTTCATATGTGTGATACAATGTATAAAATTCGGTTAAATTACGGTTGCGAATGGAGCGAATGATAAATAAATGCAACAAACTGAAAAATGCTATTTATTTCTTGTTGTTGCCTCGAAATTGGAAAAAGGGTTCAAGTTTTACACACGTATCAAAGAATCTACATTAGTTTTTGAAGCCCCTAGTACAGCGATTTCCACATGTATGTATGCCTGTATGGTTGAAAACAGGAATTCGATATATTTTTTCTTTCCTTCGAATGTGTGTAACGAAATTGAAATTTTCCCCTGTGTATTTTTGGTTGCGGGTGTAAGGCATACTAAAGCATTGACATTACACGAAATTGGTTGATGGGTAATGATGTTGCTGAAAATGTTAACTTATTGCCTCTTGATTAATTAAATTTGCCATATTAGTTTTTTGCACGAGGAAAACATACTCGTAAACATTATGCCAACACATAGTTGGCTATTTTCAAAAGTGTTAATGCTACAGCCGCCTACACATACTCATTGGATTCTTAGATTACGCACAATTTTATTGAAGTGACGCAATGCGTCAAAATTCACTAAATTGAACCAAACTTTAAATGAATACTAGACTACTTTACGAGGTAATAAATTCGATATGTGACTAACTCTTAGCTCCGGTTTGAATATGCCAATTCGTATGCAAAACCATGATATTAAATGTTTCCTTGATAAGCAAATTTTAACATCGTTTTGTTTATGGCCTTTTCTCGTCCAGCTGTGGACCAATGACGGAATTTAATAAATGCGTGCTGGATATAAACCAAATTTTTTAGTTCAAACCGAAAAACTAATCGAATTTGGATCTCATTTTCTGACATAAGTTCGAAAAAATCGTTGCAATACCGCCATTTCCCAAAGAGAAGCATCTCATTTCATCGATAAGTGAATCCACTTTCAAGCAAAAGCGAAAAATTCAATGAATAATTGGCATCCATTTTTAACGAGATCATTGCTGGTATTTCGTCGTCGTCGTCCGATTGCCATGTTGAATTTATAAGCCATTAAAATGTTGTACGGGCGAAAGAGAAAGAAAAAAACAACTCCAAATAAAAATCTGTATATTATGTGAGAGCACGAAACACACTTGAGTGTTCATAAAATTTCTTATTTAATGGCACTTGACTTTCTCAAGCATTTATTTATTCGAGGCGAATTTCATCTGAATTGCCTACGCAGGGCGATGCAGATAGGACTCGTTAATCGAAAATGAAATACGATAAAAGGAGAAAGAAACGTCCGACCGACCGACCGACCGAAAAAAGGAACGAGATAAAACTGCGGCAAAAGGCACTAAGGTGACGTGCGCGCGCGCGGTCCATCCATGAATGAAACAATTTGAATTTCAAAAGAAAACCAAAGTGGAGTTGGCTCGTTACGCGTTCGTCATCGCAGCCAACGGAAAATGTAATAGATTTATATCGGTCGCGTCCGCCATATTTCTTTCATGGAATTCAACTAAAAGACTTGAGCGCTCGTCGTAAAGTTTGTTTTAATTTGTTCACCTTTTTTTTTATTTCTTTTCACTGTTTCAAAGTTACGATGTCAATTTATATTTATGATGACCTGAAAAATCTATTCAGTTCGCCATACTTATGTGTGTGTGTGTGTGTGTCACAACTTTTAATTAGTTCTCGAACCTATTTTTCGTGGTTCAAAAAAGTCCAATTAAAGCATTTTCATGGAATATTTAATTTTTCAAACAGAAAATTGCACAAAATTAGAGCAATTGAAGGAATTGCTTTTGTTCAATATGAACAAGTTCTATCTACCTTTGGCTAATTTACAAACTGTGTGCGTTCCATTCATAAGACTGTCCCTAGTGCGCCAATTAAAAACGATCAGTTATAGAAGACTATTCATCGAAAGTTCCACCAGAACTTCTGGTCCAGAAGTAGCTCGTGCAGTAAATGAACCGTTGCGACAAACATATTCCCTCAGAATATTTTAGTTTTAAAGTGCAACATAAAGTTTTTTTTTCATATGGAGTTGTTGTTGTAAACTCTATATGAAAAAAAATTCATGTTGCACTTTGAAACTAAAACATTCTGAGGGAATTTGTTTGTCGCAACGGTTCAAATATAAGCTCGAATTCAGTTCAAACATGTGTGTATACCTTGAAGTGTGAATATTGCCGGCATTCATATCAAATTACTCTATTTAGTTTGATTTAAACGTTTTAAATTATACTATTCAATGGTGAGAGAGAAAAAAGTACGCCCCATTTTTTCCCTTTTCATTCAAACACTCTATTAACATCATATTCAATCAATACGGTGATGAAACGAATTGAATAAATATTTTGACAATTTGAAAATAATGATTTTAGTTGCGAGAAATCCCACATGGTAACGGGTTACACTCGGCTCAATTATCATATTTATTGATTTCATTCTTCTTTTTTTTCATCATCATTCGCTCAATTCACAATGATTATTAAACATTCACGAAGAAAAAAACTTTGGACTGTTTCATTCGGTGACAATTGTTACAAAAATTTCATTCCCAGTTTGAACGTCGAAACTGACGCACCAAAAAACTGGTGCCGAAATAAATTGAACACAAATTATACTGTATAATTTTGTTGGTATTGTGTGATAAATTAAACGTTTATTGCTTGATGAGCTACTTTGACGTTTGAATGAGGAAGGAGCTTATAAAAAAAACCAACTCAAACATATGGCAAATGATTTATGATAAATAAGCGAATTAAATGGTGACAAAATATTAAAAAAAACATGGAACAGAAGCACCCATGCATAACCAATGAGCCAATGATGCCATAACGAAGCTTGATTTTCAACTGAAAAAATGAAACAAAAATACGGAAATAATTTGATCGTTCGAATAAACCACAAACCAATTAATGAATACACATTTCTATACAATATGAAACGCCATCATGGCGTCACCATGTCACAATATTTTAATGGATTTTTGTTCCTTGATCAAGCGGATTTTTGGTCAAAATTCCATCAATCAATTCACAGTTTGAACCGAAAATTTATGAAAATGTAATTTTGTGAAGAGGGAATTTAACAAAATGTGTTGAAATGGTGAAGCAACAACATATTTACATGAAATCACATGTTGAAAATGATCTTTTTCTTGTTGAAAAATCAAAATCGAAAAGAATATATAGTCTGAAAAAACGGGCTTTCAATTTCCATCAGTCCAAAAGTCTTTCAAAAGTGTCACAGAAGAGGATATTTTTAGAATATCAAATTGAGTCATCGTCAAAAAAAAACAACCGAAATTAAAAAATACCCAATTTGAGAACGTGAACCATATGGGAGAAAAGCAAATATTTGATTGGCACTGCCTGAGTTTATTGCCAATATTCGTAAATTCGTAATTGTTGGTATGCAATGCTTACACAATTTGTTCCAAAGTATTTTATTTGCGAAGCAAACGAAAGATAGGTATCGATTGATACACTGAAAATAAATGAAATTTTCTTCGATGAAATTCAATAAAATTCGGTGTCTATGCGCTTGTCGTCGTTGATATTTGTCTGCCACACTGTTACGGAAAATGTCTCAGTTGAAAATTGAATTTTGTCAACGCAAATCTTATTTATTATTGAAGCGCGAGACTATTTATCGTCACAGTCAGCAGTTTCCCTACGAATATTGTTGTCGAATAACGATCACGAAATGCTTTTGCAAAATTGGGGTTCGAAATGTGTCTGCATACGCTCGGTTGATGAGGAGATTGGATTTGAAAAATAGAAATGTTAAACCCGAAAAGGAAATAATTGATTTCGCTTAAGAAAGAATCAAATGAATTTTCAACACGTGTTTTTTTTCTCTCTTTTCGGTCTATTTGTCGACAGGTCACAGTCCGTTAGATGGTAAAGATTTCACCGTGGATGGCATCAATGGATTCGGTGGCAAAAAGAAAAAGAAGAAGAGACGTCACAGTCGCACCATATTCACTAGCTATCAATTGGATGAATTAGAAAAAGGTAAGGATGATTCCGATGCATACGTTTCATATTTGATGAACTTTGGTTTTTCTTGATAATTCCTCAGCGTTTAAAGATGCCCATTATCCTGATGTCTATGCCAGAGAAATGCTATCGCTCAAAACTGATTTGCCCGAGGATAGAATACAAGTAAGTGATTTTATATTTTCAGTATGCATTTCATAGAACAAAAAAAAACAACAAGGAAAAAAATCTGTGCTTAAAACAAAGGCAAATTATTACCTCAAAAAGTGAAGCCTTTCATTTCAACTGTCAATTAGTAAATTAAATTATTAAAAAAAATGTAAATAGCAGAGCATCGCATAAAGCACGAGAGAATAAGAAAAAAAAAATCGGTGTGAAGAGCAGTCACAAGAGGTAAAAAAAAGGAGATGAAGAAAAAAAAATACCACGCGATAAAACCCACTTATCTGAGGCTCTTTTTTTTTGTTTGACGAAATGTGCCTTTGATGTGCGCACGAAGAGAAGTTTGCAAGTAATTTAATATTTCTGCACACGCATTCAATTTCGTTTCACATTTCGTCGCCTCCAGTCTACCTATCTCCATCGTTACAAACTAATGGCACAACAAGACGAATAAACTTAAACCATTCCGTCTTTGTCCAATGAAGAATGAAGATGGAATGGTGTTGGTATGTGTGCTTGTGTGTGTGTGCGCGCGCGCGAAAAATTGGTTTATAAAATAATCGTGGCATTTTTTTTATTCGCTTCAAAGAGATTTTTACAAGAGAGCAAAACGAAAAAACAAATCAAGTTGAATAGAATTGAACCAATTTACGTGTGAGCACGCTAAAAATAAATGCCAAGTGCAAATTATGCAGACAATACGCGCACGAACACATACACACCTTCTCACTGCCAAAAGCCTTGGCAATTTGATCAAGGCACAGAATTTTGAATGAATCGAACGCTAAACAAACAGAAGACAAAAAGGATTCCAAGGCGATGAAATGCGGCAAACAAGCTGCCTATTAAACTAAAGAAGGTGTTGAATGTTGGCAAAATAATAATAAAGAAAAAAATGGCTGCCGATTGGAATGGTATGTTTGCGCCGCATCGTTACCCATTGCTTTAGCGTGGGTTTGAAGGGAAAAAAACGATTATCAGCTCGTTGGATTTCATTATTTCTGATGTTTTTTTTCTTCGTTTTCGAATTCTTTTATATTTTGCAAATATTCTTCCTTTGCTTTTTTCCCTTCAAATTAAAAATCTGCTTTATCAGAGCGTTTTCATGAGAAATAATCGGCTAATTCATTTGCCGAAAGAAGAAGAAGAAGAACGCAATTTCCAAACGAATGTAATTTGTTGAGCGTCAAACACAAAAACAAATTTACTCGATGAAAAAAAATGCTATTTATTTCGAAAAGATTTACAGCGTCTTTTGTGCGATGTATATAAGTGGGATGCAGGCGCACGGTGGCTTCCACTTTTGTCAATTTTATAATTCAATTATACAGTTAGCATGGTACTTTGCGATATAACAAGCGCCATTTTCCAATTTCCTTCGCACAAATATATCTCATTATCGTACTTTGTCACTCCTCAGTCTTCTTCGTTGTCGTTGTCGTCGATGGTTCAGCATGACTTCCAATGTGGATTAGAGCGAGTGTACTTCACCGTTACCGAAAAAGAAAACACTTTTTGACGCACACGCTTGCCATCGAATTTAGAGAGAATTTTGGGCGAAACGTTTGCATTCATGATTTATATAAACCTCCCTTCGACGCATACATCGCATGCTGTTCGGCTTGCGATGTGCTTCACCCATGTATACATGTACAAATGGAAACAAGCAAAACTCTGAAATTCGATAACAACTTATTACACACGCACTCACGCAATTTCGGCTCTCGCATTTTTCGAACGCACACACAGAATGGTTATGATACGATTCCCAACCATAAACGATCCATAGCCATGTAGCCATGTAACAACAGCCCGCCTCACTGTGACTCGTGAACTCATTCTATATTTTTTTTGAACCAGCATCGAATAGAAGAGAGAAAAAAAGCGACGAACAAAAACATGCAAATCGATTTACTTCTCAAAAATTCGTTCAAACGTTGTCATAGCTGTAATTGTGTGGCTACTGTTTCAATTTTGAAAGCAAACGAACAACGAGCAACAACAATAACAGACGAAAAAAAAACTCTGTGCAAGCAGCCAGCACATTTTGGTTGGCGACGATGCAAATTGGATAGAAGTCGAGAGTGACAAAAATGTGCTGGTTGCAGGCAAAAATCTCGCAAAGCACATACAACCGCAAAGCAGTTTTTGCCAGTCTAGCCCAATGAAGTATTGATTTTAATTGCAAAATTGTTAATTTGGAAAAACGCACCGAGCAAAAGCATCGAAAGAGAGAGAGAGAGAGAGAAACGAACCGAAATGGGAACCGATCGTCAAGCAAAAGAGGTTCACTTTTTTCCTCGTTTTCCTTTTCGCTTCAATGGTTTCTGTCTGCCAGGCATGCGACTACTGTATCACGATTCAAGCGTGTATGTGTTATTTCCGTTGTGTAGGATCCTTAAATTGGGTTGTCATATACACTTGTAACTGAATGTTCGGTCCAAAAATGAAGCGAAAGTGCTGTTTTGCATACATTAATTTCGCCCTTTTCCTAAACACACTATTCTGGCACAACGAACCGAAAACTCATCCGAGAGCCAGTGCAAGAACGAGAGAGAAAAATGGTGGCACCGAAAAACTTTTGTTCTTTACATCACATTCCATAATAACGGGTCCTGAAAAAAGGTACTTAGCTCAGAGCGACCAATCATAAATTTTAATTTTGTTGGACACAACCAAATTAAGAGCAACGTCAACGAATGACACGCAATGGGTTCACACTTTTTGTGTGGGGGATTTTTGGGCGAACACAAAAATTTCAATCGACCGAGAAAGAAAGAAAAAAACGTGTGTTGAAGGTGAAACACAATGGCATGCACAAATAGGCTCAAACTTGAATTTTAATTGATTCCGAAGTTAATGACTGAAAAATTGCGCTGTCATTTGTTTTTACAGTGAAGAAACTTGATTTGGGGCTGCGAGTGTAATTCTATCGGTTTGAATTGCCTCGCAATATTTGGACGTCTTTTAGTCTACCCAAAAGAAAGAAAAAATTCGATTCGTCGAAGAGAAAACGCCGTTCAAATTGGATCCTAATGGAGACGAAACAAACGGCTTTGTTGAACTGAATAAGCAATATAAAGACGCAAAAATTCGGCACGAAGAGGGAGAGTGAGTGAAAGAGAAGAAAAAAACCCGAAGCGAGTGAAGTGTGCACAAAAAGCTAAGCATCGTCTCCGTTGTTGTTGGCTAACAACACCAATTACTTCATCATTTCCTTTTTTGTTTGTGTTTATGTGTTTCGCTGCTTCTCTTCGGGATGTGAATGTATTGATGTCGCGCGCACAGCGTCTTCTATGTATAATTTATATATTTATTGCATTATTCTATTTCCATCTTGTACATACGCTGGCGTAAATTTCTATTCGTGTGCTAGCTTGTTTGTCGTTGTTCCGTGATGGTGGTTCGTTGCGCACAAAAAGACATGAGATCATTTCGTTTGGGTTTTATTGCCAAGCTCGAAGCAATATTCCGTTGAAGCTTTTGTGAATTGAGAGCTGAGTGCCAATGTGCCAACAAAAATCCAGTGTATGAAATGTGTGTTCGGACGAAATGTCTGCATCAATGCGAAATGCGGGTGAAAATCGAGAGCTCCATGCATACACAACAACCGCCATAAAATATTTTGTTGTTGCTGTTGAACAACACGAAAAAGAGCTCCCTCTCCACCCAGTACAAGCACCAAAATTGAATGCGTTGTTGAAGACTCGCTGCCTTTTGTGTGTATTACAACGGCAACGACAACGACGAAAACGACAGAGCAATGCATGAGCACAATCTCTATCCCCCTTTAATTTGGTACTCTCATCTCCATCTCCATTGAGGTTCGAATTTGCGAATATCGAAAAAGGAAAAACGTTGTCATGGCAATAATAAGGTTGGTCCTGCTACTTAAGTATACAGGCATTTTAAAATTGCTATCATCATTGTCAAGCGGCGAATGTCGTTGTTGTTTAACTGCAACTCCCCTTCTCTGCCTCTTGCCGATACCGCCGCCGTTTCCGTTGCCGTCGCAACACTCATTCAGCAGTCGCTCGGTCGGTACGCATGCATGCAACCGTCATCATCATCATCATCATCATCATCATCATTTCGAAACCGATTGGTGTCGTATTCTGATTGCCACAGAGAATGAGAGTCAAACGAAAATCCGAAAGAGTGTGTTACATTGCTTCGCATTCGCCCGAATCACATTGAACACAAATCACGTGCGCGCATGTCAAAATTTTGCAATTGGATTGAAGAATCGCTTTCAACCAAAAGAAAAATGGCAAATTGGCATATTCCTATGCGTTTTTTTTTCATTCTCTTCGACTAGTTTGCATTCTTCATTGTCTCCTTTGATGGATTTTAATAAGCCATGAGCGGGGAATAAAGACATCTTCACGATGAAAACGAGACGCGCTAGGCGAAATTCATTATCTGTCGTAAAAAAATTCGATCGATTTTCTATAAAACATTTTTATTATGAAAATCTTCGTTATTTTTTGCTCAAAAAGAATTACAACGAAATAAAAAAAAATCTCCAGAGAGAAAGAGACTCACAGACTTTAATCAACTGTGAAAAACGAATAAAACCGTGAAATTTTCATTCACTTGCAAAATGCATTATAAAATGGCATGAAAAATCGGAATCATAACTGCTATTTAACTGATCAATGCCCTTCAATAGCATTTCATTTGGATGTTTGCTCTTAAACAGTGGCAATATTCATAATAATCGCGTCAGTGGCCAGCAAACAAATCTCTTGGATTGTGGTACGTGTGTCTGTATGCACTGTGAACAGTGTCAGGCATTTGAATACCCTAATTTTTATGTTTGGTTGTTAAATGGTTTGTAACTTGTTGGTTTTTTTGTTGTTGCTGTTGTGCGCACCGAAACACGAGCGCATCGATAGAGAGAGTGAAAAAAAACATTGTTATAATCTTATTCGCATTGCGACCCCTCATCGAAATCCATGAGCGCACACACACACACACACGTTATATACATGCTATAACATCATGTTGTTACATTGTGTACTAAAACAACTATTTGAGGGTCGTTTGTTGCTCACTCAGCCCATAATCGTTCAAACTATACTTCATTCTCTGGGAGGAAGAAATGCTCTTGCTTCCAAATCGCTTGTTTAGTGCGTGAAAATGGAAAGTAATGTACTCAATTCACCGATTGTCGGTTAAACATACATGTATACATCGTAAAATGATGAAACTGATGATTGCATTGGCCCAAAACATTGATCCCATTCGATCCGGGTTTTGTTCGAGTTGCAAAATGTTCACACATCGTTTGCAGCGTGTTCCGATCTATCCATTTGTTCAAGTGGATGATGCTCCATGCCGTATGTGCATTCTCGACGAACAAATTTCATTGTAGACGATACTCTCTAGAGACGTGCAAAGCACAGAGTGAGAACTTCACAGTTTCATGTTTATGCTCTCCAGAGATTTAAAATTAATTTACTGAATTATCTATTTATGGGATCAACACACACACACACACACACACACACAAAAACATGCAACATGATGCGTGCGAAAATCTTGCACCGCGCGCGCGCGCGTACACACACGCGTTTTTATCATTTTTCTTTTTATTTGTTGGTAAATAAATCCACTAAAGTGTTTTTCTCGCTCTCTCCAAAATGTATACGGGATTTGTGTTAAGGGTTAATTTTGTGCTAAGTGGCGTAGAAAAAAAAACAACGAAAGAAGGCAAGATGCGAACGAAACTGCAAGTGCACTGTACACTTGCGGGGGTTGAATGAATGCGTTGGCAGCACACGACATGCGCTGCGTTCATAACAACATTTTAACATTATTTGCGTTTAAGCACAACAAATTCGATCGACTAATTGAATTACCCGAATTTAATGGCATTTTGTTGTGAGTTTAAATTGTGATTTATTGCGGCTAAAATGTTTGCTCTCTTTATGGTGAAACATGAAATTAGAACAGTGATTTAATTTTTGGGCACATTTTATGTTTTCAACTTAAATCGTCCAGAAGAAAATTCAACATTTCTTCTTTTTATGATGAATTATTTCATTTTTCAAGCGTAACGCATTAACAATTTTCAAAATTTAAATTTTCACACTTGAATGAGTATGGCATGGCTCAAGTTTTGGTGCACTTGCCAACAAAGCAACTATCCGAATAAAATTATGCATTACAATTTAGAAGAAAGAAAAAAAAACGAAACATACAAGTCATCTTGCACAAGAGTGTCTGTCGCATGGGATGCTTCTTACGACGGCGAATACACTTGAAATTAATTACATGTCATTTGTTAAGCAAATAATCGGAACGGCAAGCTTCGTCTATATTTATGCGGTTTCATTGGCATCTATTGTAGAAATCGTAGTTCATCGAAAGTGTTCAACAAGTCAAATATTATTCTTCCTCTTTCACAACGCACAATCATTTCTCGTGTTTTTTTGGGTAATTTTGTCGTTGCAATCGAACCGAATATATATTTATTATCCGGGGCCCTTGGAATTTCATTCGTCATTGTTGAGTGTCGTCGTTTTGTCTAGGCGTCAATCGTGCGCCCTATAAAACTACACCAAAATATAACAAGCCAGTTAAAGATAATAAAGAGAGCTGTTGTTGTTGTTGTTTTTCCATCGTATTTGAACGTGAACCTCGATCAAGACAATGGACTCGATCGTAGAATTGGAGTAACACAGTATGTTCCTCTGTGAGCCATTGATAGAGAAACAGAACAGGAAGAAAATTAAAATTAAACACACAATCATAATAACAAAAGATACTAAAATATTGTGCAATTGCAATGGTTTCCTCTTCGTCTGCTCCGTTCTTTTCCACCAAATTCGGCTCGACTTTGTTTGTTTGGTGTAAATGAATGCTGACAAGCACCATCGTTTGAAGGCCATCGTTTGTTATTGTTAATATTTTTCATTCGTCTCTTCATTCACACTCTTAACCACAATTTAGCATTTTTAATCTATGTGATAACACACTTCCCGCTAGAGGAAAAAAAATATAAATAAATATTTGGCTATTCAATCGAAACAACAAGAAGACTTCAGAATAGACACACGAACGAGAAAAAAAAACGAATCGGAATTTAGTTTATGGCCTAATTGAGCTGTTGTTATATCAGAGCTGACAACATTCAGAATACCAAATATTTGTTGATTGTGAGACAGCATATATGCGTTTCGGGTCGATTCAGCTGCGCCTTTCCATCGTGCTTTATTTGCCATTGAATCGAGTAAATTGTTAATTACGACCGTGTTTACCTTTTACGTCCATGGCAGCTCTGAGCACCGAAAGAGGGCCGGCCAACGAATTGAAAGAAAAAATCCGAATTTTATAGCGTTTTTCGCCTCTGCAATTACCCATTCAAACAGTAAACGTGATCAATTTTTACTTTCTGTTTGTTTCATTAGTAATTTCTCCGCCATTTTCGGACACAGCGCGATGTGAAAAGCCCGTATGAATTGAATAACCTTTGCATGATGTATTGAATTCGAATTGAATAGGCCGCACGATTGTGCTATCCGCCCATTAACGCTATAATTGAATTAAAATTTTATTTGGTTAATTTAATTGCTGATTAATGGGCTGATCAATTGACTGATTGATTGATTGATTGAGTGATTAACGTGCTTACCTGAATGACGACGACGACGACGATGATGATGATGATGATGGAAATATGCTACGCATATGTATAATTATTTTATGGCCTTTCAAATTTTCGACTCGCGAATGGGACTATACCATAACCAAAAGCGGCTGTCGAAATAGAAACCCACTATTTTGGTTACCATATGGCTGGCATCTTTAATATGCCAGCTTTTGTTCCAATTCCTATGATGATTTCGTTGAGGTGCTAAATATGTAATGATTCTAGACACTTGAGTTAATATTTGCCTCTCTACACACTTGAAACCGAACAAAACGGAAGAAACAACAGTGAAAAAATTATTTGATATGTTCGTAACAGTTGTATGCATTGGGTAAATATTTATTAAATCGAATTTCAAGTGAGATCGCCCAAAATTGATTTTGTGAAATAGATTTCACCATTTCGATTTGGAATCGTCGATCCGGTAGACTTGAATGCATTCATGGTGTGCTCACCCTGGTGAGGGAAAAAATGTTAGGTAACAATAGGAAAAGCAAAAACAAAGGTTTAGAAGAAGGCTTTTAAATGACGAAAATTTTACAAATTTTTCTCGCAAAACCATTTGAAAATCGTCGGATAACTGAAGAATTTTTCGAAAAATGGAAATATTTCATTGTCAACGTTCGGTGAGAATGTCTGGATCAAGAAAAGGGTTCAGTGCTAATTAGTGTTGAACATTAATTATTGTGAAAACTAAACTCGTTCAATTTTTGTGTGTTATCTGTGAAAAATATTTTGTCGCTGAAGGACGAAGATAAATCTATGTTCATTAATCATTGTCATTCTGCTAATGCGTTAATTGCTTAGCAATTATTCGGTTAGTTATGTCCAAAACTTGGATTTTCAAGTGGCTTCTTGTTACATCGACAGACAATGCTGTCGACTTTCACGAAAATTGGACGTTCGTTTGAAATTTTCTTGTCATTGCACGGTACAGTTCTTTTGGTGAGCCTTTTTTGCACGGTTGGATTTTTCTTGCTCCGTTTCATTGTCTTCAATCTAATTTTGCTCCATTTACAAAATGGAAAATTAATTACACTCCCACAAAAACATTAGCACAGCAACAATCAGGATTCTGGGGTGTTGCAAACGGCATACACAATCATTGTGAACGAAGTCAGGCAAATATGTGAGAGAGAGAGAGAGAGAGAGAGAGAGAGAGAGAGAAAAGCGAAAAAGCGTGTCACAAATGAATGCATACATGCACACACACACACACACACCATGGAAACGTGACGAAAGCAATTTTTGTCAGTGTTGCGCCTTGCCCGGCTCATGCAAACAAAACTGATTGCGCTTGTGTGAGTGCAAAGTGAATTATTTGTACATTGTGTCAATGAAACAATTAATCAAATTGAAAATGGTTTTGTTTAACCAAACAAACTAGCGTGAATGCGAGGTAGAGTTTGTACGAGACGTCTGTCGGTGTGGAGAGAGAGAAAAAAAGTGAAAACAAGTCGTCGTTGTGTATAGTTGCATTGACTGATTCAATGTGCGCCGTACAACGTCAACTCAAACATTTCCCAAATTGATGTTGCTAATGCAAATAAAAATTGGTTAAATGTTTTCGCCTGTACATCGGATACTGTTTCAAATTCGTCTACATTTACAACGCACACAAATTCAAGTGTCTGACAAAGTGAGTCTGTTTGAGCGGTTTTTCCACAATGCTGCTGAGTAAATGCACCGATTTTAGCCGTCAAATTAGAATAATGATTTTATTAGATGTGCATTAAACACAACTTTGTCGATTGATTTTGAAAACAAGGCAATGTTTTGTTTGCATTCAAATAATATCGAATTTGAACTGTTTACATTCGATTCTCGTACGATTCGCTTGGGAATTTCGATGGAAAATCTCATTTTATTGTTTGTTTTATCTTCGAAATTCTCGGTAGATTGACTCGATTTTGCCAACCGCTGCGAGTAAATCCACAATTGTTTTCGAAAGTTTCTCCGTTTAATTTGCAAAATTTACCGTAAACTAGTTGGAATTGGCAATTATTTGCTTAAACTGTTCCAAAGACTTAGGGGCTGTTACAGTGGAAAAGTTTTCACTGCATATTTCCACGAAATCGATTCCCAGTCGGCAAATGGCCTATTTTGGATTTAAATACGCAAATTAATTAAAGACGATTACCATCCAAGTAGAAAATTGTTACCTTGTTTCACCCGGTCGACGTAATTATTAAGTTTGTAGCCGACAATTTGTGTACATAAATTGAGTTGCATTGTTGAAAAACTTGTTAAAATCTAATGATAATGTTTGAATAGATCGCATAACGATATAATGACTTTGGTTTGCTTGACGTCCGTCATAATCGTCGGCGCACATTGCGATAGCATCAGCAGAGACGGAGAGAGAGAGGCAACAACAGCAAAAAATTTCACATTTATTAACAAGGTGTCGGACTGGCGTTCCAAGTGAATTACAATTGATCATTGTCCTCTTCTCGCTTTTCCCGTAATTGATCATCAGAATGCCGACGATTTGCAGTGACTTTCGAAAAAAAAACAACACCACTACCGACTGATTCGAAATCAACGAAGAAAAACACAATTATTTTCATTTCAACACAATGCTCGGTCGCATATTAAATTTATTTCTCGACAAAATAACCGCTTGGTATTCGCACACGCACTCGACACCTCAACGACAGGTTCCAAAACGCAGACAAGTGTGAATGCTTATTATTAGTGCGTTGTTAGCATTTCCTTTTCGCCGTAGTGGACAAAAGAAGAAGAAAAATGGAATTGAATGTTAAAGAAACGAAGATGTCAGGTACATCGTCCATTTGAATTAAAGAAAAATATTTGGTTGGGTTTCTTTTTTTTTGTATTCACAATAAAGAACGCAAATGTCCAATGAATTGCAATATTTAGCTGTTGAGTAACACACAAAGAGTTGGTTATTAATTCGAAAAGTGGTTATTCTTGGAGTACTTTGCACCTGAAAAATTTGATAATTGGGCACGATGATTTGACGAAAAAAAAGAGAGAAGTGAATCCGATGCTCACCTCACTCAAAGCCATTGTTTTGTTCGATATGTTCAAGCACTTTTCCCCGAAAATTCCGATTTCCCTCGTTTTCAAAGGCAATGTGAACATTTCGTGGTGGTTTTAATTCAATGGCATACACACACAAAGAGAGTCGCTACAATTGAATTTTTTTTAGCAAGAAAAGGAAATCACTTGAGCATTATCAAATTAAAAGTTTTTTTTCCCATTGAAATGTCATGAACATGCAACTTTTCGACGAACAAAATAACGATATGGAAAAAAATGTCTTGAATAAAATGAGTTAATTTCGAATTACGTGAAATTATACGTTAATTGTTGAATGAAACGGCTGCACACCCCACAAGTCGTACAGGTTTTATTGGAAAATAAGTGTTGTTCGTTCGTGTGTGCGCTATCATATTCAATTCGAAGCGGCGCAATCAGAGGGAATGCAATTGAAAAATAAATTGCTTTGATCCGCCCATTTTTTTGCGGTTGAAAAAGCGACCAAACGATGTTGAGCACGCTCCGTGTGTTTGATAAAGAAGCCAGCATTCATACAGAGGTGATGGATAATAATAATCATACACTTTATGGTCATATCATAACTTGAAACACAAAATGTTGGTGTGTGACTTCGACACCGAACCATTTCTCCTGGATTCGATTTTATGCCGTCTATATTTTCACGTTACTGAATATATCGTCGTCGTTGTTGGTCGGATGGAAAGTTTTGTCGCACCAAATTAAGTGTCGATAACCACCTATGGTTCACACCGACGATGGATTTGACGGCATCCCTTTATGAACGCAACTGCTACATGGCATACGAAATAAAAGCAATTTTCACTTCTTTTCTTTGCTTAAACGATAACTTATTAAACGTTTATTGCTCACACGTACACATCTTCGGTTGATCGGTGACGACACATTTCAGCCGCTGTGAATGGATGGAACTCTGTTTGGTTTTGAAGGCATTCAATTAGTAGTAATTTAGAATCTCTGCATGAAATGCGGCGCACGAACAAAGCACAAATTGCTTGACAATTTTTGCGCCATCCGCCCATCTATCTATCAAATAATGGCTATTTTCCGATCGGCACTTCGTGCCGACGTGCCGATGAATTGGTTGAACACGTCAAGGAAATAACCATATTCATCGGAGCCCGAAACAAGACAAGATGCATTCAGTATTCAGTAATGGAAATATCTGCGTGTGTGTGTGTGTGTCTCGAAAACAAACGAATTAAATTGAAATGAGAGCGAATCGCATCAACCGGTTTGGAAGTGTATTGACAGGTTGAATGTCATTTGTCTCACATGCATACTCCAGAGATGCAACAGAAAAAAAATCCACTTGGTGATAAGTTGATAAATTCAATTTCGAATTTGAACATCACTCAATAAACAGCTATTAGCAACGCAATATCCTACTGAGCGAGTGGCAAAAAGAGATTCCGTCTGGCGATGACAGTTTACTCGGTTAAGGCATTGTTAACCACAATACAATAATAGAATGATTGGAGAACCAAATTCCGGCAGATGAGAAAACTCGCTTGTGATTTTCATCATTAAATAGAACAATTCATTGTTCCGTTGTATAACAGTGTACAGTTCCAGTGGATGTAACGATAAAATTCCTCGAAATTCGAGGCTCGAATTGATGATATTTTCCCTTTGACTTCACAGTGACAAGAACCGTTGGGTGCATTTTACTATCACACAAATATTCCCACCGTCGAAATATCACAATTATTTTATTTGGTATCAAGGGATCGTCGGATGCTTTTCGTGGAACAAGTGTATACATGAATCCCCTAGTAGTTTATTAAATAGGAACCGTATGCTCACTTTGATAATAATATACTTCATTTATGGCGGTGAACATTCTCACGAATTCCGAATTGTGGTAGCAAAATTGGTGAATTTATGGCACGGGGAATTCGTTCGTAGAATTCATGAGAGTCGATCATCGATTGGGCTTGTCATAAATGGCAATTCGCTGGTACTCTTTCGAATGACAAACTATTTTCAATGCAGTGCGAATGCGTTATTTTAATTTACCAAATCCTGCCACCGCTCACGTTTTGCCAGTATCGTCCCTCGCACCCTCTTTTCAACTATGATTCATTTCACTATTTACTGCATGTCTGTTCGCTAAATGCCTAATAGTGTTTAATAATGCACAACACACGTATCTGTTCACTTCTTTTTCAACCGAGTGCATCAGTATCCTATTTTATAGCTCAACAAACGTCCGCACCCTCTATGTTTTTTCCCGGTGAGAGCACTTGCGCATCGTAACTGAATAGATAACAGTCGATTTGCCGATTTTGTTCACATCACAATTGTGTTTGTGTGTATGTACTCAGGGTTAGCTCATCGAAAATTGATAATGTGCTGACGATCCGACGAAGTATATACTATATGACTTGTGTGAATTGGTAATAAAAGACACTTTTATGTGGTGACCTTTTCACGCAATTTCTGGTCGCTTTACATTCCGATTGGTAGCATTTCACATGAAATTCATCCCATACGCGGCTTTTGCAATGAATTCTTTAAATTTTCAAATGTCAACGGCTGATAACGTTCTGAAATGTTAACGGATAAGATAGATTGTATTTACTGTATTTTTGGAAATGATTGCGATACTTTATCGTCTTGAATTGATTTGGATGAACTAAAAAATCCAATGGATTTCATACATTTTTGTCTCACTTTGAATATATTATTTCTGTATAAAATTTACAAAAGGAAACAAAGGCAAGTAATTGGTTTTAAAATAGGCTATTCTGAATGGCCGATGACGTAACATTGTCCAAGACAAGCGATGAAGAAAGTCACTTAGATAGTATTGAAATTCCATGGCGTATTTTTTTTATTATGAAAATAGTTCCGTGTAAAAGTTTATAAATGTCTAATAAATTCATTGTTTTCCACTTGGCCATTGATCGTTCGTTTGTTCATTCGTTCGTCGATTGCATAACGGCTAATGATTTTATCACTTCAATGTTCAATTATTCACTTGAGCCGTGCTGCTATGAGAGTGCTACGTTTTTCATGCGCTCTTCTTAATTGAATAAATGCGCTGAAGGAGCACAAAAGTGGTGGATAAAATCCAATTTCAAAGGAAGCGAACAAAAAAACTATGATGAAAATCTGCAAATAAAAAAAAAGAAAGCATAAAACGAGAGCGACGAAGAAAAGAAGACGGAAAGAAAGGAAGAAGAAAAAGAAGAAGAAGAGTAAAAAATGTACGGAATGAAGTGCTGAAACGATTTAATTAAATATTGTCGAACAAAAATCGTACGACTCGACATCGCGTTCACATACTCATATTAGAGGCGAATAATTAAACGGTTTATTATGCAAATCACTTTTTACAAAACATCACCAAGTTTCATGTTCGCTCTCTTGTTCACACAATAAATATTTAATGAAATGATAATACGTTGCTTGCACACGGGTTGCTTGCCTCTAAGCAGCGCTGTGCTCACATCTCATTGCCCCGTAATATCTGTGTCGCTGTGTGTGTGTGTGCAGTGCATGTTTTTCGTCGTGCGCGTCGCTCTCATTCTCGTTCACTTTATTTTCATATATTGAGAGTGGTTGAGCTGGTAAATCCGTGTGGCACAAAAGAATAAATCGCCAGCGCCAGCGAATAATCGCTTCGAACAACACACGATTAACGGGAACGGTATTCGTGTGAATAACGGAATTTTCATAATAGGAATTTTTCACAATGTAAAATGACTTTTTCCCATTCGCTCTTCAATACCAAAGTTAGGAAGCACCTTGGAGCCGTCCCATTCATTCCCCGCCTTCACTAAAATCATTTAATTGCATTCATATCTATTTTTTGCGCTCTTGTACACTTTTCTCTAATTTTCCACTTTCTTCCATTTTTCCGCTACAATTTTAATCACAATCAAATTGCAGAAAAAACAACTGAAATTATTACCCGTTTGCTGCTGATTTAATTGACATGAAAATAATCATTTGTTGAATATACACACATATTCCACATCCGAATGGAGTCGACTTTCACCAAGAACCATATTATCCATTCGAACTGATGACTTTCTCGTAATTAAATCATCAAATTAGAAGATAGGAATTTTTGTATAGTTGATTTGGCTCAGTTCATAGCTCATTAGGTTTCTGCTTGGTAGCATCCATTTTCAGAGCCAGCCAGTTGATTCAATGCATTATCAAATTAAACATTTAACGGTCCATATGTGCGCTCGACTCGCCAAATGAAATAATGAATCGATCATTATTTACTTGAATGAACCGAAATTTAACGTACAACGATGGCTCCCAACCAATGATATACTTTTATACTCGCCTTTTGTTTGCATTGATGAATAAATCCTGGGGTCGTGCATCTTCCATATATAGATATCACCACTTATTGTTATAATGATATCATATAATAATAGCATTTCACTTGCTTTTTAACATCCACTTCATTCATTTGGTTTGGTTTGGTTTTCTGTATGTATTCAGAGAACAAAAATAGATGTTTCTCCAATTCTCGTCCACAATTCACACGAAAATAGAACAAAAAATTTGCGAGAAGATTTTCTTTTCATTTTCGTTTTTGTGTTGCCGGGTTAATTTCTTTTTGATTTGTTATTCCAACGTAAAGACAAATCAAAACTATTGAAAATAATGAGCGAAAAAAAAATAAATTTTTCTGTCATTGTATTTTAAATTAGATCGATAGAAAGGATGGGCCGAGTGCACCATTCGTATTTATGGGCTGAAGTGTATCAGCCCGATTTTTGAATCGCTGAATTGTTGAATATCAAATTATTTATATCAAAATATCTTGTTGTTTATCCCATGGGGAGAAAATGTATCGAAATAAATTGTATTTGCAAATTTAGTCGAGAGAAAAGAGGTCGTGAACGAGAGAAATATGGTTTACGAAAAAGGAACAAAAATCGGCAAAGGAGCACAGCTCACACACACACACACACAAAAAAGAACACTAGTTTAATATAATGAGTTGGCATCGAATACGAATATGATGACATCGTCGGTCGTAGCTCTCGAACAGTAGCCGTCCTCCATAACTAGATAATTATATATTATCCTGTTGTATTTCATAGGAGCCGTACAAAATGTCGATTTGCCGATGTGCACGCGACTCTTCACAGTTGGATATCTCATTTGTATTTTTCAAGCGTTCATTTGGCACGGAGTGCACGTTTTGTATGCAGCCAAACCCAAAAAAAAACGCTTGTAAAATAAAAACTGAAACAATATTTTGGTTTGTACAGGCAAAAATTGTTTGCGATCTCACGACAATGAGATCCGTCTGTTTCGGATACACTTTTCGTTCAATAGAATCGGTTCCGTAGGAGTTTCTCACGAAAGAGGCTCATTAAATTGGAAAATCTGTGTATCGTAGCTGTTGCACCTGGTTTTCTTTTTCCAATACTCAAATCAAATTTTCCACCATTGAATTGAAAATTCATTAAATTCAATTACGTCGGCCATATTTGCCAATTCACTTCGTTCGATGGATCCATTTCAAAATGACAAATTGCAACAAAAGCACGACCAAATTGTCCCAATGGCTTTAAAGAAAATATATACAACTATTTTCGGTCGTATGCCTTGCATTGTATTTCGTTTCGTTTCGAATCGGAATCGGAGGAAGAATACATAAGATAATCTGGTGAATTTGAAAGGGATTTCCATTGTGGACACAATTCAAGCAGAAACGAAACCAATGCGACATCAAAAATTGGATCAAACCATATTTTCCGCAAGATATATACA
Organism: Sitodiplosis mosellana; assembly: GCF_009176505.1. Lineage (NCBI taxonomy): Eukaryota > Metazoa > Arthropoda > Insecta > Diptera > Cecidomyiidae > Sitodiplosis > Sitodiplosis mosellana. The sequence goes on along the minus strand of NW_022595244.1, from coordinate 15,020,342 downwards.
TATAAAATCAAATTGGGATGCAGAACGAGACAAAAAAAAAACGAAAAGAAAGAAGAAATGTAATCAACAAATTGACTTTCTGACCAGAGAAGAAAAAAAAACGTCCCAAGACGATGGAAAATGGCCATCAATAATCGTTGTATTTTCTGGGTTTCTGCAATCGCACATAGTGCTTTTCGCAGAATCAATGCATCGATACGATTGGATGGAATAGATTCAATCTCTCTCTGTGTGTTTTTTTTTTTTTATTCTGTCGTACAAAAATCATTCCTCAATGGGAATCCATGCAAAAGAAGTGATCGGAATAACGGTTTTGGTCGTACTGAAATACGAATTCCACTGCGAAAGTACTTGGAACACTTGGAACGATTGGCATTCAGGAAAACCACAGCAGTCAGAGCACTGAACACCAATGATACAAACCAATCAATTTATAAAATGTCACAACATCGGTTTGAATGTAAACGATTTTACGTCCATCGTGTTGGTGTGCACCGCAGTGTGCACGACAAATTTTGTTCACAATCATACCCGTTCATTCGTCGTCGTCGTCGTCAAAATGGATATTACTCAAATTATGTGATTTCCGATTCAATTTATGGATTTGCACATGAGCCGTTTCATTAAACGCATTGCTGCATTCACACCGCAATCGCCGGTGATTCACTTTCCGTGAAAAGGTTTGCTCAGTTACCGGCGGTTACTACAAAATGGAACTAAAAAATCAAAATCAAACAAATGAAACCAATTTTGAAGAAACTAGTTAGTTAGCGGGAGTGAGAGAGAGAGAGAGAGAGAGACAAAAAGTGAGGATTAAAACGATAAGATGTAAATTAAGTGTAGGAACCTCTGCAAATACATCACTTTTCAACGGTTGTAAAAGAGAAAGAATTTTGTACCTTCTCACAGTATAATACACACTTTAGCTGTCAATAGCTCTAATCGCCATTATCGCTATTTTTTATCCATTCTCTCGCCCTTGGCTCCTTGACTACAAAACTGTTTATGCACTTTAGTGCATTCGGTGTCAAGCATACATTCTCTCTCTCTCTCCTAAGTGCGAATAGAACTTTAACAAGTCATCAAAGCGCGCGCAAAGTGCTCTCACCTGAACGCATCAACAAGAATAGGAAGAAACACACTATTTTGCACTCTGTTCACTTGCGACAAGGGTCAGCTCCATGCATTGTATTGTTTATGTGCTGCATACTTTGATAAGAGTCATCCAAACTAAACAGACGCCAGAACCATTTTTCTTATCCCTCTCCGGGTGGATGCTTATCATATAGCTGCGCAGGGGCGAAAAAAGTGACGAAGTCCTTCAAAAGCGCCAAGTGCTATTTGAAGACAAAGCCTCAATGCCTCGACAAACAAACGCTAATGGACTTAAAATCACAGCTGCAAAAAAATGTCGAAGTGTTTATACTTTGTGCTTGGAAACATCTTGACACAAACTTAATGGCGATAATTTTCGCTCTTTTTGACCTCTCATTGTTGAACAGGCTTGTTTTCAAACAGCAAAAATCGAATTTTGAACGGTATGGATTTCAATTTCTTTTTCTTCAATCTAAATATTCAGTTGAGTGAAATACGTGCACATAATCATCTAATTTAATAATAAAGCCGTGTGATGATTCATTTAAATCTCCAATCAAACGAGAAAAGAAAAACGTTCACAAGTGCCATTGAATTACATCCTAATAATTTAAGCCACAACAATCTGACAGTTTCTTTTGTGAGCTGAAAATCTTCAGTTGATTCTTCGAATCGGGAGCTTGTGATGCATCACGATTCTCTCGTTTTGTGGCATGACTAGATAATGAATGTATCGACACTTTTCTGGCTAAACACTTGAACTGACTATTTTGTGAAGTGGCTCACGCTTTGTTCGCTTCTTGCATTCTTCTCTTCTGCGTCTTCTCCTTTTTTGGAGAATGAAATGCGTTTGGTGTGTGCGCTTACATCAAATTCCAAGCTTTCTTTTTCTTTTTCTTCTTCTTCGTCTTCGTTCAATTTCCTTTTCATTTGATTTAAAAGCCAATGTTATTAGGCGCTATAAATAGGTAATAAATTCTCTTTTGATTCGAGTGAATTTTCTCGGTACGAAACACTTGATTTTGGTGTGCTTATGAGTGAGAGACCAACATCGTTGAATGATGCAGCAAGACCACCATCGATTTACACACACACACTCAACATCTAAATAAATACATTTTTGTTTAATTTAATAATTACCAGTTTAATTTGTTGCCCATGAATTGGCGTCGGCATGTCTCTGTAACGCCAAATCTTTCTTCTTTACCAATATTTACCTTTTCGAATTCGATGAGCACTATCTGTATGAGTTCCAAGAGAATTGATCAGAAAAAAGTCATTTACGAACAACTTAACGGGCAAAACAATGAACGTGTGATTTTATGCGTATAAAAACGTCAATATAGTTTGAAGCGTCGTTAAAATTGCTGTGGCTTTGTTTATCGATCTGAAAGTCGCCTTATTAATTAATAAAGCCAAATAACTAATCAACAATAAACAATTTGTGTGTCTGTGCGTGCGTGTTGACCTCAAACCGATTGACGCATCAATAACGATTTAGTAAGGAACAAAGCCTTGAATAAGGTCTTTGAGCCACGAACACAGCGCACATAATAATATTCAGATGGAATTCGTCGAAAAATCCAATAAACACCACACTCAATTCAGTTTGTCAGCCATTCAGTGCGGATTAGTTAATTATGAGGGAGCCAAAAATGTGCTTCCACATTGGAATTTCAATCGTCTTACGGCGAGAAATATTTTTACAATTTATTGTATAAGTTGATAATGCAATAATTCGAGCTACAATCCCATCGATTTTGAGACCGAAATGGAAACACGGAAAGCCGTTCATTGGTTGTGTGGATGAAAAAGAATTATAAAATGGTGCTTTTGTTCAATATGGAACTCTCTTCAGACGCAAAGTTAATTTGCTGGCTATATTGCCTTCTAATGAAATTGCACTGCTAAATATCTGGGATTAAGTACAGCGATCGCATTCTATTTGATGTGGTGGAAAAGAAACGCGTACAAAAGACGAGAGGGTATTATGGATAGCATGGGGCGAAACGAAAATAGCGACGTATTTTCAACAAGCAGAATTAATAACTTCGGCCCCTTCATCGTATCGTATCGCTTCGTTCCGTTTCGTTTCAACATTTGCACCGTTAATGCCGTATTTATGAGTCATGCTTTAGAATTTTAATGCCTATTTAAGTTTGACAACATCGTGGCTGCAACCGAGTATATTACCAGCAAGAGACAACGGCTCTCGAAATTTATTGCCTATGTCTACTACAAATAAAAAGAACTGGTTTTGGCTTTACGGATTAAATTTAATTGAATAATTCTATTCATATTCTAATCGAAATTGGCATTTAAACGTTGATCGACATATTGCCAATGGTTGTCTTTGGTTGGGTGATATGAAATTAATGGGCATCCGGTGATGCTTTTTTGCCATGTGCATTTATCACACGGAATCAAGAAAAAGTCACGCGAATGCATGAAAACCAAATCAGTTTCAAGCCATCAGTTGTACGGAAACTTGTTTCGAAACACAACGCGTATTACAAGTCAAATTGGCTGTTTGACGTTGTAAAACTTGACGATAAAATCAAAAACATTGTGTCGCGAAGTAAAATTATAAATACTATTTAAATTGACATTTTATCAAGTTTTCGATTGGAAATCAATGTTTTCGCGGATTTACACATGATTTTTTTTTATTTTGAACCAACCGTTTTTAATTGAATGAACAGAAAAAAAATAATCCATGGATTTTATGAATACTTATAAAATGTAGCGTTTTCCCAACGAAATACATACAAAAACAATTTAAACCGTTGGCAAGTCGTAAAAGAGCAAAAACCGCAAACAAATATGATTAAATTAAATACGCGTATGCATTCATTAGGCAAGTGTACGACACCCGAACGAGATTCAATTTGAATACATTCATATTTCAATTTATATTGTATTTTAGACAGTGTAAAATACACCCGACGAATGTGTAACAAATAGTTTTGAATATCGTTAAAACAACCATTTCGGTCGTCATTTTTCCGAAAGGCTCACATAGATATTCAAATAATATGATCAGCGTGCTAAATGAACATTAGAACGTGCCGCTCTCCGAGTCAAACAAATGTAACCAATTCAATTAAATCATGTTTTACAGTGCGATGCACAAGGGACTAAGCCAGTTGATTTTTCACTATTACAGTTTTTTTGTTGTTGGTTCATTTGTTGAAATGCGAATTCGTTGTGCACAATGTGAATTTATTCATTCGCCAAATATTCAATTACATGTGCAGAAAAATAATTTTACTTTGATTAATGATTTGAATTTCGTTATTGATCAGCCTGGAGGATGGATGGATGGATGGATGGAGGTGGAGTTTAATGTGAAAATATTGAAATATGATTCATTCAAATTTGGTCAGAAAAGAAAACAACATGCAAATGTTGTAATGAAATTCCAATTTATTCCAACAAGAAATATATTCGATTTCAAACGGTAGTTTTCTCGTTTGTTTAATTAAAGAAAAAAATTCCAAAATTTTGATACAAAAATAAGTGACGTCAAGTATGGCTGAGATGCGTGCCGTATGTCATCGCTTCAAACGAATGATTCCCATGCAATGTGAATTCTGGTGAAAAACTAATTGAATCATTAATGGGCTCATCACATGCGGCGTTAAGTAGACGTTTAACAAATAGTGGAAGAGAGAGAAAAAAAAGGATGGCGCAGCTTTGTATCTTTTCCGATGCACAAAATGTTTCCCATCAACACCTCTTCACATTCTGACAGATAATTTCCCTGAACTATGAATTCAATACTCTTTCATTTTCATGCCTTTGCATCGATCAGTATTTTCATTGTGACTTCTTTTTTCTTCGGCTGTCTTTTTCGTAGAATTCAATTTTTGAAAAGTCATTTTCAGTTGTTGACGAGTTTTCTTCTCGTTTTACTTCTTTCTTTATGCGCATAAATACAACCACTGAATGAAAGAAAAAAAATTCCTTCGAGCGCCTTCTACGAACAGCCAACAAACACTAAAATAGAAACTGAGAGTGTTTAATTTGAACTTGTATCGAATTTCCTTGTCGTACGGTTTTTTTTTTGTTCGTTTCAAAGGAAACATGGCTCATAATAATTTCTAGATATGAAATGTGGTCGAGTGAAGTGGTTTCAATTTTCTACTTTCTCTCTCTCTCTCTCTCTCTCTCTCACTCTCTCTCAATGTCATGCGAGAATTTTGATGATGCGAACAAAGAACACCTGCGAAAAAAATATGGAAAATTAAACAATTAACAAAATGGCTTTTTAATGAACAAAAACAAAAGGATGATGTGCGCTTAAATTTCATGTACACACAAAATCCTCTTCACATGATGATGATGATCTTATTAAAAAAAAAACGGCTATTGTTGTTGTTGCTACTTTAAAAGCTATTTGGCCTGCGTTGTTAAGTGTTATGTACAATAACAACAGCAACAAAAAAATGGATCATCATCCTATAATGGTATCAATTACATGCAAACATTTGACGCGCAAAAACACCAACAAACAACATACATACATATTCGAGCCGAGGAGATTAGGCAACCACAAGACCACTGAGACTTATCCGACCTGAACTCGTTCTCACTGTCATTATTTATTCATATTGTAGTTGCGTGTAATAAATACCCCGAGGCAAAATGTAACCGTTTGAGTGCGGAATTTAACTTTTCAAGTAAGCGATAGAGAACGGGAGAGAGGGAGAGAAAATCAAGCCGACAAATAATTAGTATAAAATTACCCTATTTTTCGAGACAGACTTTTCATCGAAACCCGTGAACCGTTTGCTAATAGAGAGCAAACGATGAACAATGGCTAAAATATCATTGCTTTTTTATGATGAGATGCTACTGCTGCTGCTGCTCGTTCACAGGAACTTGCGTGTGATCCTATCACGCAGTAGCTGTTTACCGCCTCACTGCTCTCACTACATAAACAAAAAACAAGCAAAATCGGTAACTTGTAAATAATACCTCTTTGTTTGTGCAGTAATGATTTATGAACAGCAATAACAATAGCGCACTACGCGTAGAAGATCCACCCAAAAATAGCAGCGCTTCATAGAATTTAATGACGGATCGCGTAAACGAGAGATTTTCTCGCACTTTATTCGAAAATGGCAAATATTTGTTGCTCATTGATAATGGTGCCGAATTGTGTTATTCACTCGAGATTTATTGAACTCGAAGAAAAAAAAACTGCAACAAAGTCAATGCAAACACTTGCAAAACGATTCAACTGTTGCAAATATAATTACATACATTTTTACATGATTTTTATGGGAGTTTATTTCGTCGGATGCATTTGTTGGTTCAATGTAGCGAATCGGTTCATGCTGGTGCGCTGAGTATTACCACAGAATAATTGGCCAGCGCTCAAGCACGTGCGTCGATGGCGTTTTCTTCGCTTTTTATCTCATCGTCTTTCATTGTTTGTGCTGCTGCTGCTGCTGCTGATGCAATCGCTCAATGGGTCCAATTTCCTCTTGTTAACACGATTTTTTTGTCATTGTTTGATCACGGATTTTGGTCTAGTTAACACACCGAAAAAAAAACACATTCAATGCCATTTACTAACGATTTTCTCTGATTTTACTCTCGTTTATTGCAGGTATGGTTTCAAAATCGGCGTGCTAAGTGGCGTAAAACCGAAAAATGCTGGGGTCGAAGCACGATTATGGCCGAGTATGGCTTGTACGGTGCAATGGTTCGACATTCTTTGCCGCTGCCTGACACCATATTGAAGTCAGCCAAAGAAAGTGGAGACGGAGTCGTAGCGCCCTGGCTTTTAGGTATGGAAGCCAAAAGTAAATATTGTGTTCCATTTTTTTTCTCTTTTTATTTTAATTTTTAGTTTTACGATTAATTTTATATTAAATTGCTTCGTCTATTATTGGTTCATTTGCAATGTGGTGGTCTTTTTTAAAACCGTTTGCATTCATTGTGTTCGGTGAAGAGTCGATTTTAATTTGATTTTATTGTTAGTTGCATTTCTGCATGCTTAAAGGCATCCAATTGGATCTTAAATGGCAATTTCAACAGTACTTGTTTGTTTGGTGAATTAAAAGCCGATTATACAAAGGGAAATTTTGAGGCGAGGGGTTGCATATCGCTCTCTTGCTCACTCATCGTTCACTATATAAAAGTGTGCCTCATACTAAAAAGACCTGACCACCACTCCATTGTCCATTTTTATTTATAGTCAACCATTTATCAATATCAATTGCGATTTCCCTCGTTTTATTAAATTTACAATACCAATCTATAAAACTACGTGATCTATCTATATCGAATTCATTTGGATTTATTTTCGTATTATTTCATTTAAAAGCGAATTACTGTAATAACGGTTTATTATGGTTGCGCTATTGTGTGATTTTAATTGAATTCATTTTATTAATTTTCCATTAATTTCGATTAATATTTTATTAAGTTATAATTTATTATCTGAATGCGCGCAACACACTACGCTTAAATATTTAATTGGAAATATTCACGATTCTTTTTTTTCTGTTATTTCTTTTTGAAATGGAAATTAGGCATGCATCGTAAATCATTGGAAGCCGCTGAAACATTGAAGGATGACAGTGGCGGCAGTGATAGAGATGATGAACAGTCGAAAACGAGTGACATTTCGAGCACTGGAAATCCATCGACCAAATCAACACCAAATTCAAAATCGAAAAAATCGTATGCATCGGATGAACTTATATCGCCGTCAACACCGGCCACATCGAATTCAGACGGTGTAAATCACAATTCGATAACGCCAACATCCACATCGAGCGCATCAATGTCGCAGGTAGCATCGTCGCCGAGTACAACGCCATCAGCGAGCACCCAACATACACCGTTACCTGTTCATCATCTCATCGAATCAAAATCAATGCTTGCCAGTCCAACGCATCCGAATTTCCATCATGACAACGACACTGAAGCGTTTAGGTGGGTAGGAGACCCCATTTCGTTTATACGGTGCGACATATTTGATTTTAAATTTGTTTCTCTCTCTCTCTCTCTCTCTCTCTCTCTCTCTTTCTGTCTATCTGTCTGTCTTTGAGACTCGAATTAAGTCTTTCAATTCGACTAATTAAAATGGAATCAGTTTGTGTGACATTTCAATATTAAATTCATTTTTTTTTCTCCTTTCATTACAGAAATAATTCAATTGCATGCTTAAGAGCCAAGGCACAGGAGCACCAAGCTCGTTTACTTAATAGCGGTCTTTTGCTCCAAGTACGGTCATTGGCTGGATTACAAAATCCATTGAGTCATTCACCGCCGCATTCATGTGATAGCAATGCAAATACGTTGCATGGCACCTCTGGCCAACAATCTTCACCACATTCTCCGCATGATTCGCCAAGTGCAGCAGCGTCAGCAAATTCCATTGAATCGCGCACATTTCATCATCTTTCACATCACCATTCGCCGGCCAATCTCAGTCCAGCTGCCACCGTTAAAAACGAACACAGCGCCGGCATTAACATGGCATTTTGATATTCACAACCACCATCGATTGAAACACGCATCGATCGAAACCAGTTGCCCAACGTTCTCTTAAATTAGATTTTTTTTTTCTGCTGCTCTTTCGCTCTCGCTCTTTTCATCAAAAATGATGCAAACTCGACTTTTCATTTTCAAAGGCTTTAATTATAAGCATATATTTTGCATTTTGCGCTTGATTCTGACACTCTATTTAGTTTTTTCATCGAACATTTGGATCTCAGTGCTGTACAATGTTAATGAAACACAACAAAAACAAATTAATACGATTTTCAAAAGAAAATCGTTTATTATGGGCAAACACACAGTTATTATTCAATATTGTAACCGTTTATTTTTAAATTGATCTCTCGTGGCGTGTACGGCAATTTAATTTTAACGAAAACTATTGACACTGTAGAAACAATGAGCAAATTTACAAACGATTTTCAGCCCAGTGAGACGAAAATTGCATAAGTTTAAGTTCAACAAAGCCTGAATTTCACGTTACAATGAGCATCGAAATAGAGAGAAAAGCGACAAGCAACGGAATGCATACAAAGAGCATTCGGATTAGTAGTAAACGAAAAAATATTTGAAAAATGCTAGCATTTTAAGAAATTAAATGTGAGGATGTGCAATATGAACGATGTACTCACTTTTCTCTCCTTAGTTTTTGTTTTCCTTTCTAAAAAAAAAACAAAATAAATTCGTCGAATCGCTCTCTAACATATGGAATTCACTTTAATATAAAGTCATTTGCACACAATCCGTGGAATGACCAGTCAAAAATGCTAGAAATTAATCACATTAGAAAATCGGCAGTAGTATTTAAGCAACAGAATTTTAAAATTACAATATTACAATTCGTACAATATATAAACAGATGAACATTTAAAGAAATGAAGATGGAAACACAGAGAAGAAGAATTCAACAATCACGTTTGAAGTGAATAGATTTAATATGAATGTTGTAAATAGCATATTTAAGAGATGGTGCGCACACAAAATGCATGACATAGATGAATATAACAAGAACATCAACTGCAGAAACCGTTTATTAGTGAGTTGCCTAGAAAATTCCAGAAGCATTACCAGCAACCGGTGCATAAAGTGCAAATAATAAGAACACACTGAATTTCGCACGATTTAATCAGTTTTCGTCAGAAAAAAATTGTTCAATCATGACTATCTAAAAAAAATTCCAGCACCAGAGAGGGAAAAAAACCCAACAAACTCTTTACTAAAGAGTCTTTAGGCTAATTGCTGAGCATTGCACACAGCATTTTACGTGTACAATATTAATAATCTTGTAAATTTAAGCAAAAAGATGAAGGAAAAAACCACACACAAATTTACTGAATTAAGAACTCTATGTAGCAAAATGTGGAGAGATACAACTCATAACCATAAATTTTAGCGGCGGCAAATTAAGATGTAAAATGTAACAACAAACACAAAAATCTGTAAAATTATTTTAAAAATAAACTAATTTAAAACAAAGTAAATCGGACACTTGAAGTGTATGTCTGTCTGTGTGGCGATTGTGTACAGCTTGGGGTTAAATCTCAAGGCGAAGCGAGGACCACCGATCGAAAAGTGAAATTGACAACGGCAATGACATTTTTAGGCCTAAGTAGGGCGATTACCGTTGGCAACGCACATTTTTATTCCCATAAATAAATCAAATTGCTTTCGCTGCGAGCGAAAACAACGACCATCACGGATACGCGACGACTGATAAGTCTCTCTAATGATTTAATTGGTTATCGTGTATTACGTTTTTCCTCATCGGATTTACTACAGCCACACGAAACACAGTTAACCAGGTGACCAGTGAACTCGGTCTACTTTGTAAATCGACAAACATCACGTAATATTGTAGCAATCTAATTATTTTGCTCCAGATTCTATGGCAGAAAGTGAAAAAAATGCCGTTAATCTTAATCGATTTTTGTTGTTGTCTTTTATTCTTTTGAAAGGGTAATTAACGACAAACTCCAAAGCAACCATGATACGTACATGTGTCCGCCTCTTGAAACCAATTCAAAACAAATGAATCACCGCATTTCATTCAAATGTTCACAACGGAAAAACGAATTCAGTTCTGATCATATTCCAACAGATGACCAATACGGACACTTTTTTTTGTTATCGATTTCTTACTAGAGAGACTCTAACATTTCATCAAAGACTTGAAAAGAAAAACCTGAATGAACCTTACGGTAGAATACGAGAGCCGCGATTTCCACTCAGTCTAATTGAACGCTTTCAATTTGTAATTCAAATACCAAGATACCAATTATTCATGAAGCCGGTTCTTATTTTTCAGCCGGCAAGCCAGCAATTATCTGCATTGATTTGCAGCAATAGCAGTGATTAACATCCGGTAAATGTTTATGAGGAGAAAAAATCACCGTCTTTGTACACTTCTTGATTTCGCGCGATTTTTTTTTGTCTCTCTTTCATTTTCGTCTTTTTGCAGAGATTTTTCGATTGTGTGTTGGGCAAGTAAGAATTCTTGAGATAATCTTTGGTTTCAGCCATTGGCTTTTAATGATAAAGTTTATCTAGTTTTTAATTGCTATAGCAACGAACATTTATAGTGTAGCAACGAGCTTAAAATTACATACAATTTACGGCGCGATTTCATCAACATTGACACAAAGTGTAGAGTTTTTTTTCTTTGGAGGAAAAAAGGGTCGATCGAATCGTTGTGCATCGAATGCAGATCGCGGCGGGAAAATCGACAGTGACATGCAGAAAATAGAACTAGTTCACAATCCGTTTTATGCAATGAATCATTTTCAATTTTTGCTTACACACGATTGAGAATGAACAGCTAGGAAAAAAAGTGTTGCGGTGCAAAAACATGAATCGAACGGTCGGTTGAAATAAACAAGATTTATTTAGCAAAGAAAAATGAAAAAACAACAACCGATGTTAATTATCGATTAAAAACGTACACAAAACTAGAATGAGAAATCGAATTGGTCGCCAAGGCACAGCAGCAGCAGCAGCAGCAGCAGAGTACCAGTGAGATTTGTATTGTATGCGATCGAGTTTGTGTAAGTGTTAAATTATAACTTGTTCCTTTGGTAGACACAAAATTCATAGGCCTTTGTTGACCAGCAGCAGCAGTAGCGGTTCAATGTGACACATCAACAATCAGAATTGTTGTCTGGTCTCTGTATGTATGGATTTTCTTCGCGGCTATTTATGTCGACACTTGAAATGATGAAAACATAAGGTGAAAAATGAAATTCGTAGAAATCGCACGGATGCATGCATTGAATTGTGTTGCAGTGAAAGAGAGTAATGCGCACATACCTTTTACTTATGCAATGTGGGCGCGCGCGCGTGCGCTCTCTCGCTCACCACTGCTGCTATAATACACTCACTCTGTGTGTGACCATTAGGTTAATAGAGCAGAGCAAAATATCAAATGATTTATTTCGTTTGGATTGTTGAACTGGAATTATGTGTTGTGTCGCACAGCATTTTGGTCATTCTTTTTTTGATAATCGTTAAATCAGCGGTATCGGTTGCGCGACTAGTTTTAAAGTGTTTTCTATTGAGAGTGCGGAGAGAGCAAAATGGCATATATAAATGTGGAATGAACACTTTGTGTTTACACCGCCTGGGCATATATATGCTCCGTACATTTGATCGGTGCGTTTTACTGTTTTAGAATTTCGGAATGTTATGTGTGTGTTTGTGTATTATAAGTCTCTGTCGCTGTTGTCGCGATCCACGTAATCGATTCCACTAAATAACCATTTTTCTGTCATTTGATTTACATTTGAGCCTCAGCGCAAAATGTGTGAACTGACTACGTCTTTATGCCCACACTCGTATTCAACGAACGGGCTGACATAATGCGTCGAATGCTTACACTTTTATCATTAAATCGGTTCAATTGAAGAAAAAAAAACATCAATATTAATGCCCATTGATTTAGTCGTTCATTTTTGAATTTTTCCCAAATGAATCCAAATAAAATTCAAACCATTTTTCCCGTACACATTTGCAAAGGCAATTTAATAAAACGGAAAATATGGAAAAAATAGCATAAATCATAAAATTTCCCACACGAAAAAAATTCACAACTATGTTGTCAATTCTCATATGATGATTAGTTGGCAATGCATTTTGCAAAACAGTTTGAAAGAGACCGATTGCAATCAATTAACTTGAATCTCTGTAGCAGTAAAAGAATAATTTCTGATTAATCGTTAACAGCCCTGATGGCTGTTTGCCGTTCTCTCTCTCTCTCTCTCTCTCTCTCTCTCTCTTCCATCGAAGACAAACACACCTTTAATTAAGCAATTAAGCAAATCGACGTTCATTCATAAATAAAGTAAGTGTTTATGCAAAATTGTGCCGGATAATGTATGATCTCATAAGTTCAATCTCAACAGCTTTGCCGTTCCGTCTCCGTTGCTTCTTTCCTATTGTCAATGATGCAGTCAGTATGATTAGTCTATCCGTATCAAACTGAACACAAAAGTACACAAACATTCATTAAATCGGCATGGATTCGTTAACGCATAACTTTTTTTGTGTAACCAACGTTGAGTGTGTGAGCGCACCAAGCAAAGACTCCACTGGCACGAAAAACCTGCGTAAACAAAAAACAAGTTTGTACGTTCAAATCGTATTTATGTTAATTGATAATGTGTTTTATCTGTCTGTAGTTATCAATTACATGGACTAATGTGAGCGAACTAGCTCGCTCGCGCGCGCAATTTATTACGAAACTGTTTTTCCGTATAAAGTGCGCGTTCGCTCGCTCGCTCGCTCACGGCAGAAAGAGATAGAGACCTAATCAAACGGATCGACTGCGTACATTTCTATGTGCGCCACGTAATACGCACACAAAAAATATCCATTGAGAATTTCTTTTGCACTGAATTTCGTTCAACAAATACGCAATTCATTTATGCGATGCGATATTAATGAAAAACTATTTCTCTTACACATTTCATACATAACATCACCATTCGAGGAGAGACGGGGTGATAGTTAAACTGCCTTTGACTCGATCCTAGGTCGGTTACGATGTACTATGTATTGCGAAAAATGAATGCATGCACCTATGCACACACACACACTTTGGATGAATGCTACGCTTTGGATGATCTTACTATGGGCGATTATTGAATGGATTGGTCAATTACAATAGCTTTTCATTATTTTATTGATGAATCGTGATTGTCTTGTTTTAGTTTTTGTTCGTTTGAATGCAGCATGTGAATTGCAAACAAGTGCGAATCATCGTTATCATTACATATGCCCACACGCCAATGATTCATTCAAGTTGGTTGATTTATAGAAAATTTCAACTGGTTTAGGTAAAATTGCTCATTGTTTCGGATCATTTTAAGCGGCATAAAATTGGGTCAAAGAGTTAAAGTCCCAAGTCAAATCGATTTTTTGTTGTAAATAGAACATTTTCAAGAGAGAAAAAAAAGATTTGCCATTCGTGTGACCTCATGTCTTGCACTGTCCATAATTCAGAAAATGAATTGATCGTTTTTATCTCAGTGAACATATTCAGATCAGTGGCGAGTTGTTGTCTGCACGCATGACTCGACGATTGCCCGGCGTTATGCACCGCTATGTATGTGTATGTGTGTTCGTACGTTTGTCGTTTGCTTTGAAAATATCACATGTCGTTTTACGTAAGATTTTTCTTGCTTTTTCTTTGACGCTGATTAAAAAGTGCCGAAACCGACTAACAAAGACACCAACAATTGCCTATGGCATTCATTCAACACACTTAGATCAAAATCAAATGCAACGATGGAGGGTGCACTCAATGACTCGACATGTTCTCTTTGCCATTCTGTACTTTATTGGAATGACCAAGCGTCACAACAACAGCACCAACGCTATGCCGGGATGTGTTGTGATCGTATATAAATCCGCTGACTCTTCGAATCGTTAACAATTTGATTTGTGAGCCTTTACAGTCAAGTCACGCGTCTTCTCCTCGCTTTCAATTTATCGTTTTTTTTTTTACAAATAATTTCATCAAAATGAAATTCGTAAGCATCGTTCCCACTAGTTTGAATATTTATGGGTTTTTCTTTGGCAAAAATGTATTCTGTTGAATTTTTATGTGTCGTGTTTGAATCGTAGTTTTGTGTTTTTTTTTCTTGAGATTGCAGTGATTTACACAGAGGAATAAATTCAATTTTTTTTAATTTCTTCGTGACAGCTCATTGTATTATTCTTCGTTGCTGCTGCATCAGCCGCTGCCATCGATGATAGCGAGAAGAAACAAGACAAACGTGGAGTTCTTGGTGTAGGATATGGATATGGTGGATATGGTGGCTTTGGTGGTCTTCATGCACCAATTGCTGCCCCAATCGCTGCACCATTTGCTTCATACCACGCTCCATTGGCCGTGCATGCTCCAGCTATTGGTGAGATAATTAATTTCACAGCGAATTCGGCAAAAAATGACAAAAACGTTTAAGATTTTTTCAAAAACTTCGAAAATTCACAATTTTGCATGGGATTTTTTTTGCCAATCCCATTTCAAATATCGATTTGATCCTGTTTAATTTTGGTTTACAATTTTAAATCTTTTTTCACACTAAAAACAGGCCCATAAACATATCAAAACTTCGAATAAATATTTTAAATGTTATTTTTAGCTCATGCCCCAGCCGCAGTTGTATCACACTCAACCGTTGCCCATGCTCCTCTAGGATACCCTGCACCTTTTGGATACCACGCACCTCTCGGAGGTCTTGGTTATGGATATGGAGGAGGTACATTCTCGATTTTACTTTCCACATAAAATGACTTTTCTGATTGACTGGATTTGATTTGGTTGTTAATGAAATTCCATGTTTTATTTTGATTTACACACATTTCCAGGTTACCCATATGGTGGTCATGGCTATGCAGGTCTTGGATACAGCCATGGCTATGGATTGAGCCACGGTTACGGTGGTTATGGATTAGGTTATGGATTGCATTAAATTCATCAAAATCAGCACAGAAAAATCATAAATTTATTTAATTAAATTAACATCCATCTAAATTAAAAAAAGGAAAAAAATAAGCAGAATTCGTCAATAACTTGATCTTTATGTGCAATTTGGTCACGATTGCAAACAAAAGAAAGAAATAAAATAAAAGTTTCGAAAAACCAAAAGAAAATTGTGTTTTTTTTTTAAATGTAAATTGAATTGAAACACTTGTCTAGTTCTTCTTTTAAATAAAATTTATTTCATTTTTTAATCAATTCATCCATTATATCAATAACTTGTTCATCTTAAAAAACTATTTCTACATTTGGACTCATCGCAATTATCTACGTGTATTTTCCATTATCATAAAAAAAATTCATCTATTAATATTATAAAGAAAATATATGGATATATTACATTTCGTTTACATCTGTTCATCTATCATTTGAATCGTTTTTTCTTTCATTTTGTTTTTCTATTTTCTAGCAATAAAAATTTTTATATTAGAAAAATTGAAGTAGGGAAATAATAATATTAAACAACTTGTAACTGTATTGTGTATTCTTTTTATTATTTCAATTATTCGGTAGTGATTCGAAAACGTACGAAAAAAGTGCACATGTCGTCCTCTTTTTTGGTGTAAAAAAACAGGCTCAGTTAAGTTTCGATTCATTGGTTTTCTTTGATTTTCTGGTTAGCTTAAACTATGGTGATGAATCATTTCGTGAATAATGATTTTACACAATGTTATTCCAAAAAAATAATTTGTTCGTAGAATCCACCGAATATGCACGAATCATTTGGTTTTGTTTTTCTTGGAAAATTAACAAAATTAAATCTAAATGCCAACGCTAAATAATTGATTTGTTCTCAAATCATTATTATCCAACATATGACACTTAAAATTCTAATTAATTTTGAATGAAAATCGTTTTGCGTCGAACAAAAAAAAAGAACATGTATACATCATTTAATATCGGGTTAGTCGAGTCTTAAATAGAACGTTCACATTGAAATTCGCTTTGAACTAAATTGAATTTACCAAAATGAACATTTTTGGAATAATGTTTGCATTTTTCGTCTGAGTTTTCAATAAATTAACGTTAGAAATGAAAGATGTGAATCGACGAAGAAAGAAAAAAAAAATCAAGTGCCAAATATACACATAATAAAGATTAATAAGACATTTGTTTCAAAGCTTAACTAGAGCATTTCTTTTAAGTGTTACCATTTCATCAATGGTATGGAAATAATTCACAAAAAGACCAATCATTGGGTCTTGCAATTTGTTCATACGTTGTCTTCAATCGAATGTGTGAGTTGTTGATGTTTAAATGAGTATGAAGCAATGGGTTTATGAGAAACAAAAGAAAATTTGTTGATTTGCTCACAATGAATAATAATTTAATGCTATTGCTGCAATCGCATTCGTCGGGTGATAACAGATGCTCGAGTGGAGCAGCTTCTGAGTTGTTCCACCACCGATTTTTTTGCAACGACCACTTTGAATCGCAACGTTGACGTCCTAGCTTGAGCCAATGGTTCTGTGGATTTTTGCAACTTACAACTACTACTTGATTTAACTATTTGTACTGATTCAGCGTGAATCAAACGTTTTGGTTGTTTCTTGCACGTCAAATTCTTTGTATTCGCTGTGTTATTGTTGTTGTTATTTGTTCTGGTGGTATTGTTGTTCGCTCGCGTCGATACCGGATACACTTTGGCTTGAGTAACGACTCGGCCAATCTTTTGAATGAAACTGCTTACGGCGGTGGTTTGGTTTTGTGTCGGACGATAGATGGTTTTGCTGGCAGTGTTTTTGGTCAATGCATTTTGTGATCGCAGCGTTCGTTGATTCAGAAGCTTGGTGTCTTGTTGTGGTGCCTCTGAACTTCGTGTTCGACTCGGCGTTACAATTGCACTATCCACTAAAGCTTTGACTGGCACCTTGCGTAAGATCGAAATATTTTCCTTATGCACGCGACCAATGGTCACATTTGCTGATGGCTTTTGAATGATGATCGCCACCTTCGGTTTCAAACTTCGTGCTAATGATGGCTGTGCACGTTTTTCAGTACCTGCAGATCTTGTTACTCGTACAGAGGAGGCTAGACTACTTCGGGTTACCTTTCGTCCGGTTGTCGGTTGCTGCAAGACCATGGTTGCTTTCTTTAGGTTGGCAGCTAGCTTTTTCAGTCGTGGCGATGGTTCACGCAAACTGGACGTCGAGTCATTGTTATCCGATGACGAAATTTCATTGATTTGAATGCTGTCATCAATAATGCTTGACTCATTCAGCTCTTCGCTCGTCACACCTTTTGATGTTGATGCGATGCATTCTTTCGCCGCATAGCTCGTTGACTTGGCAACGTCGACACTTTGTGATTCTTTCGGAGAACAATTTTTGATTATTGTTATGTCATTTGGATCAACTGAGGCATTCGGTTGAATACGATACTCACTTGAGCTCAAAGGCAACAATGTTCTTTCATCCTCTTCATTTCGATTCAGTTCAGTTTCGACATGTCTGCCCCGGTAACCACTCGATGTTGATGGATATTGCGATCGATCGCCTAAATAATTATGATCGACCAAATTATGCTGATAGCTTCCGTACATTGCATGTGACGTAGATGGCATCGGTGATGATGACGTCGAAGCGTACGCATTGTACTGCTGTTCACTTCTCGTTTGCAATTTGTGCAAACTGTATATCGGTGTGTGCTCATGCGATCGATCCATGTACTGATGCGTTGTGTTTGGATTGTCATAGCTGTTCGAATCGTCAAAGTCACTATCTTCGCTTGCTTCATTATTGTACACATAGGAATGATCTTCATTAAGGCTCGAGTTTAACAATGAATTATACGATTCGGCAAAACTATTCATATATGGTTCTTCATTACCATTGAAACTGTCTTCATCAGTGGCATTTGCAAAGGCTTGCTGTTGGTTATGCGTCTGAACATCACTCTCCGTTATGTTCTCATATCGCGTCAAAACGGTTGCCCCACTCGTTGGCAGAGGTATACCATCGATGTCCATAAGCTCGTTCGTACTGTGATCGTACATGCCAAAGTTTTGCACCGGTTCGATTTCCAAATGCTGTGACGGTTGACTATCTGGCAAGTAGCCCAATAAGTGTGATCTTGACGCTGGTGATTTCAACAGATCTCGTTTTGGTGGACCAGGTGGATCAAACATTATTATAACAACGGATGTGTTATCGGCACGCATCTTTTTGGTACTCCATCGTTCAAGTGCTTTGTCGACGAGGTTTTTGCTTGGATTGATCCACTCTCGTGACTCAGCGTTGCATGCACTTCGCTCATTCATCTGGTCAGATAGTCGAACGTTGTCGACAGCTCCCTGCGGTGAAACTACATTCCACAATCCATCCGTTCCGAAAACTAGACATCTGAGAAGTAAAATAAAAAAAATCAGAAGTTTTTTTGTACTTATAAAAGTCAAACGTTATTACGACTTACTTGAATCGTTTCGGATCGATTCTAACAACACGGACATCTGGTTCGGGGCTCACAACAAACTCGTTTAACGCTGAGTTATAGCTCCATAGATCGCCTAAACTTCGTGCGACAGCCAAAAACGGGATCTCATCGATGGGTGTTGAACGCCGAACGGGCCCTTTGTGACCTATCCGTGGTCGATTCCAAACGACTCGCGGTACACCTGCCTTATTGATCACTTTACCACCTGAGTTTATGATACGTGTTTGCTCTTCGTGAGATTCTGGTTTGTGGTCCTGAGTTAATGCCTGGGCACGCCAGTGTTTCTCACCATCTTCTTGATAGCCGAGTACAATGCCCGAATCACCGACATGACCAATGTAAATTTTTCCGTGACGAATAAAGGCTACTGATGCTGTGGTTCCAGCCGTACTTGGCAAACCTGACGCTGTTTTTGGCCATTTTTCTGAACGAAGAAAAAAATTAAATAAAATTATTCCAAAATAATGAATATTTTTATTTTTTAGGCTGCAAATATTTCATGAATGAATCAAAGATTGTCTTCAGATGTCAATCATCAATTAAATGTTTCGAAGAAAAACCGTTAAAATCAATAAGGATTCGATTGAAGGAGTTTTGGCGGGAAACCAACAGTTAGAAGTTTGTTTAGTGCAAATTTTGTTTTGTTTTCTTTTTTTTTTCGCCGTCAGCACACGCAGACATGTCAAATGCGATAGCACTCATCTGTTTTTATTATGGATATTAGAATATGAGCAGAAAATAAGTAAGTGCGTTACAAACAAAGTCGTCTTATGCATTTGTTTATTTACGTTTTTCAAGGCGACGACGCATCGTTGGCTGTCACGTTGCTGCACGTTAAACGCATGTGACGCATTCGAATCAGTGAAAAGTATATAGACGCCATTTTTAATTGGATTTTACAACAACAACGATATTAGCATCAAATGAGAAAGAAAAGAGCGGAAAAATGTAATTTTCTGAAAGAAATTGCTATGTTGACTACAACCAATATTGAAATCATCAAAAATGACCGCCAATCAGATGAGGTTTAATTGTTTAATGCAGTGATTTGCAGGCGAAAGCGGAGAAAAAGTAAATTTTCTGGGTCAAATGTAACGTTGTATGACGCCATTCGTGGTTTGACAACCATAATGGTGTTTCGTCACAATTTGAGTATAAATCATTTCACTTGAAAAATCACTATTGTTGCATTTACTTTTTGAATACAGAAAGAGAGAGCGAAACAAAATATGATGTACCTTGTTCACGCCACATAGCATAGTGGGTGGCAATGTATCCTTCCCGAATTGCACGTAAAACGTCATGATCGTCGTCCGACCAGAAGGCCTTTTGATTGACAATCAAATTGATTAAATGCTCTTTGGCGAAAGTGGCTGCTTCAGCACCTCCGTGACCTGTAAACAGATATCAAACCACACAATCAGCACTGGTGCACAAGGCAAAACAATCAAACTGTGTTGTTCAAACTGCCAACTCTCGCTATACAAACCATCATAGATTCCAATGAAAGCGTATTCAAAGTCACGTTCATCGGCCAAACCCTGTTGATAGGCGACCGAAAAGAAATCTTCCATATACTTTCTTCCACCTTGGCTGCAGTGGCCAGTTACTCGTAAATTAACACCTATCGATGGCATTTCGCTTCACTCGTAATTTTCTTTTTGTTTTGGCAAATAATTCACTCATCGAATGCACTGACTTCAAACAATTTTTTGCTGTGTGAATTTCGTGTTTTGTTTGCTGCTTTAAAAATGACACCAATTTTTCTTCATAGAAAGTTCATAGTTACTTTTTCCCACTCTAAATAAACATTTCGCTGAATTTTTCGAACGAAATTCAATTTTGTTTTTCGAAAACAAATTTAGTTGCTGTACAATTAAAAAATTTGCTCTCGGCAGAATTCAAGTTATTATTAACATACAATAGCACAGAAAAAAACCCATGTAATACGTTCGTCACGTAACGCGCACCTAATGAAATCACTCAAATAAAACACTACAGTTGCCCATACACACGAACCAACAACGAAATTAGAAGTGGTTTCAACATGAACTTACACGCACAGTCAGCGCGTGTGTTTGTACAGTCTATCTGCTGGGGGAACTACTCATCATATACTTATGTATACCTATGTACAAAATATAATGAGCTCTCTTTGTGTATACATGTATATGTACATACATAGACCTATATACTTCAACGAGTGAACGTCAGTCCGTCAATACGACGTTACGTTCCGTTCACACTCACATCAACAATCAACTCTCAACGCATATGCATGACATGGAACTTTGACACTACACAGTTTACGGATTTCAGTCGAACCATTTGATTAAAAAAAATCCATATTTTTACGATGGCTTTGATTCTCCGGAGATTTCTACCATCGTTCACTTTGAGTGAGTGTAAACAAGATTGGTGTTTTGAATTTGTGATTCATATGATGAAATTTTCTGCTTTTATTAGGTAATATGCGGTTTCATTCAAATGATAGCATCAATTCAAAGACACCTCCACCACCACCATCGGAATCAGATCAAAAACGACCGATCAGCCCTCGTATGGAAGAATTTCAGAAGAAATTACGTGAAAAAACGCCTATTGGCAAGCTAGGTCAGTTGAAAGCAGCTGAGAAATAGGAAAAAAAATCTAATGCTATATCGTTCAATTTTTTCAAAATTATAATCTGATTTCGAACAGATCAAGGTGAAGGAAAGCATCCATATCAAGAGAAAGAGCCGTTGGAAGCATGGCCAAATGATGTTAATCCATACACAGGGGAAATAGGTTCGTTGTGATTTTATTACGGTGTTCGGTTCAATTTGCGAATGAAATTCATTTTGAATGAAAAATATTCACGTATAATCATTATTTTAGGTGGTCCAAGAGGGCCAGAGCCAACACGCTATGGTGACTGGGAACGAAAAGGACGTTGTACTGATTTTTAGATAAATAAAAAGCATTGTTCTACCTTTAAAGTCCATAGAATTATATTTAATGTTAGAAAAATTGCAAATTGTTTAGAAAATAATAGAAAAAATCGTTTTTCATGTTGGTGCAGGGAATGACTTATTTCAAATCCTTTTCTTGCAAAATATGATCGAGAATTTGTTCGCTAACTTGCCATAGACTGTCAACCATTTCATTGTTCTGAGCCAATTTGCTTGGTTCACAGAAGAAACAATTGTTAAAATACTGCCCACTGACTCCAGTCAACTCATTTGCGGTAGCAACATAAATAGTCGTACTCGCAGCTTGTTGCTGAAAATAAAAGATTGGAATTTAGACATCATTCATTGTATTGAAACAATAATAAAAAGAAATTTTTGGAAAGAATTTCAAGGTAAATGTATGCAATTAATACCAATGACTTTGTGAATGGACGCACGAAAGCGAATAATATCCGATAGAACCACCAATTTCGTGATAATGACGTTGAAACCATGTTACCGGGATGTAAAGCATTCACACAGACTCCTTTGTAGCTTAGTTCCTATAGGTGAATCAGAATGATCAATTTTATTGCTTTTTATTGCAAAAATTCATAGAAGAAACTGATGGAGAATGTAACAATTTGAAGAAAAAAAAATTGAAAGAAATCTGAAAATGGACATTTTCACCATTACCTTAGCCAAGCCGCGTGCAAACAATACATTACACAGTTTGACATTGTTGTAAGCCATCATGCTGTAGTACTGCTTCGCCGGTGGCGACAATACTTGCTCGCCCAAATCGGATGGCGGAAGCCAGCTGAATCTGTAATAATAACAAGAGATTACCTTAAAACTTCCGCTTAACAGAATGTTGATAATGATTCATTACCGATGTGATTCTGATGAAACAACAACAACTCTGGACCGACGGTCCAGGCACTCGTCGAGCAATTTGCAGAGGTAAAAATGTGCCAAATGGCACACTTGAAACGTAGTTTCGAGTTGGTCTTCTGTTTGTGTGTAAGGTAACGCAAATACAGCGGCATTCAAAATGAGCATATCGATATGTGTCACTTGCTTTTTGATAAGTTCGGCTGCTTGTTTCACTGATCGCATTGAACATAAATCCAATGGAATGAATGAGCAACGTTCACCAGCCGAATCACGTTCTTTGCGAATTTTTTCAATCGCTTCTTCGGTTTTGCTTTGTGAACGACATGCTAGCAGCACTCGACATCCAAAGAAAGCCAATGACCGAGCCGTTTCAAATCCAATGCCGGTATTCGCTCCGGTGATCACAGCCACTTTTCCACTCAAGTCTTGGCCATGTAGCACCTGGAAAGCGGTTGAGTTTGCATCGAATCTTTGACGAATCTCGCTGATATTTCGTGGAGTGTTTTCAACGGCAAACGCTAAACGTGGATCAATGTACGTGCGCTTGTCATTCTTTCGGTCGATGTAAATTATTTTGCCGGTACTTTCTTCAATCTATGCATATAAAGAATATCGATTAATACGCAATAATTATAAAAGTGGAAGTTACTCACTTCTTTTTCCCAACCAAATGGCAGCTCTCCTTGGACTTTCTTCGATTTTCCTGTCCTTGGGTGTGTCCATTGAGTCTTTTTCTCTTGATGACTGTAAAAAAATACCAACAATTTCATCTGCCTTAGAGTTAAATCGTAGTGGCTTAACTTACTTCAAATAGAACACATTCCCGTCTTCATCGGTTCGTTCTTCGAATCCAGGCGGTAGAACTTCATCCTCGCTATCCGAATCTGGTTGCATCATTGGCGGTCTCGACATAATTTTCAATTAGATTTCAAGAACACTTTCTTTGTTCGGTGAGTACATTTTCAAGGTGGAATACAGATGATAAACAAAACGTCATTAATATGACAATGACGTTTGGAATTACTTGAATTTTGACAGGTCAATTCTATTTACATGTCTATTTACATATTCGCTTATCACGGTGAAAAATAAACTGTGGCAAAATAATAATGATTTTGGATTAGATTCGTTTAATTTCGCACAAAATGGCATTGAAAGGTATCAAAGTCTTGGAATTGGCTGGTTTGGCACCTGGTCCCCATTGTGGTAATGAAAAATTTCGAAAAAATCAATGGAAACATGGAAAATAACATTTTGTTTACATTTTTTTCTTACGAGGAATGATACTGTGCGATTTCGGTGCAACTGTCACAAGAGTTGATCGAATCATTGACAATCCGTTGGATTGTTTGGGCAAGGGCAAACGAACTATTGCAATTAACATTAAAAGTGCAAAAGGACAGGAGCTTGTGCGTGCGTTGAGCAAAACATCAGATGTGTTGATTGAACCGTATCGACCTGGAGTCATGGAAAAATTGAATTTGGGACCTGAAATTCTGCTAGATGAAAATCCACGATTGATTTATGCACGACTAACTGGTTTTGGTCAGACAGGGCCACTTGCAAAACGAGCTGGTCATGATATTAATTATGTGGCAATGTCAGGGATTTTATCTATGCTAGGGAGGTCGAATGAACCACCAACGCCACCAATTAACTTGATAGGTAGACTTGAACTTTGACCAGATTTTCTCAATTTAAAAGAAGTTTCTCTCTAATACACAAAATATTTCCAATTTTCTAGCTGACTTTGCCGGCGGTGGTCTCTTATGTGCTTTTGGAATATTGGCTGCAATTGTCGAACGACATAGTTCCGGAAAAGGTCAAATAGTTGACTGTTCAATGACTGAAGGTGCTGCTTATGTCGGTAGTTGGTTGACTCGTTCTCGTAATTTACCGATTTGGGGTGGTGGCCGAGGAGAAAATATTCTTGATGGCGGTGCTTTCTACTACGGCACATACGAAACGAGCGATGGCAAATATATGTCAGTTGGTGCATTGGAACCGCAATTTTACAGCGAGTTTATGCGCATTTTAGAGTTGGATTTTGATCAGTTTGACCCAAACATTGATAAATGCAGAAAAGAAGTTCAGCAAATTTTCAAAACAAAGACACAAAGTGAATGGAGTAAATTATTCGAGTCGGTTGATGCATGCGTATTTCCAGTGCTACAGTGGAAAAATGCCGAGCAACATCCGCATAACAATGTTCGAAATTCCTTTGTATCGAAAGCAGTTACAGATGGTATAGTTGTGCCAACTCCAGCGCCGTTGCTTTCGCGCACACCAGCAGTTTCAGGTGTTCAATGCGAATGTCAAAACTATTCAAAGCAAATCGAGGAAATATTCAAAGACGCTGGATTGACTGCGGCCGAAGTCAAGAAATACCAAAAAGATGGTGCTCTGATTTTACCGAATAGTAATGCAAAGCTTTAGTGTGGTGATCTATTCTTTTTGTGTCAGCTGATATGTTATGGTTTTTATCAAATAATTTGGAATTTTTTGGGGATTTTTTATACAAGTTGTAACAAATGAATACACGTTTTTTGTATTAAAAAATTGGTATAAATTTTTATTCATTCATTTAGAAGAAATACATCGAAAATAACAATGAGGCACTTGTAAACTATGCTATTTTATTTGATGGTTTTTCTCTCAATCAAAAGTGATATGAATTCGTCGATGATCTGAAAGGACAGTGTTATGTATAGCCACCTTATGCGACATATCCTCGCAATTCGTTAAAACATGATCGATGATCGTTCGAGACGTCGCTCCGACCCGTGTGGCTGATGTTTTGTTTAAGATGTAGAATCCATGTAACTCTATCATGTTACGATATTCAAGGTGTCTGTTGGTTTGCGATAAGTCAATATTGATATCACCGACGATTATAGTTCCACGCCTATCATTATGAATATCCCTTAAAAATGGTTTCAATATCGGGAAGAATGTAGCATTATCCACAGTTGGTGATTTGTACATCACAGCTATATTAATCTCTGCGCTAGGAATTCTGACAACGAGCATATTGACGAAGTCTCTGTTCCGGCTAAAGAGTTCAGTGCATCCTAAACTTCTGTGCACATATAAGGCCACACCACCATATCCATCTGGACTGCATTTGAAGAACGGTTTATAGTAAGTGATTGGGAATTCCGGGACTTCTGATGTTTTGATTTTTGTCTCCGTCAACGCTATGAAATGCACCATTTGGCCATGACATTTTTTTTTCAAAGCTAGCTATTTCAGCTATGATGTCGTCCAGCTTATTCCGCAAAGAGTTTATATTGAAGTACAATATGTTGAAATCCCCCAGATTTCGATGGGTCATTGTAACAGCGGTTTTACTTTGTCACAACTATTTCACAATATACGGGAATGCACAATATACGATTTTGTTTGTGTTGCAAGATACGGCCGACACTGAGATTATCAGAAAAACGATAAATTATTAATTATTTAATTTATTGGGCAAACTCAAAGCATAAAAGATTAAAATAAATTAAATGATAAAGCCAACAAAATGAAGAGGCGACAACAAACGAGTTTTTCCATACGAAATAGACAGAATGCATTTAGACACTGAGGACACACCGCTATATTGACGACATTCTTCTGAACTACCTTGACTGTACTTTGAACTGTTAAGTATATTGCAATATAGATTATGGCATAACCTCAAAATGAATTTAGTTTATCATTTAAATTGTTTTTAAAATTTTTCTAGGCTGATTCTTGAAAATTCCACTAGTAAATTATCGATATGTGTCTTGGATGAAGATTTGTTGAAAATGTACAGATTATTTTTTGTTTCTGGAATCAATGAAACTTCATCTACCAACCTTTATCCGACTATGCACTACTGTATCAGTCGAAGACGGCATTTTTTATATGTACACATTTAAATGTAAAACCACATATTAAATGTGATTCTGTGAAAATATTTCAATTCCATGTAAATTTCATATACAATTTCATAGAACTACAAAAAAAAAATTCTGACTTTATGTCGAAATCCAAAATGATTCATCTCAAACCAGCGCCATCTGTTGTTTCACACTGTAAAATTTTAGAATTTCCGTAAAAATGTTCATAAAATATATGTGTGAATCTTTGGAAGAAAATAACTCCGTTTAACATTGGCGATATAGGTGGCGAATAAGTAGTACTTTCAGACAATACTTTTATCCACTGTTTTTGAGTATCAACAAATACACATGAAAAAAGCAAAAAACAAAAATGTTGAGGAGAGACAACACTTGTTTCAATTAATGTGTGGGAATATGTTGAGGTTTGACATTAGGATTTTGATTAGGTGGCGCTGTGAAAAAGTTGTAATATTTAACTCAACTCTCCCATTCCCACGAGCAATAACAGCGATCAACAGTTTTGTGTGTCGATAGCGTTGAGAGATGCTTCCTAATTTTTGAAAATATTCTGCTTCAAATAGTATTACAATCATTTGTTACTCGTTTAGCTATTTAAACTATTATCCGTATAGATGGAGTTGTTCGCTTAGTATTTGAGATAGCTCTATGAACTAGTGTTTGGGCTATTGCGATCATTATGAACAGTTCACAATAGTTAAGTCACATATTCTCTTAGGCACAATTTCACACAAAGAGTAAGATTTTTATATGGTGTTTGTTATGAATGTGTGAGAAAGAACTGATCTGAAGAAATAACAATTGAACCATTTCAATTATTTATAGATTTGCTATAAAGCCCACTAAAATGCGACGAGAAATAATCCAGTAAACAAAGTCAACAAGTCTTGTGAGTGGAAAAAACTTCAAATCTTCTTCGTGCCTTTTTCTTTTCACTATTCATCTAACAATTTTATCAATTTGTATCATCATATTTTGACTAGATTTTTGTAATTCTTCTAAAGGACACTTTGTAGAAAAATCCGTTAACACTCGATGAATTGCGTTCAAATCATAGATAGCGTGCTCTCGACCTAGCTTAGCCTCATTTAAAACCAATTTGGCGTTGTTCTGAAGAATGTTCAGTCGATTTGCCAGAATAGTTTTTAAAATATCCAAAAACATTCGAAAATCTAGACCAAAATCGGATTTCAGCATGAGCTGGCAGTGCTCTTCAAAGCCATCCATATCTTTGCAGTCGTCAATCTCTCGTAAGACCGCATTGAATTTAGACAAGAGAGCATCCCATATGCAGTGAATGTTACAGCCGTTGAACCAGTTGTGGTTAATAGATATGGTGTCTTCTAAATTCCAAACTTGGTGATGCCAACCACTTGGTACGAAAACAGTTTGACCTGCCCGTTGTATCACTTCAAAAAAACGTATATCTCTTTCATGAATTCGACATTGATATATTTCATTGTTCATGTCAAATGGTAAGTTGCCTAGGCCATCGCGTAGTTTATCTTCTTCATGTGGCGAGAAGAAAATCCACTTCTTTGTTCCAACTATATTTGTCGACCAGCTGAACGATGAAAACACATCAGCATGAAATGGTGTCCTGAAGTTTGAAAAGAGAAACATAACTTAAAATAAGGAAATATTCTCCACTGGTATTTGTTTACCATGTTCCCTTCGGTCCCATATAAACGAACCGATAGTCATCGGCTTTCTTCTCCGCACAATATTCATTCAGCCAATCAGATGCAAAGTAAATTGGTGTTCTATAAAATCCATAATCTGGTTGATTGTGTCGCAAATGCCAATCTTTCAAATACAACAAGTTGCTTGATTCGCGTTCATTCTGTTGAATTTGAGTCTGCCAATAGTCAATGAATTGTCCAAATTGCATTTCGGATTTTTCGTGTGAATTGAAGTACACTTTGCTACAGTTGGCAATTGGAATATCTTGATTGACGTTAATTGTTTTCTTCAAATATTCAAAATTGATGCGGCAATTTTCGCCAGTGTTCACCCAGTTCATACATTCCCAGCGATCAGCAATCCCTGTGATTAAAACCGGTATATTTTTCACCATGAATTTATCGAAGAAGTCATTATATGTTAGGCTATCAACATGATGCGCTTCAATTTCTAGCACCACTGGAAATGAATTTATCTCTTTATATTTTTCATGATTTTCTATCTCAATTTCATCATCACACATCATTCCACAAAATTTATTTATTCCAGTCGAACGTTGAACTCAATAACAATCAACATAACCCATATTTCGGTGAAATGTCAACTAAAAACGTCAGCCTTGCATGGTTGTCAGTTGACTGTCATCAATGAACTCATTCTTTGTGAATTTATGTGTACAATTACATCCGGAAATGTAGTATTTGTTTGAGTTATGAAACAATAACAAGAAAAATAGTAATAAAATTATAAAAAATTCCCAGCTGACCGAGTAACTAATTCAATTAAGAAAGAAAGCGAAAGAAAGTGGAAATTGAGCAATAGAGGCAATCAACAATCTCAGTTTGGGAAAACATAGAGCGTAACAATGAAATATCACACATCACCAACAACGTCGCAGACAAATCTGTACAATGATAGTTCAATATATCGGAGTACTTCGCCGTTGCCACCTCCAGCCACCACATATTGTCTGTCAGCAACGACAAAGAGCTACAAATATCTCCGAAAAATCGTTAAATTCGATCAAATGGACTTTGAATTTGCCATGTGGCAAATGATTTACTTGTTCATCTCACCGCAGAAGTTATACAGAAATTTTAGCTATAGAAAACGTAAGCAAACCATCTGTTGATAATAATCATAACGATAAAATTATATTTTTTTGTGTTGACTGTAATTAGTTTGTTGTGAGTCATGAACTGAACATTTATTTCAATTTTCAGAAACTAAGTCTCAGTTTGCTCGCGATGATCCCGCATTTTTGGTTCTGTTGATTTTGTGTCTGTTTGGTAAGTGCTCAGTTGAAAATATGATGTTTCTTTTCACATTGACATGAATGTTTGTTTTGATGTTGTAGTTACATCAATTGGATTCACCTGGACATTAAATTTGACATTTGGTCAAACGCTGTACTGCATCGCATATATACTCATCGTTGATTTCATTTTGGCTGGCATCGCTATGACAACATTTACATGGCTATTAGCGAATCGATACTTACGACAAAATCCAAACGAAGCTGACGTTGAATGGGGCTATAGCTTTGACGTGCACATGAATGCATTCTTTCCACCACTGGTTTTGCTTCACTTCGTTCAACTCATCTTTTTCAACAGTAAGTTCGAATGGAGTTCTTTTCATTGAACTTGTACAAAATGCTATATTCATTGAGTATTGACATAACGTTTGTATGCGTTTTTGTTTTTTCAGGTGTTATCAATTCAGAGTACTTCTTCTCCAGACTATTTGGCAATACAATTTGGTTAATCGCAATTCTTTACTACGTCTATATCACGTTCTTAGGTTTTAATTGTGAGTGTTTTTCATGCCGAAACCAATGCATTTTCTATGGTTGTTTTGATTGAAAGCAATAATTCTAACAATTTTCTTCTTTTTCAGGTATTCCCTTCCTAAAGAACACTCGTATTATTTTGGCGCCAATCCCAGTCGTCATTCTATTCTATGTCATGACATTGATCATTGGATGGAATATAACGATGTCATTTGTTAATTTCTACCATTATCGAGTCCTGTAAATGTGTTTAAGTTTCTAACTATTTTTCTTACTGAGCTTCAACATTATTAACTAAATCATCAATAAAATTCTATACATTACAAATAAAACGAACAAAATATAAACAAACTTTGCTTCTGAGATTCTTTATTTGTTGAGATTTCAATACTAAATACTTCGTGGCTTCATCATAACAGAGAATGTTTTTGGAGAAAAAAAAAAGAACAACTTAACAAAAAAAAAATGAATGTGATGATTTAACGAGAAATAAATTCACTTCTTCTTAGAAGATGATGCTTTGCTGGTGCCCGCACGGCCTTTGACCGATGTGCTTGGCTTACTGTTCTTGGCACTTCCGCTTGCTTTTGAGCTTCCGCTTGCTTTTAAACTTCCACTGGGTTTCTTCGCTTTGATCAATGTGTCATTTTCCAGCTTGTCGTCATCTTCGTTATCGCTGTCGCTCCCTTGACCGCCTTCTTCACCCAACTCGTTCATGTAGTCTTCATCGCTAACGGCTACCATCTTCTTTTTCGTAGCTGTGATGGCAGAGTATGTGTATGGTGCAACCTCTTTGTTGTAGGCACGAGTGAGTGCGGCTTTGACACGACCATCGACCGAATCCCATAGACCCTTTTTGCCAGGCCATGTGGTCAGTTCGACCAATGCATCGAGATCTTCGCGCAGCAAACGGTATTCTTTCATTACGTTAAGTGATTCTTCGACTCCTTCATTTTGATCGTCAATCATTGGTTGAACAATGTTGTGCAGCAAGAATGGAGCATAATCAAGACGAATCGATACACGTGAGGCACTTGTACTGCAAATGATGAATAAAATTAAGCATTTTCTTTACGTTAATATAAAATACAGTATTTAAAATACTGTTGTTCGTTATACTTACCGAATACGAGTATGATCGTGAATTTCCTGGGCCAAACGGCTGCGCTTCTGTGTTTTCGAGTACTTTCCGAGCCAGCCGGGAAAGTTGATCTGAGATGTGATCTGGCCAGACATGTATTCACCGGGCATAACCGAACTATACATCGCTTGAACTGGTAACAATGACCATGCCATTCGACTACGAATTCGATTTTCAACCAAATCACCTAAACTTAAACTGTCAGCTGTCAAAGCTACTTGTTCAATTGTTTTGGATCTAATCAAAACAAAAACATTGAATGGAGATTAATTTTTTTGAAAATATTAATGGTTCACTTAATTTTCACTTACTTTGGACCATTTGGAACAACGCTCAAGTAATTTTGCTGTACAAACAGTGGACCCAAACTGTAATCGTGAAAGAATAAATCGGCTTTATCATTCAATGACATTGTTTTGTGCTCCTCGGCTGAAAACACCTTTCGCACAACTTCCCATGGACCAAGTCGCAAATCTTTCTTGCCATTATCGTTGCGCAATCCACTGCCGGTGGCATCTGGTTTTACGCTGATCAATGACAGTGAGTTCAATGTTTGTCGCACATCATGATTCGTGGCTTGAATAATCTCTTCGATTGTTTTTGGTGGCAGTTTCACACCTTCTTTGAACAGAATCGACATAACGACACCTTTGATTTGAGGCAATTGCGGTCGTGCGAAACGTAAATCAAAGCAATGATTGATCAATGAACGTATTTTCTGATGATTGCGATCATTGCACATGCAAATGATGGGTACCGATGATGCCTTTATCAGTGCAATGAGTTCGGCCATTCCACCGCGATCCTCATTACCAGCCATTCCATCGACTTCATCCATCAGAAGCACCTTTTTCTCGCCCAATTTCTCAGCACGTCCAGTGCCGTAAGCATGAAGTGTATTGTTGGCAATCAAAGCGGACACTTCGTTTTGCAACAGTTTCTTGCTTCGCGTATCGGATGCATTGAATTCAATTGTGTCGTAGCCCAAATGCTGGCAAACTAACGAAGCCGTTGTCGTTTTACCAACGCCAGGTGGCCCAGATAGCAACGCTGCTTTGAATGCGGCACCATCATCGTTCTTTGCCCATGGATTTGGACGTGCGTGCTTCTTTTTACCATCATTGTTTTTGGGCCAGTTTTCCAACCATTTGATGAGCCTAAGGAATAGTTTGGTTTAAAATATCGAATCTTATGGTGTAAAACAAATTCGATTGCCATTTGCAAATCGTTTTTAATCGAATTTGACGCTTAGATTCTAACCAGGTAGATAAAGGATTGACTTACTTGTTACAGTTACTGTTCGGGCCTTGTTGACCAATGATATCTTTGATTGTTTTCGGTTTGTACTTTTCTACCCATGGCTGTGGAGTATCTTTACTGATTGGCGTTGGTGGCTTGGGCTTTGGAGCTTCTTAAAATGAAGAAAATAAATGGAATTAATCAAAATACTAAATATTCATTCATTTTTTAAATACCTTCAGCTTTAACTGGTTTCGCTTCGACTTTAATCTTCTTTGGCGATTCGTATTTTGCCGGCGAATGAGTGCGTTTATCGTTTTTAGCTTCTTTTGGCAATTTCTTTTCCTCCTTGCGTGGTGATTTCACTTCTTCTTTCTTCACCTTTTTCTTGAGTGTTGGCAGACCGGATTTTTCACGAATCAAATCCAACAAATCATCTTCATTGATGATGGGAATATTCATATCTTCAGCTTTGGCCAATTTGGCCGGACCACTTTCTTCGCCAGCAACAACGTAATTCGTTTTCTTCGATATGGCACTTGTGACACGGCCACCCAAATCTTTGATAACCGCACCCGCTTCCTCACGTTCCATTGATTCAAAGACACCTGTCAAAATGAATGCCAAACCCTCCAAGCAGTTTGGTTTGCCCTTTGGAATCTCTTTGCTGCCTGGATTCGATGGACCGGCACGTTTCTGGAATTGTTTGTACAACATAGCCGCTGCACGACGCTTCTCATGCTTCTCCTGATCAGTATCAATTGGATCGAGTTCCACTTCATCGTCGTTTGTTTGCTTGGGCTTTTTGTTCGATGCGGGAGTTGCAGATTTTTCTTTCTTCTTCTTGGCTGAGCGATCATCATCTGACTCCTTCTTCCGGTCATTTTTTTCCTTCGATTCATCACGTTTTTCTTTTTTGACCGGTGTTTTCTTCTCGGCCTTAATGGCATCGGGCGATTTCTTTTCCTGTTTTACCTTCTCCGGTGTTTTATTGTTCTTTGTTTTCAACGGTGTTTTGTCTTTCACAGGCGATTTTATCTCTTCCTTCACTTTCACATCTTTTTTGGTGGAGCCTTTTTTCTTTGTACTCGGTGACAACAGTTCTTCATCAACATTCATCAGCTCCATGTCATCGGTGTCTGCGTCGAAAACGTTCAAGTTTACGATTTGATTCGGTTTCTTTTCTTTTTCAACTCTCTTGACTGGCCCACTGCCGAAGGCATTCGAAACATCGACCGTTTTCATCTTCGACAATTTACTCGACACAGTGGCCACCGGATCTTTTGATGTCTTCGACTCTTTTGGCTCATCTTCATCCGACGAGTAAATGACACGACGTTTCTTTGATTTCGATTCATCATTTCGTGATGAAGGTTTTACCTTAGCATCGCTAGGTCCATTTTTACGGCCACCATCATCATTATCATCACTGTCATCTAAAACAACTGGCTTCCGTTTTTGAGCGCTATTCGGTGCAGCTGGTGCCGCTGGCTTTGCGCCCATCGAAAAGAATGACCGAATATCCTGTGCAAAATGAAATCATCAACAATCAATTTCACAACAACTAAAAAAACTACGACGCAAATTACTCACTCTACTGCCCATTGTTCGTTGATACGATAAACAGCAATTTGAAAATTTCCAAGGTGCAATCAAAAATAGTGGTTTGGTTAAAATGCAATATTGTGCAATATAAATTCAACACAAACGTGAATCAAAATTGACATATCTTGATCTGCCTTGCTGATTGTAAACCACTTTTTGGCGCAATTGGTGTCACTTCGAATCACACCAACAAAAAAACACTGTTCGAATGTCGTTGCTGTCGTTGTCGACAAAACTTCACACTGTTTGACAGATGCAACCACGTTCAAAAGATTTCGGTGGGATTTTTTAAATGGCTTTTGTTACAAGTGTTTAAATAGATTTATTTTACGTTTTCTTTTTGAAAATGGATTGTTTTTTACTTTTGTATTGATTCTGTCGGCAAAAAAATTGCTTGTTTAAAATAGAAGAGATTTTGTGGAAATTCAAATTTTGTTCACGTTCAAAACATTCTGATACAGCTTGAACAATCACTTTTAATGATTGAATGACAAGTGGAGCTAACAACCTAACTGTACTATGATTTGAGGCTAAAATATGTCCAAAAAAAATTCACATCTCCCAGATTTTTTAATAGGCTGACTATTTTTGATAAAAACTTCATACCTTGACTCATATTATGTTGAGATTATCGCGTAACGCACTCATTTCAATCGGCGTAGCATTGCGGTGTTTCATTCGGATTTCAAAGGCTACTTTGATTTATTCAAATTCATTGAGTGTACACAGATTTGTGTGAATATTGAAATGGATTTGGATTATTTTCCCTTCTTCGACAATGATATGAAACGTTTTCTTATTTAAACTAAAAAATTACTTGTGTGTTTAGAAATATCACAAAATCGTTGAATTCTATACATTCAAGTAGATGGATTAGCCTTCTCTAATTCCAATATCATCTGTAAATAAACTTTTTTCGGGCTATAATTTTCAGCGTTTAATGATATGAAATGCTCAATCAATGTTATTGTTGTGCAACTGAATTTGAATGTTTAAATTTCAATTTTAAAAAGAAGTATCTGAAAATGTTGCGCATTTCAACGCAATAATTCGACGCATTCGAACTGCGGCAGTTATGTATGTAGTGTATGATATTGTATCAGAGTCAAACTGACGTGACATCAATGCAGTGGTGACATTTGAATACTTGTGATTTGTTGTAAATAGATCGTACTGTAGGCAAAACCAGATGATGAGCACAATTAAATTAGTCATTCATGCTTTAAGCTAACTATTTTAATATTAATTAAAATACAAACAAGAAAACGCAAAGAAAATATTCGTTGTGGAAAGTTTTTGGCCAAAGATCGTAATCATAAAAAGCGTTTTGAATTTTTCTTTCTCTGTTCCCGTACAAGTGCAATTCAATTGGATTGAAGCCGCAAATGTAAACTGTGTCAGTGGAGAAAATATTTCTTCTAGTTCACGTACGTCGAAATTAATTTTGCATAATGCCTCGATCGCCGATTCCATTGTGCGTAGCTGACAATGTGCAGCGATTGAACGAGATGGCGGAGGTGGGTAAAGAAATAAAACGAAAACAAACATTGCTGTAAGTACTTTTGAAAAATCAATTGGATAAATTTATCATATGATATCACTTTTGTTGTTGTGTATTGACAGGCTCAGCAAATCCACGCAAAAAGTGTTGGCCAAAGCTGAAGAGTTTTACAAGCTAGGCGATGAAGAACAGGCATATATTATGTACATGAAATACTTCGCTTTGATAGAAATCATTAGGAATGCAAAAGATTTTTCCAAAGTCAAGGGCGCCGTAAAAGAATTATTGGGTGGAAATAAAGACATTTTTGCTCGTATGGACTTATTGGAAGAATTGAAAGATAGTTTATTGAAAAGGTAAGTAAACGTAACATTGAAATTACTTGAACGATGTATAGATTAGACATAAGAATTGGGGAATATATAAAAATCAAATAATCATGTGCATAAAATGGTACTAAACGCCATTTGATTTTATGCAGGTATGCTGAAAGGAAAAAACTTTTTGAAGCTGCACAACATAAAGCGGAGCAGGAAAAGAAAATGGTTACAGCCAATGAAACGGCTAGTGTACCAGTTACAAAGTTCCTCAGTTGCACTAATTTGTACAACATAATCAAAAATACGGAACAGCATACTCTGTTGTTGATCGACTGTCGTTCGAGCGATGATTTTTTGGGGTCGCAAATCAGATACCAGAATTCGATCAACATTCCTGGCGATACCATCAAACATGGGTAACAATTTAGTTTATCTTTGTTCAACAATTGAAATATAAAATCGGATTCTTCTTTTAGTACATCTGCATGGTTATTGTCAAGAGAAATTGCGCCAAATCGGCAAAGTCTATGGAATGCTCGTGACAAAATGGATTTGGTCGTTTTAATAGATGAGGATACTAGCGATAGTAAGAGCACATCGACTAACACATCGAAGCCAATCTGGACATTG
Source organism: Sitodiplosis mosellana (assembly GCF_009176505.1). NCBI lineage: Eukaryota > Metazoa > Arthropoda > Insecta > Diptera > Cecidomyiidae > Sitodiplosis > Sitodiplosis mosellana. The sequence continues at coordinate 14,983,633 of NW_022595244.1, read as the reverse complement.
CGAAACATTTTATTGAATGTAAGACTGATTCGAATTCAAAATCTTCTTTTCTACTACGTATACACATCTAACATTCTTGCCGTGTGTTTTTTTCTTGTCAACATTCAAAGTGGGATCCGGATATGCAATACAAAAGTGTCCTTTTGCTCGACGGAGGTTTCCAGAAATTTGGTCTTGTTTATCCCATGTGGGTGACGAATCCAAAGTACAAGCCGAAATCAACAGATGCACCTGCCATCCCAGCTGTGAGTGACATTGAATATCCAAATTTGGGAGACATTAAAATGAAGCCAAAGCCAACGGAACAACCATCTAGCAATGTGCCGCGAATTGATCGCAGTAACAAACCAATATTTGGACAAAAGTCCATCGAACAACAGCAACCGATCAATTCGGTGTCGATTGTTCAAGAACGTGAAAAGATTTTGGATCAAATTTTGCAAAAAGATCGAGAGGCCTTACGAATCGGAGACGAATTGAGCAACATTGTCAATGCACCAATCAAACAAAGTGAAGCGGAACACGACGAATGGTTGACGAAACAAACTGAGCTTGAATATAAATTAGTTCAGAAAGAAAATGAATTGAATGACACCATCATGGAATTGAGTACGATCACAACACCAGAATTGGAAAATAAGCTTCAATTCGATACGTCGAATCCAGATGTGAAGAAAATCGTTGCTAGAATCGAAGAGAAATCGAATGAACATGCTGAATATGAACGACGAATGAAACAGAGATTTCAAGAAATCGAGGAAAAGCGCAGGACGGCCAGAGAACAACAAAAACGTCATTTGCAAGTAAGTTTTTGTTATCGTTCATGGATAATGAACAACTCTTCTTTTTTATTCCATATAATTTTCATTAATGTTTCGATGGTTTCTCGTACATGACAGTTAAAAGAAGAGGAAGAAGAATTGATTCGTCCAAAGCAACCAGCCTTTGATCGTTCTGTGAAACCTGCTTCGGACAATCTCCAAATGAGATTTCCACAAATTCATCGCAATTTCGAACCCGTGTACGGTTCATACGGTGACATTGGAGCAACTGGTTTGAAGAATCTGGGCAACACTTGTTATATGAACAGCATTATTCAATGCATCTTGAATCTTGAGACATTCTGCGAATATCTAAAAAGAGATGGATATTTAAAGCATGTTAATCGGTATGAATTTTGTCCATTTTCACCCATTTATCCTACTATTATATCCAACATTTTTTATCATAGCGACTAATATACCTGAATCTATCTGCAGAAAGAGCAAAACGCACGGACAAATTACTGAGGAATTGGCTCAGTTGTGCAAAGAGCTTTGGTCGGGAAAGTACAAAAGTGTTGCACCGCGCGATTTCCGCAATGTGATTGGACAAGAGCACAAAATGTTTGCCTCCTATGATCAGCAAGATTCACATGAGTTCCTTGTCATTTTGATAGACATACTGCACTCGGAATTGCAATTTCCGATGGATGACGTAAGCAATTTTTTCAGTGGAATCGAAAAAATTTTTAACATTTTTTTTCTTCATCTGATTGCTATAACCATTCTCCCATCAACAGACAATATTGAATGAAAACATGAACAAATCGGAAGTGGCTTGGCGTGAATTCCTGAAAAATATGCAAAGTATTATTCATTCGATGTTTTTCGGGCAAATTCGAAGCACAGTCAAGTGTCGATCTTGTAAATTTGAAAGTGCAACTTACGAGGGCTTTTCGCATTTGAGTTTGGAATTGCCACAGGATAATCGACAGTGTGACATATACGATTGCCTTGATTTGTATTTCGATGGTGAGGTTATCGAGGGTTGGACATGCCCACAGTGTAAACAAAACCGTGAAGCAATCAAAAAATTGGATATTTCCAGACTGCCACCCGTGCTTGTGATTCATTTGAAGAGGTTTGTTTACATCACAATCAAAATGTTCAGTCGAATAAATTTTGCTTGATCTCTTTGTAGATTCTATGCCAGTTTGGACACACCAAATACATACCACAAGAAACCAAACTATGTTCATTTTCCCACCAACGATTTTCAAATCAAGGACTACATTACGAATTCGTTGAAACAACGACTAATGTTAAATTCGTATGATCTATTCGCCGTATCTAACCATTACGGTACAATGAATCGTGGCCATTACACTGCATTTTGTAAAAATGCCAAGTCACAAGCGTACGTATTCAATCATTGAATATTTATCGAAAAAGTATGGCATTTCAGCTAATGGTTGAATTTTATTTTGTCACTCTTAGATGGTATAAATACGATGATAACTATGTCACACAAATTGCTAGCAACGATGTGAACTCAAGTGCTGGATACATTTTATTCTACTATCAACAATAAAGAATGCGTTTCTTTTCATTTTCATTTAAATTAATACAAATCTGAGCATATTTTTTATATTGATTGCTATTTTTATTGTTGTGAGCTGTTTCAATTTGGTGGATCGCAGTTATTTACAAAGAAAAAAAAGGCTTAGGTCTCTATGTTTTTTTTTTATTATTATATAGCAGAATAAAGGCACTATTTCGGAAGAAAATATAAATGGTCATTTACTCCTCGTCATATTCTTCTATCGACTGGTTTCTCTGTGCAGGAAAAAGATTCAGTTTTTGCTCATTGATCGTATTTACGGAATCAAATTGGTAGACCGGGTTGATTGGCTCTTGTTTGGGTGTTGCTGTGTACATTTGTGTGCTCTGACTTCGCGCCAATGCCGACTTTAACTCTAGCTCTTCCACCTGGGAATTGAAGAAATGATAAATTAGCTGGGTTTTCGTCTTTCTAAGCAAAAAATAGTCTCATTGAAATTTACTAGTAATTTGTTAATGTGGTCTTTGATTGTTTCCAGTGATTTCTTTAGCTCTTTTTCTGTTTGCAACAATTGTATTTGTTCTCGCAGTATTTCAGCATTGGCCGGCGGTCCACGCTTTTTTCGTGGAGACATTCTGAAATTTCTCTAATTTTTTTTTTCACTTTTTCTTGACACAATCTCAGTTAATTTGAACTTTTTCCCACTAATTCTTTGTATCCTTATCAAAATCAAAATCGTTTACTGCTCGTTCAAGTCTTTTCCTACGGTCGATTGGTTTGTCATTTATTTTGACATCTAAACTGACCTGACAAATACTGAAACAAATGACGCAGCGTTAGTATAGGAATTTTCCATAACTAATTTTTGAATAAAATCTCTTATTCAATTTGGAAAAGAAAACATTTTCCAACATAAATCAATTCGATGGGTCAAACAAAATAGAAAAATAATTTTTTCACACAAATCATGAAATAGTTCTTTTCATTTCATTCGGGGTTTGCGTTACTTGCGGTATATGTTTACGTTTATCAGCCAATGCAGTGCAGTGGTGTAACGCATTTGAATTTGGGTGGTGACTGCACTTCTGTGCATAAAAAGCTTTGTTTTTGTTTGTAATAAAATAGACGACGTCATAAAAGGGTGTTTTTAATGTGTCGCTTTGGGATTTCACTCAATTTGGTAATTAATTCAAGCGAATAACCGCTGAATTCATGTTGAATTCCATAAAACGATTGTGAAAAGTTCAAACTATTTCAGTTGGAGTGCATTAAATTAAAGAAATTAAAATGATAAATGCTGAAAATTCCAATTCGGTTCCGGTGTTTGTGCCGCCACGAAAGCGTCAGACATCGAAGAAGCAAAACGGTGTGCAGAATTATGTGGATCATATAGTTTGTGTGCAGGTGAGCAACGCCTAATATTTCATTTATTTTGAACAGATCAGTAAATCGAGCCAATTTTCTTTTTCAGCCAACTGATCGAAAATACCCGATATCATCGAGTTTGGAAGATTTACTTACTAAAACGAATCAAGCAAGTGAGCGAAAGCAATTGGTCAGTTCAATGAAGGCTGCGAGCAAGACATCGATTGATTGCAATTCGAAGAAATCACCAATCCATGACATACATTTATCCATTGAGGATGTTATTAAAACGCAATCAATGTGCCGGAAATCGCCATCGATGCGAAATGAAAGCCTCAAGACCGCTGCACCGACAAGTCGTTCAGAGGATAATTTGGACATCAATCGAGTGCCAACCGATACTGTGCGTCAGTTTAAGAAGCGTGTCAATATACTCACCTCAGTCGATCATCCGTCGTCGAAGCAAAAATTGTGCAGCTCAACCATTAGCATCGAACATGAGCATGCCGAATCAAATACCGAAGACTCGAATGAAGTGAATCTGTTGAATTCGAAAAATAGTTCGTTGGCTCGTACACGATTGCCCGACAACTATCTAACCATGACAGGTACAATAAAGCGAGGCAAAAAGAAGGGACAATGCCTCGATGTGCAACTGAACATATCCCGCGATGAATTGGAGAAAATCAATTCAACGGCTTTAATGATGCAAAAAGTGAATGAAGAATCACAAAAATCCTGCTGTGTATGCTCGTTGGCATCGGGCATTCACATTTTGTTGCTCTCACTACTGTCACTGCCCTTTGTGGTTGTCATCACAAGTATTTATGCATTTTACGTTGGCACCATAACATGGTACAACATGTTTACTTACTTCAACGAAGAGAAATCCTATTTGCATAAGTTTCTAATGTCACCATTGCTTATCATTGCCTATCCCATTGGGATTGTGCTATGTACAATCGGTCTTGCCATTTATTCGGGTATCGTTCAAATCAGCACAAAGTTCGTCAAGTGGTCGAACGAAATTGCTGACATTGAAAAAGGTTTCTATGGATGGTTGTGCAATTTTCTGCACCTATCCGATTGCAGCCCATACGAGGTTGTTATACTCACTGATCTCAAGGTGGCCGACGAAACGGTACCAGCCAACTCATCAACCGAAGAACTCTCAATCTAAGTCACATCACGTGTGCATGAGCTCGTCACACATTCGAATGAACTGAACATGAGTCATGACTAAATGATATTTTTAAATCAAAATACTGCGCATCTATATCAAAAACCAAGAACGTATTATCTAACTGTAGCGTTACAACTAGTCAACTTTGCTTGTAGCTTTTGTAATTTTATACCATTTCGTATTTATTTCTCTTCCCAATATTTGTACTGAATTGATTGTATATCATTAGAAGATGTAAGACACATTTCTATACGCAAATAAACAATATCGATTTGTAATTTTCCATACACTTTATTCATGCTGTCTATCACTTATATTCGTTTATGTACGGTGAAAATGTTGAACAAATCCTAATAATTGTTTCATTTGTCGCTCGTTTTATCTTTTGTTTCCGTTTTACTCTCCGATTGATTTTGTTTTTTTAGCACATCTTTTAGCTCATGATCGATTCGCTCTTTCGCCCGAAACACTTTTGATTGCAGGTAAAATGAACCGCCGTTTGACTTTTCGTTCAAGTTAAACATGAGTTCGTATTTGGCTTGCACTTCTTTTGGATCTAGTTTATCAACATTTAGGATTTGCATGGCCTCTTCTAATGTAATGCCTGGACAATGGGGAAAAGGGTAAAATTTTACGGTCAATGTTTGATTGAAATATGAAACGATGGTAATCAGAATCAAAATGATGTCAATTACCTGTTTGTGCATTTGCTGCGGCTCTTTGATTGCCTCGCTGTCCACCGCCCGCTCTTTTTGCCGCCTCTTGTGACGCCTGAATTTCTTGACGAAGCGCTTTGCTAAATGCCTTTCCAATGGCCTGTGTTCCTAGTACTATAATTTGTATCAAATGTTTTGCCATTGTTACTTTTTAACTAAACAATTCGAAAATAGAGCTTATTATATAACAAAAGAAACAATTATTCGAAATTTTCGTGTAGTGTTAACACATTTTGGTGACCTATTGCGTATAGTCGAAAAAAGTGATAGTAGCATAACCTCATTTTCTGCTCTGATGTTTTGAACATTTGACTTTGACACATTCTGCGCACATGACAGCCAACTGGTCCGATGATAAAAACGGATCGGTTTTGAGCGCGTTGCACATTGCGTCTGGTGCGGAGCAAATACACTGTTACATTTGGTCCGGTTGTTTTTTTTTGTTTTCATTCAAACCTTCAATTCAATAACAAATCTTTGACTTTGATCAAAATGTAAACAATGAAAAGAATGAAACATTCAATTTTAATTTTGGCTTAATTCTTTATTTTCACCGTTCGCTATAAATTAGATAAATACAATAGACATTTATTGTTCGTTTTTCTCATATAAATTATTAATTACAATGTTACAACTGGAAATTTTGCTAGTTAAAAACCTACGGAAAGAAGAAATTGGCATATATCCAAAAATCGAATCTAATAGACATACAAATAATTTTTGCTTGAAATATATGGCTTCAAAATGAAATGTTTCCTAAAAAGAAAGTTTTCTCCTTATGATGTAGTCTTCTGCAATTGCGAACATAGCTATCCAAAGCCCGGATTCGTATGCTCAATAACACATCGTTTGCAGTACATTTTAACGGCTCTGTATCCTTCGATGGAGATTTGACAATCCTGAATATTTAGATGCTGCAGACCACGACAATAGTATGCGATGCACTGTATCCCCCGATCGGTGATCATATCACAATTTTTTAAGCTAATTTTCTTCAAGTTTGGACAACTTTCAGCTAACGCATGTAGTCCAGCGTCGCTAACATCACATTTTCCTATATCGAGAGCTCTTAAACGTGCACACGAATGCGCCAACATTATGATCGAATCATCACTAACCGCTTCACATCCGCGACAGTTTAAATAACGTAATTTGTAGCACCGTCTCGCAATCACTTTCAATCCAGCATCCGAAACTTGGTCACACTTTGCCACTGATAGATATCGAAGTGTTGCACCCAACTTTGCCAGCTCATATAGACCGAAATCGGTAATATTTCCACAGTCTGATACACTCAACTCACGCAGTGCCGTACAAAAACTGGGCACGAATTTAAGTCCATAATCTGAAAAGAGATGGGGAAAGACATTAGGAAAAGCGGTGAAAATTTCAACATTTAGATATAGAAAAGCAGCTTCTGGATTATGTTTGACTGAGCAGCTCAGTAGAAGTTAATTTAATTGAACACAAACCTGTAATTTGTGTGCATCGACGCAGATACAAATAAACCAATTGCGGACAGTTTTGTACAATAGTTTTTAGCCCATTGTCATCGATGCCATAACAATCGGTTAAATCTAGGAATTGAAGCAATAAGCGACGTGGTGGGTCGAAATGATGATTGAAGTCGACAGTCACTATTTGTGTGCAACCTGAAAGAAAGAAATTAACAATCAGCAAAACTGTAAGGAGAAAACGTGATGAAAATTTGGACTGCTTGACTGGTACTCACCTGACACGTCTAAATGTTGTAAATTTGTACATTTTGTGGCCAATTGAAAGAGGGCAGCATTTGATACATTGTAGCTCATTTGGATTTGAAGGTGAGTCAACTCAGGGCAACGTCGAGACAGTAATTCCATGCCTTTATCGGTTATGCGACATCCATCACTTAGCATAACTCGTTCAATTTCTGGGCATGACACATTTCTGGTGTAGTTGCTAAGATGTCGAACTATTGAACGAAGCGCTCGATCTCCATTGATTCGTTCACCTGCGAAAAAGAGATTTCATGATTCGATATTTAATTATTTAAAACAATCTTCCATGACACTTACCTTTAAGTGTAATAGTTTTCCATAATTCTGGTCTCCATACCAATGAATCGAATCGTTTGCACACTCTCGAAACGTTACTCAAATTGGTGCTCTCCAGCCACGAGAATACCTTAATGCAAAGGTCATCCGATAGTCTATTGAAAACGTTATCATTCTTATTGCGGCCCCGCGTGTGTGACAAAGGCTGTGAATTGTTATTAGCTACCGCCGAAATGGAGGGAGAATTAAGTGTGTGATAGCCTTGATCGAAACTCGGTGAAAATCGACCTAATCTCGACGAAATGCCGTCCATTAAAATATTTCCGTTGCTCGACGCTGGTATTCTTTGATGATTGCTCAAGTAATTGTACGCATTTCTTGCAATGCTCAATGCAGGTGCAGGTGATTCTTGTGACGTGCGTTCTAATAAATATCGATCCGATTCGCTAGTCTCACTGGGGCTCGATGGTCGTTGAATGAATCGTGCCGTCGGTCTGCTCAATTTCAAACGACTATCACCATACTCAAAGTCAAAGGCACGTTCGGTCTTCGCAAATGGGTACGTACTAATCCGTTCAGCTGTATGCGTGTCATGCACATACATTGAACGCATTTTATTCTCCAAAAAATATGGTTCTACACAATCAATGGTTTGATTGTACGTGCTCATTGCCGATTTTGTTCGGCAATTTCGCATTAATAGTCGATCGTTTCGTTTATGTGCAATATTCAGAATATTTTCATTTGGTTCGCTATTATCTTCGCTTTCCTTTTGATGATAGTTCGATGCGCTGTCTGATTCGCCCGCCGTCGACAGGCATTGCAATGGATTTCTGTAGATATTTACATAATCGCTGGTATCATTATGATTATGATTGATGGCCGAACTTAAATGTGACACATCTTCGGTGGATTTGACGGAATCGTCTGTTTCATGCATGGCCATCGAAAATTGAATTAATCCATCGGCTCCGATGTTCAGTATTGGCGATTTTCGTGACGATAGTTGATAATCATTTGGATTGAGTGGACTTGAGCTAAGTGGATGCCGGTATTGATGTTCCGATGGCATATTATGGCCCAATGACGCCAACGGACACTCAATCGGCGGTGCACGTCGATGAGACATCTTGTTTTACTCTCGTATTAGTTCTGTAAAAAGTCGGAAGAATGAAAAGAAATTAGTGTTTATTTTATGCATTGGTTCACTGAATACCCTAAACTTTTACTTTGTTCTGTTTCAAAGGGCTCGCTCTCAGAAGAAGAAAAAACGCATAAATGTAAATGGCACTTGAAAGTTTCGTCGAATGTAATTCACAATGGACATGAGTTCGGAGTGTTTCATTTGCGGTTTGCTTTTCTTTGGGACTTCAAGTGTTCGCTCACGAAACAATCATTCTCAAATGATTAATTGACACAACGTAGTTCGAAAATGAAAAGAACGGATAAAAAATGATGACTTCAAATGAGAGCTTCGATTGTATCGTGATCCAGTGATTAAGTATAAAAACACACACACACTCGACGAATAACTTTTTGACTATAGGTTCAAATCTCACTTGATTTGTGAGCCGCTGTATATACTGTATATACAATGTGAAATGGTCATCGAAATTCAATCGATCTAAAAATTGAAATTCGCTTTGACGTCCGAACATTTCTCCAGCCAGAAACGAACTGACGTAAAAAACAGAAACAAAAAATTAGTAAGCTGATAGTTTCTAGGAACGGTGTGACGAAGAGGAGAAAAAAAGGTGAATGAATGATAAAGCAGAAGAATAAATGTGCGTGTAAACATCAAGTCAATTTAGAATAATAAATAATAAATTTTGAATTGGAATATCACAACGAAACAACAAAACATTTAATAAACACCGATCGCACCCGATGCATCGTCGCGATAAGTGAGTTCTATCCAGTGAGTGTGTATCGATCGGTTCGTTTCCACAATGCCACATGGAAATAACATGAAATTACATATCTTCAGTTGTCTTTATTTTGTTTTCATTTTAATATTTAAAATTTATATTTAAAGAGAAATGAGAAAGAGAGACAGAGAAAGAGTGAAAAGGTCTTTTTCGTTATGAATAAAGATGAATTGAAGCAGTGCGACAACGGCAACTTTTCGATGTGTTTAAACTCGTTTTTGAGACTCTCAAACCGAATGAAGAAAAAACGCAACATCTCTGCGGTATTTCTCTCTCTCTCTCTCTCTCTCTCTCTCTATCTCTCTCTCTCTCTCTCGTTTGACCGAAGCGATTAAAAAGCCTAGCTCTCAGTTGGATTAGTAAAAAAAAAGCAGCCATGGCACCGAACCGAAGATAGAAACAGCATCATACTTGAGTGCTAACAAGTTTTTTTTTCCATTCGCTTCGATGTGCTCTTTGCCAAGCACAAGTGTTAAAATTATACCAAATATCGAATGGTAATGAGACCGATTTGTGAACACCGTACTGATACACGCGCTTTGGTCGCACGCAGCATCGACCACATCAGAGTTTCTCTCCCTCTCTCACTCTCTCAATCTCATTCGTGCATTCGACTTAAGCTCGGAAAATATTGGTACGGTTTTAGCGAGTTTTGCATGCGAATTGGCGACACTGGACTCAAACACACGCAGATAGAAAGGGAGAGAAACAAATAACACATCGCTATAAATGGCTTTTGACCACGGTAGAAAATGCACGTAAAGTGCGAAGAGAGAACGCCAAACAGTAATGTGTCCAATAAAAAATTTAAATTTATTGAAAAAATGGCTCGGTGCGCGCTCGCATCAATATTATTTTTATTGGGAAATAATCGGATCCAAATGAGCATCCAATATCAGTGATGGAGTGAATATTTTTACGTGGCTGACTTGGTCATTTAGCTCATACATATCTTTCGCACTTTCTTCTTTATCCACCCATTCGTCCGCTTGTGTGCGCGCTGGCTGGCTAGTAAGCTCACTTCTCATCTCCATCACCGCACATCACCGCACATCACATCATTTGCTTGTGCATATTTTGCTTTTTTCTTCTTCTTCTCTCTTTCTCTATCTCTTTTATTTCTTTTCTGGAAATGTTATTGTCGTTCCTCGTTTCGTTTAAACTTCTTCTCATTTTTTATATTTTCTTTATTGGACAAAAAATAACACGCTAAGATAACCATAACTTATAGAGTTTTAAGAGAAAAACAACAACAACAACACCACCACCAACAACATCATCAAAATTAGTCATTCGGAAGAAGAAGAAAAAAAAAGTTCTACGAAAAAATAAATAAATGTTACTTTTGCAACACTGCGGTGCAGAGCGTAACAAACATTATTGGAATTCCGTTTGAAAAGTGACAAAATATTTTATCGTCACATGCAAATTGCTTGTGCTTTTATTCGTCTACTTTTTTGTCTACTTATTGTTTCGGTAAAATATCATTTTGTCCACGAACCATTTGCGTGCATTGTGAGTTGACGCGCATTTACCAAACACACACACAATTTATTGATTCCTCCAAATTTTGTCAGAAATTCTTTTGCTTTCGCTCGCTCACTCACTCGTGCGCTCATTCATACGCACACAATTTTTATTGATGAAATTCAAACGAAAGACAGATATACATTTAATTTTGTGGTCGCTTAAAATTCTCGTCTCTCTAAATATTACCGTTTCTGGGTGTGAAATCGTCATTAAGACCAACACGTTTGCGCATGTAAACTATATGGTCTCATGAAAAGATATTATTTATTCGACAACCACACAACGAAATAGTCATGGAGAGCGCGAGCAACACAAGAGACAAGAGAGAAAGACGGCAAGAACGAAATAATAAAAGAAATGGAAAAAAATGCGCTGCGCTTCAATTCAACTAAATATGAATAATAAAATAAACACAATTTAGAGTATAAAATGGATAATAAGAATGTTGCAATGAGATTCTTAATGAAGATTTATGGCCTGTTAAGGAATTGAGATGAGAGAATGCAACGCCCTATGATCCCCCGTACCGTATTCAGCTAAAACCGAACTACTCACTTTCTCACACCGAAATTATCTCTGTTCGCTTGCTACGCTATGTCTTGGTCGCTCTTGTTGTAACCATTTCCAGACATACTGAAAATGTTATGCATATTTCGACCGAAAACAATGCGAGTGGTCGCATTTCATGTGCCAAATCTACAGCGCAGAAGAAACGTGCACACGATACGATACGATACGACATGACTCGTTTTTAGGAATTTGCAGTTTTGTGTATTTGTTCTCATTTGTCTTTTGCGAGTGGAGAGAAGAAAATCTGTTGTTGATAAAACCGAAAATTCCATTGAAACCAGTTCAGTGTTCAGGAGTGAGCGTATGAAAAGTGCGTGTTTTTTTTCAAGCGATTACATCAAAATGGACCAGTTGTTGACGATTCTTTTGCGCTCCCTCTCTCGCTCGCTCAGTTCATTTCGAGTGTGCATTGAAGTATTTTGATATGACAACGAGACATTAAACCCACTATCTGTCCGCTATTGCTTGCGGATTAAATACGATTACATACAAACCGACTTGTAATAATTAAATGCGCTGATTTATGAGGCTTTTCTATTCTTTGCCCACTGTCCATTTTTCTGGCACGAAATGCAAATCCAAAACCATTTAATTCCATGCAACACACACACATACTTTGCATATTTATTCGTGCGCTGTTGTGCGACAACGAAAGCGAAAATATTTGCTCATAATTCGCAATGCTCTCAATATGCCAGATGTGGTGAGCCTGGCTATACAGACACGACTATTCAGACGCTTAATCTCTTGGAATGAAACTTGTCGAGGTTGTGAGTCGGCTTTCAGCAAATATTGGTATTTTGCCTCTATTTTCCTATTCTGGTCCATTCACTCATTTTTAGAAATCGACAGCTCGTTCATTAATCTTGCTCTGAAATCGCTTTTTTTAGTCAGCGGTTTCGAATGTTTCCGTTTAATGCCACCATTTAATTTTATCGATGGTGAAAATGAGTTTGATTTGAAAGGGTTTTTTTTTCTTTTCTTGCTCTCTCTCTCCCTCCCTCTCTATCTCTTTATTTCAATTTTACGAAAGCTCGAAAGGTTACGATTTTATTTCTAACTCGTAAATGTAATAATCACTATAAAAATGGAAGCATAAACACTAATCTCATGGTGGCACTTACATCTCACACAAAATGAACATAAATCAATGTGGTATTTTTTCGGTATTTCATAGATAAGGTCGTCATTTAACACAATGGTAATTTGAACTCAACCCAGCTAATGATGGTGTGATTTTGAGGTGAGATTAAATGACGGCGAGAATGAAAAGTAAAAGGACATTCCAGAGAAGAAGAAGAAGAAGAAAAAATGGGAAAATAATCGAGCGATCCAGGTAAGAAATAAAAAATCACCTCCATCCCATTCATCGAGAGCAACAAGAAAAATGAGACGAAAAGGGAAACCATAGCATGTCAAGAAAAAAAATCAATTCGGTGCATACGTGCACGAATGCAATCCAAACATCACATCAACATTTGGGGAATTTTCCTTTTCGGTTGTTATGCCGCATTTAATTTCATTTTAATTTTCTATAAATTTCAACATCGATCGAAATAAACAATAAATATCAAATAAGTGTTCCGTATGCATGGCCACGACAGTAAGGTAGAAGTAGAAGAAAAAATGGAGAGAGAGAGAGAGAGAAAACCCATAGACATATAGCAGTCACGATCAGATTTGAGAGAATAGGCAACAAAAAGTGAAATGTTACACGAGATATAACATTGATGGCTGACATTATTCCGTGACAGACACATGCATTGGGATTGAAAACGATTTGGCTTAGCCGCCAGCTCTCTGTTGAAAAGTTGACGTTATTCTCCTTTTATTGTTGATTGTGTCCATCATGTTCGTTCGCCTAGGAATACACACAATCGCATAGATTCAGTGTGTGGCTTACGAACGAGTTACCAAAATAAACTCCGAATAAAAGCTTCATAAAAAAAGTAACGTTTTTTTTTCCTTATTCTTCGGTTGGTCGTCGACGACGACGTCTCCGTTGCTGTTATTATTGTTGTTGTTTTTGTCATCGTCGTCTAAAGAGAAAGAAATTTACTACAACCAACACACGCAACGTTTTCAGGCATTTTTTATTTATGTGCGTTTCATTTAGTGGAACGCAAAAGGCAAACAAGAAGTGTTGTGTAAGGAATGATTTCATAAAGAATATAGATGTGTGTATATGCGGACACAGAAACTACAAAATCTGAGTACTAACAAACAAAATCGTAAATACGGTAAATACTAAATCTAAATTCGATGCGAACAACGTGAACGTAAAATGGTGGAAATGCGAGAAAAGACGAAGCATTGAAATATGATAACAACGATGGCAAAACGTCGACCGACACCGAAACCGAACCAAAACCAAACCACAAAGGGGGCCTGCAAACGTGGATGTGACTACATTTTATACGGTACTTCAAATTACCACAGATTGTGTGAATGAATGAGCGGGCGAGCCAAAGCCAAGTCTATGCAATGACGACGACAACAACAACAAAATTATTCACAATAACATAAAACCCAGGCAACAATGACAACGCCATCACAAAAACCCAATCTCTGGAGCCAGCCAAATAAGTGGTAACTACTTCATAGATCATGATTATGTATATTACACATCCATTGTGTATGGGCCCAACAACGTTCACATCGCGCGCGCAAACACCACGAAAAATGAAACAAATTCAATTGATTTCTTTTCGAATTGGGAGAAGAATGAACGAAAAAAAAGAAGCGGACGGTTTTTTTTTATTTTGTGGTTTTATGAACAGCTTTTGTTTGTTCGTTTTTAATTCCGAATGAGACACGAGAAAGAGTTGATTTTGGATTTGGTCAATGATTTCATTATTTGTGAATTTCCTTTGCGATGCAAAATGTGGTGTTGTTGTGCCATTACCATTGTCGCTTGTCGTTTCGGTTCTTTTTTTTCTACATATACATATATTCGAAATGTGTACGGAATGTAATAAAAATGTTGTTCAATGCTTACTTCACTTCATAAATTTAAAGACAGTTCCACCGCTTTTCTGATGCCTTCTTTTTTCTTGCCTCTCCCTGTCGCTGTGTCTCGGCTGTTTTTGCATTTACTCTTAGCCACTCCAACCGATGACCGATACCGACGATAACACGGATGGCTGCGACACCAATTTTCGACAAATTGAATGGAAATATTTTTGCGGCCGCCGTTCGTTTTATTTTTATTTTATCTTTTTTCGTTTGCTTTTATTCAATTCCCAATCCGATTTGGTTAAATGTGCAACGGAATTTCATATGCAAATTAATCGAACAGAGTCACACACACACACTTCCACTATGTAAAATTCTTTCTTTGACGCGCACTCGCTATTGACTTTTCTGTCTTGCGAGAGAGAGAATTCAAGAGAAAAAAAAAGAAAAACGGGGCACACTGTCGGAGACTCCACGCACCACACTCTCAAATCGATATTGATTCATTCAGGTTCTTTTGTCGTTCAATTCTTTCACTCACACTTTAGATTGGTTGCGATTCCGGCTTCACTACAATTTTCTTTTCCCATGTACGTAGATATTATTGATTCGACCGCACAAATCTGTGACGAAACACCATAAAATTCACGATTTTATGCCAAACACACGCAGCAACCGTAATTGTAATGAAACACTTCGAAGCGATAAAATGAAAATAGTTTTTCGTTATGTTGAATGGGCTAGCAAAAATGTCTTGTTTATCTTAGCTTAGCTTAGCAGCAGCAGCAGCAACAGCCGTACAATACACACAGCATATTCACATTTTATTCGTCTATGTGCGCGATCATTCGACGAGTGGACGAAGGTGACGATGACGACGACGACGATAAAAGCGATCAAACGACATGCATCGGCATCGACAATATTTTTCTGTATGAATTGTGTACACGGTGTGTGTGTGCTCCGTGTACTCGGTCGTTCCACACGCTCTCTCTCTCTCTCTCTGTTGCTCTCTATCTCGGTTGGTACGTTGTGCAATAACACATACCAAAATCCAAAAACCATTTAAAACCACTGAAAATGCATTTTCATATCGCTTGGCACACACGCTGTGGCATTGATCGTTCCCACTTCATCCAATTGCGGTGCACTGTTGGCCGTCTCTTTTCCTTTCGGGAAATAATGAATACGTACAAGTACAATGGCCTATCGAGTACACAAATCGCGAATGCACGCGCGCGCGCACACACCGCACATGAACGACGAAGTGAAAACAAAACAGATGAATTGAAGAGAAAAAAAAATATGTGTATATATACGACACATAGCACACACTGTACACACAACACGATGATGATGACGACGACGACTCTGCGATGAAGAAGGGAAAATGATGCATCCAAGACAAAACTCGGCGTAGCACAGCGAATGCACAGCGCGACCAGCCACACGGCTAATATGACTCCAGTATAAACGTCGTTTATATATTTTATATGTATATTTTTATTAAAATAATAAATTGTAATAATAACACAAATACATGTAGCAAATCGCACGATCACTCAACTCTTCGTTCACTTGGATTTTCTTCAATGTTTTTTCTTCTTTCCTGTCTCTCTCTCTCTCTTCTTTCATTGCATTATTATTTCTGCGTAAAAATGAACAACACACAGTGTCTGTTTTTATATATATTTTTTTTTTCTTCTCCTTCTTTATTTTGTTTTTCTACATTATTTTCCTTTTATTCTTTTGTTTGGGAGAAGAGTCTCTGTCTCGCATCGATCGCTGATCTTTAACTTAACTTCACATATTTTAAACACTATTTACATGGTACATTGCAGATGAGCAAGCAGGCAAAAGTAGCAGAAGTAACCACTTCGCGTAAGCATCGTGCACATTCAGCTGTTGTTGTTGTTGTTGTCGTCGTCGTAGTCGCTACTATTTCATTAAATTGTTCGCCGTGGTGAGCAGCAGTGAGAGAGCTCACAGTTGCAGTGTGCAATCGTTGTTTTTTTTCTGTTGCCTTTTTCGCCTCTTGCTCTCTTTCTGCAGCCAACAACGAAAACGCAGGAAATAAATGCAAGCGAGAGAGAGATATATGCCAATATAGAAAAATATATATCCACGACAAATAAATGACGATGAAACGAATAAGAAGAATGAGCCCACGACACGAATAATGAAGCACAGAGAAAAGAGAATACTCCAAAACTTTACTCCGTACTTGTTATTTTTTGTTGTGCACTGTGTAGCGGTAGCCAAAACGACAGCAGCAGCAGCAAACGATGCGATGGAGAGGAATAAAAAATATACAGCACTCAATCGCCTCAGGTCTCCGTTCGAACTGAATATTTTTCTTGTGAACATGAGTTCTTTGGTCTCAGCACGATCTCGAATTCCGATCGGTGAGCTGGTGTGCGTGTGCGTGTACGGTCTTATGTCAGCATGTGTTGGCCTACGTGTATGTGTGTGTGTGTGAGTGTAAATGATCAAATGCATTTTTCATGGTATCACACTAGAGTGCAAAGAGAAAGACGAGAACGAACGTACACACAAACACTGTCATCGTACGGTTTTAATGGTTCAAGAGAAGAGGTGAGATCGACAGCACACTGCAACCGACCCGCACCAAAATACACACGATCATTCCCATGCGAGCACGATGGGAATGAGCGCTCTGTGAACGTTATTCGTGTATGTGTGTTATAACCATTACAACAAGAGCATCAATTTCACCAACAAGAACAAGCAGCCGAAATAAGGCGAACGTTGTGCAAGAGCCACCGAATAAGCGAGAATGAATGTGGCACAAAAGCAAATCATCGTTTTGTGTGTATACAAGTGGAGCCACAGCACGTAAGCAGCAATCATCGTCACACAAAGAATCGAGCATATTTCCAAATGTTGTGTGCTGCGCGGTGATGTGGTCCGTTGTCGTCGTCGTCGTCGTCATCATCGTCATCGTTGTCGTCGCTAGATCGCGCATACATGCTCTTGTGATTGAGGTGTGCGCTTGTCTGTCGGTCCTTTCTATTCTATTTGTTGTATTACATTATGCCTTTCGTTCACATTTTCTTTCTCTCTTTCGTTTGTTCGTTTGTTCGTCGTTCGATGCGTTTTTCTTTCTCTCTCTTTCTCTCGAAAATGCACAATGTGATTGTGTACCGTTTATCAAAATATGCCAAGAATGTTTGTCACACAACCGAACAAAACCCGAACCCAACAATCAGGTTGATTTTTTAATTACTGGCCGCGTGTGTGTTGAAAGCGATTTCTTGGAATGGAAGTCAGTTGCATATTGTGTGTGAGTGCGCCTTTATCATGCTATCTATGTTATACATTCACTGTGTTCGGAATGGAAAGGATCGGACGAATTGAAAGCCAAAATTAACCGGATTTCATGCATTTAACAAATGAAACATTTTTAATTACTTCATGCATCATGCTTAATGCTCTTCTTGTCTACCTAATCGCGGATCCTTTGAAATCGACTGCTTTTTCGGAATTCGTTTTTGATTTTATTCGTTCCAACAAAATCGTTGATCCTTTGAATCTTTGCAACCTTTTCAACTTGACCGAATTAATTTCTCATTCAAACACGACAATAGCCTGACGGTGATGGGATTTATTTAAGACTACTTTTGTGTTCTTTTGCATACAATTAATGGATTTATTCGTTCACAAAATGCCATCCATCGTTTCCTCTGTTATCAATTCGGTTGACACTGGTAGAAATTGTTCAATTTGTAGTCAATTCCCATTTAATCGCCACTGAATGAGTTTCAATCGTAGTAATTTCATCGTTCAGTGTTCACATCCGCATGCTCAATGAGCAACATAAAGTCCTTTTTATGGCATTTTTCCGAGTATCTTTCGGTTTTATTTGTGTGCTGGTTTGTTTGATGAGTCAATATTAGCTCTGCGGAAAGTATTGGTCGTTCAATGGAACAGAAAATAAGAACCAAAGGAAATGAATAAAATAGCCACAATCCACGACACACCAGCGCACAAGTGTAATTACATTCCTTTTTTTCCCTCTAACTCTCTATTGATTTAATGGGTTTTCAAGGAAAAAGTAGGAGAGTCGGCTTCGAGCGATTTTCAACTTCAAATATTTGAGGAATGCTTGTAAACCGCTCACAGACTGCATTACAGATACGACACAGCACATTTTTTCCACTGAACACCGAGCGGAAAAAAACAACGCAAACAAAATCGGTCGTTAAATTCAAAGAACCAAAGTCAAAAACGTGTGAATTATTGAAATTGAACAAAAGAGCCTAACGGAACATCGTTTTTTTTTAATTTTCGGGGCGACATGCGTTTGTATCATCATTTTCACATTATCACAACCAACAACAACAATAACACCACCCAAACAAAATAACAATATCTCAAATGTTGGGAAGAAAATTGCGATTGACGATGATGCATCAGAAGAAGCGATTTAAATGTTAATTTTAAACGTTGATCGCATTTCAATCGCAACAAAACGAAGAAGAAGAAAGAAAAAAACTTCAAGCTAACCCAATCATTTCATCCATCTCTAATGTGATTTGCACGACGAGAGAAAGAAAAGGGCATATCTACTCTATAATAGTGGCTGCGAGCTAAGTGAAAATAAATCATATTACATGAAATTGATGAGGAAACCTTGAAATCGTGAAGGAGAGAAAATGTGTGTGTGTGTGCGTCGCAGCGCTACTTTTAGCATTCTTGCAGCGATTTCCATGGCGATTTTTCGTTGTTTTTAATTTTTGTGTGCGATGCACGCGGCCACATAATTTGTGGCTGTTAACACGGGGAAAATGGTATAAACGTGAGTTGAAATTGTACAATGTGAAATGTGTGTTGGATACATGGCATTTTTATATATATTGTGTATCGATTCGATGGGATTCGATGCGTACATGAGATGAGTGAGCGGGCGAATAAGCGAGCCCAGCCATCCAGCGAGCGAACAAACGAAGGAATGAATCAAGCAGCGAACGAGAGAGATTTGTTGCTGCTTCTCAGTAAGCGCTATTGCATTTTATCCGATTGATGAGAATCACCCATCTCTCTCAATGTGCAATTTCTTCCAGTAGATATGTATGTTATATATCGCGCATTTTTTCGCTTTTCATACCTGGAGCGGCATCATCATCAGCAACAGCAGCAGCAAGAGAAACCAACGACAACAGCAGCAGAAGCAGCAATAGTAGCATGTATACACGATATCTCTACACGTTGCTGCGTAACATAATTATTGTATGCATTTTGTTTACCATTTTTGCTGTTGCCGTTTTCAGCGCGATTCGGTTCGCTCATTATTTTCTCACTCGATGCACAATTGTGAAAATTGTGCACAAGATATGTTCTATGTGCATGTTGCTTTTTTTCACTTAAAGACCTATTCTTACAAAATGGTTCGCCATTGTGTGTGTGCCACTGCCAGCGCACAGCGCACAAGAACAACCAGCATCTTTCATTGTTTTCAGATCATATGATTTGTTCGTTTCATTTTCGAAACAATAGAATATTGATTGGAAGCAATTATCTCGAATGATTTTTGTCATGCGCTCGAATTCTGATTGACTCTCAAAATAGACAAGAGTTTCCGTTAGTTAAAATGAAAATTGGCAATGGTGACAAGTGTTGTTTTGTGACACGTTTTGCTCAAGCTACGTGCTGTGCTGTTGCTGAGTTCGTTGGCCGTTCTTTTTGCGTTCTCTCCGGAGTCTTTTTTTTCTTCAAATATTATCGGTAAATATGTCAAAATGCACTTTTATACGATTTAATGGCCGATTTGTGGCTATTGGCCATTTAAAATTACAGCTTCAAGCCGAGTGTGCAAGATGCGAAACAGATATAATTTCTTTGAAATAAAAAAAAAAAAATTGGTCGCTGTGCAGATTGAAGCAAGTGATATGCTGACGCCTAAGCCATTTGCTAAACTGTTTGCTTTGGTAATTTTCTTTGCTCAATGAAAGAAGAAAAAAAAAAGAGATCTGTATATATCGAGATGCATTTAGTCGCGTACGTATTCGCGCATTGATTTATCTCATTTCCAAGTAAAACGATTTCACAAGAATATATGTATCGACGGCCACAGCATTCACAACGACAAAACGAAAATGGCTTTTAGAGACCAAGATCCCCTGACGCGTTGGAATTGTCAGCAGGAATGTTGATTGCCAATGATTTTTTGATGTATCTGTAGCAAGTGAGCGAGACAGAGAGCGAGCGCAAAAGTGAGGCGGCTGCTGCTGCTGTTGTCGCCGCTGCTTCCATCCACTGAGCTGGAAATGAGAATGAACGACACTCAGGCATCAATACCGCTGCTGCTGTTGCTGCATAGTAATATGTCATCAATTAGTGGCCGCTTGTTCTTGTCGCTTTGATTCCATTCTCTGAATGGCTGTTGGCCATTTTCGTGAGAGTGATGTGCTGCACCGTGCAATTCGAATGCTTCGCGAATACCGCAAAGAAGCGAATAAATTACGAAACATATGTAATTCTTAACATAACGAACTCACAATCGCAATTCATATTATCTGTGTGTCGTTTCAAGTGCCTCTCCGTCAATGTCACACGCACTGCAATCCGCAATTGCGATTCCGAACCGTTGCTCTGACCAAACGTTCAATTCGATATCTCGTGTCACTGTGATGCCGATGAGTTTGGATTTGTTTTTTTTTTTTTTGGTGAATTGTCAAAGGAGAGCTTGATTCATGCACCATATGTAGAGCACAAAGTTAGCCATCACTGGCTATTTGGCTCGCACACTGTCGAACATTCGAATATATATTGACCGAAAGGCCATAATAGTATTTGTAAGCAAACTCGTATGAATGCTAAAGGGGCGAAAGGACTCAAACGGAACAATGTTTCAACAAAGAAAATCATTTCATTTATTAAGCTGTCAAAAATACAAATAACATTTTTGAGATTTTTATTCACTTCCATTTGAAAATGGTATGAGAAAAAAAATTCAACCGAAAACATTCACATTTCTACTACTTATAGAGAAATATGCACGTTTTGTCGTTTTCCCATCGGAGAATTTCTTGTACATTTCTGTCTGATTGAGGAATTGTGGAAATGCATGTGTTTTTTTTTTCTCTCCAACCAAACAATATGTTATCTAAACAATTTCGCAGAAATCCGATATAAATCTTTTGCTCTGTTGTGTTTCCTGGCATCTTTGAATGTAAACATTATCTCAAAATGTTTGAATGTCTGCATAAGTTTGGCGTCGGTGTGTACGAGTTTCTGTAGTTTGGGGAAATTGACTTAGCCTTTGCTCAATATTCGAAATTGATGCAATTTGTCGAGTAAGAGAGTTTGAATCGAATTTCTCATCGGGGGAAATGGAATAGAGCAGTTGTTGAATTAAAGTTGATTTGTATATGGTTTTTGGAATTGTAAACAAGCACAACTACATTTAGACTCCTTCGTGCTCAACTTCGATGATTTATCTCGAACGAAATCTCTAAACAGCATGGAAACGCGAACTAAAACAGCGCCGACCAACTTTTGATACTCTTGAACCTTTTGCATTCGAATTTGATTTGTAGTAAAACTATTTAATGTGCGCTCGATTGAGAGAGAAATGCGCGCGTACACACACCAACGGCTCTCTCGTCGCGTGTGCCAACTTTTCCCTGGAAGCCACAGCAAACACGGAATTAAAATGTAAATAGTCTATTGATTTGTGTGTAACTTTAAAAATAGATCTACTTTTGCGTTCACAGTATGTGATGCATGTGTGCTGTTATCAATAATTTAACTCGGTTAGATACTATAATTCAGTGATAAAAATGATGATTGGCCTATTACATGCTCGCATATTGCTGCTTCAATCTATTTTTAGGTTGTGAGTGTGGGTTTTGATGTTGTAAAACATTCAAGTGAAAACCTATTCCAACCGAACCGTATTGCTCTGAGATAAGAAACTCGGTTCTAAAACGATTCATAATATTTTTTTCTGTCATTTTTCACAACACACCGTTGTAAGGAGGCACCGAAGAACAATTCAGCCAACGCAGAAAAAACTAGACCATTCGTCTACCATTCAACGGCTTTTGAATTTAATTTTATTTCAAAAACACCTGTTCGAATTCTCCGGTTCGGTTTCTACCCGAATCATGCCGAAAACAAAGGAAAAAGTGGTTTTCTCTTTCTACAAAAAAAGGATACACTTTAGTTCCCACAACATATCAGAATATTTGACATTTTTATTATTTTATTCATGGAATTCACGCTTCGCGTATGAACCCGTTCCAAAGATTTTCAGAGATTGAGATTTTTTGTTCAGCCATCTTTCGAAACAAAACAAAAAACAAATAAGCAAATTCAGATTTGATGAGATTCGAAGGGAAAAAAGAGAAGCTCCGCAACTGCCTTGTCGCTACTGCCTTGTCGCTGATGTCATCCAATTTTCATTGGCAGTAAGTCAATGGTTTCCGTTGAACAATGATGTATGCTCCAGATCACCTTATCCCGAATACCCTCACACACACACCAACTTCACATTACATTTTTGGATACAAAACAAAACAAAGGCTGTATTATAGGTCCATAATATTCACGGGTTCACGACTTTATCGTTGTCGTTACAATGTAATTCTCAAATAGAATTTCATACCTTTTGTTTACTCGTGCTTCGTGAGCACCATTTGCGATGCAAAATAAATACATTTGCTTTTCCCATCATTTCATCCGATGAACGAAAAAAAACGGTTCCGAGTGAAAAAGTAGCAGCAAAGTACGGATTTTCGGTAGGTGTATGTGTGTATGTAGTCAAGGGAAATCAATTGCGTATGCAGAAACAAAAAGTTTGTATGCAAAGTATGCAAACAACATCAGCGAAACCTCAACGCCGGGAAAGTCACCGTGTGGTGTTGAAGCTTCGTTCGAAAAGTCATTTTTCTTTTATTTTTATCTTCAAGCTTAAGAAGTATAGAGAAAAATATGTGAATAACGGTGTCTATATTTTCCGCTGAATCGCAAGTTGGTCCGCAAGACTATGTCTTAAGCGGGTACATTAGCCTGCTCCAAAAAAAAAA
>NW_022595244.1:14864765-14959578 GCF_009176505.1 Sitodiplosis mosellana | reverse complement strand
AACTAATTTTCACTTACAAACAGACAAATGAAAAAAATCGCCCGAACGTTATTATTTTTATGTGACCATCTGAGATGGTCCATCTCATGCTGACGACGGTTAGAGGGTGTTCATACTTGAACAGCTGGATGCGACATAGAGGCAGACGCCTACTAATAATTTTCACCAAAATGATGTAATAAACCATTTATTTCAAGCCTAGAAGTAAAATGAAACCAAACGAAAGAAATAATGCAAAAGAAAAGAGAACCATTACTCCTGGGAAATGTCGTTCTAATGCCATTATGAGGTCATTTGCAATTTAGTGCCAAGTCAACATATTTTGAAACGCTATTTAAACTTAAAGCAGGATTTGGCGTAGACGAAAGCAAAGCAAAATGAAAACGTCGAAAAGTTCACAACACAAATTCAATCATGCTTATAGGGCTAAGTACTAAGTCCATTCGATTGTGTCAGTTCCGAGTGACACTCTCTTTCGGTCGGTTATTCGATGGCAATTTGTTGAGTGGTTATTTTATGATGCTTGTTGATTATCTTTGATTTGTGCTTTTGGGTGGTCTTCGATTGATAAGAACAAATTTGGCAAAAAATGGCCCATTAAATCAACCACAGACCCTGATTTCGGGAGATTTTTAGCCAAAAGCGGAACGATATGATAAGCATTTTGCCTATCGCCATTTAAATGGTTGCGAAAGTAAAAATAATTTGCAGTGTGGTTCATTTGCTGATAATAGAGCCAAAGAGGAGGATTTATTTTTTCAAAGTAAATGAGAATTGGCTTACTCTCTTATTGACTAGGTCATGGGACCAAACATTGACACACGCAATGATGTTTTCGTTGTATTTTATAGGCATTCCTGTATCGAGACAAATGAAAACGAAATGCGGGAGAGGAAGATCCATTGAAATCGGCTGTGTCATTTAATGCTTGCTGTACATCCAATTTCTTTACGGCCTTCAAGACACATTCCTAATAATAGATTCGAAGGCCTGTAATAATCAAATGTTTTCAGACGAGATAGGCATAATATGCGTGGAACAGGTGACTGCACAGTGCACACAAAGTGTAATGAAGTGGCTCGGTGGAATATTGAGTCTGTGCATAATATGAATAGAACACAGCGTAGTCGATTTAACATTATGACCAAATGTAATAATGTATGAGAAAGTCAAATTATGTTCGGAGAGCAAAGAATTCTGCTTCTGCTGCTGCTTCTGCTGCGATGATAACGGAATGCGAATTCTATTCCGGGAAATATCGTTTGACGCACTGACTGCTGAAGTATACTTGGTTTGGTAATTTTGCGCGTTGTGCACATAAGAATAATAGCGATTCGGTAATAAAATGCGCATATATTTCATTCGATACACATAACCATTTGTGTACGTTTACATACTAACTAATCGGAAATGCACCCTCTTTTATTACACGAATCGTCTTTTAAACAGATGCTAACAACTCTAATGGATTCTTCCGCGATTGTACTACCGGTTCGATTCACACACACACACACACACACAGAGAGAGAGAGAGAGAGAGAGAGAGAGAGAGAGAGAGTAACTAAAAACATTTTGACGGATTAAATTCAACACCAATAGACACCATACATATCCGATCCATAATTTGGTAAAGTGCCAAATATCACACTTTGTGGCTTCTATCTGTGGCTGTATCGATTGAAATAAAAAAAAACGATAAAATGAAGATTGATGAATTTCAACTTGTGCTTTTGAGCGGCGCGAGATAGCGGTAGCGCCTAATTAGACAGCGTGGTTGATTGTCAGAACTACATGACATTCTGTCAACGTTCCTCAATTCAGCTTCTTTAGGTACTCTGTGTAAATGTGTTTTTTATTTTAATAAACATCCAAACAATTTTTTTCAATAATGATCATTATGGTTCGAACCAAAACGATATATTCGATGTTGCTTAACATACTTCACTTGCGTTTTGGGGAAAATGTGTGAAAATTTTAAAACTTACTTGAAGAATGAAATATTTTCCAAAAAAGTACCAAATTCATGTTCACAAAATTCAATTTTGCAATATCGTTTTGTGGGCATTTTCATAAAAATATAATTTATTCAATAACGAAAGAGAATATAAATGTGTAACAAGCACGTTGTGTGTGACACTTATAACTTACGTACTATTGCGAAATAGTTTGAACTACTAAATGTCAAATATTTAAATTCGCGCCGCTGAATAGTTGCTAAATATACCTCAGATCCTATTTAGTCGCTACCGCTATTCACTGTCACGTCAAATACATTGGTTCTTATGGGAGAGAAGCACAGGTTGATGAATTTCGAATTCAGCCCTTCTGATCATGAAAATAGTAAACAATACAGCGGCACCTGGGGACTAAGTGCAACGTGTTTAATTACAACGTTTGAATTACACAGACGCACTTACACAGACGCATACTTGTTACAGCAAACTATGTGCATGATTCTCTATTTCTTCAACCAGTCGCCAGGTGCCGCTCTAGGGGCATTTCTCACACAAAAAATTTGAGCAAATATGCAAAAATGTCTATTATTTCTTCTTTTTTATTGAAATTGTAAGAAAATGTACTGAAATGACGATATTATTCGAATAAAAGTGTTCTAGAAGTAGGTTTTAGTGGATCTCAAGGATCGTTCAGAACTGCTCCCGATTCTGGAAGTGGGTTTTGGTGGACCCTCAGGATGGACCAGATCCGGTTTGACAATGCCCTGGCCCATTCTGAAGATCCACTTCCAGAACCGGGAGCAGTTCTGAACAATCCTTGAGATCCACCAAAACCCACTTCCAGAACACAATTTCAGTGTAGATGAACATTTATTTACACGAATTGATAAAAATTGATCGAATCGGACCGAACGGAAGAAATTTTTCAAAATTTATAAGAATTCATTCATTCTTTTCGTGAGAAATGCCCCTAGGTGTCGCTTTATTGTTCTTGTTTGACGTTTCCCATCTATTTGTACAGACGATCAGAGAGGCTGTTCGAATTCATAATTAAGGCAGAATATGAGTGCACGAATTGCCCATCAACAAAATCGAATTACCACAGACACACACAGAGAAAGAGAAAGAGAGAGATGAGAAAAAGAGAGATGAGAGAGAGAGAGATGAAAGAGTGCGAAAAAGTTCGCGAATGAAACACGCAGCCATAAAAATGATAAGTATGCCATAAAAGCTTGGAATGGTTACTTGTAGCAACAACAGCAAGAACACATGACTGGTAAACAATAAAAGAGCTTGTTGGAAACTCAAAATCGTAGCTGTTAAAATTGCAAGCAACAAGGGTTCCTAGACAGCTCTGACTTGGATTAAGTGAATTGAACTTGGGAAATTAAAAGAAAAACTTTATAAAATAGTTAAAAAAAACTAATTACGCACTTGGTGAGAACTAATTACACTTTCAGTGGTATCATGTCAATGTCTTGATTTTTTTCCACGTTTTGTTCAAACATACGTTAACCGATTGCTCAGCATCTCAGAATTTCGTATCTGCGGATATATCCGAGCATATCGACGACGCAAGTCACTAAGCTACATCGAAGCTACATCGACTACACATAATGCGACAACATAGAGGGCAGTGTTTGTGTGTAGTCGATGTAGCTGTGCACATCAACGCACGCCACTTATACAGTGACTTGCGTCGTCGATATGCTCGGATATATCCGCAGATACGGAATGCTGAGATGCTGCGCCAACAGTAAACGTATGTTTGGTTTTGTTTCAATTCCAGGGCCGTTGTGCTGCCATCAATGAATGCGACAACCAGTATGCGACAGTACAGTATTATACAGTTTCCCATCGTTTTTGATTGTCTATTTGAATTTCTATAAGCCTATTAATTGTGACCGCTGCTAGCAATCCAGTATGGTCATAAAATTGATTGCATTACTTTTGTCACTTGCCAAATTAATTTCAATGATTTTTTTTGTGATTTTTCCATGTTCCGCTGTTATATGAGCCAATTCATATTTATTCGGATAATTTTAATTTGTAAAATTACGCAAATGATTCTTAGTACATGTATCATCACAGCCATACCAATTAATATACAGTAACACCATTCATTTTTTTATCAACTTATCCGATTCAATGATATTCATAAAACTTACGTTGTGATTCAACAATTTCGCTTTGAAAAAGTTTTTTTTTATTCATGTTTTAATATTGTGGCAATGGAAGTCAATTATCACGGACATACACATCATTTCGTCCACGAGCAGTACATAGTTGCTGTGAATCCAATAAACCGTTGCGCATAAAAGCACACGAATCAAGAGTTAATCAAGCGGTTTCGGTTTCATTCATCAAATTGTGGGAAATGGTTTCGAATACGGGACTAACGCGTCTTTGCTGCGTATCCTATTTGTGAAGCGTATGCAGTGATGAATCTCCCATATTTCTTTCCATTGAATTTGTGCAAATAAATTAGTTTTCGTCAATTACAAAGTTTCATTGGTTCTCCGGAACGTCCACTAGTGATAATTTGATTAATTTTTCATGGATGCATCTGGCAACGGGAAACATGCTCAGTGGACTGAATTCGAGCGAAGTAATTGAAATAACTGAAATTATGCGCTCAATTTTCGGGCAACCATCCAAAGTAGAATGCTTCAACATTTGCGGCATAGTCTACTCAATTTTTTAATGCGTCGAAAACCCAATTCAAAACTGTTATGTTGAAAGCGTTTTTTAGTCTACTCCAACAAAACATCATAACGCATACATTAAAGCCTGTAACATGTGATTTAATTTGCGTAAAATATTTTGTCATCGGTATTGCTTTGCATCAAATCATGTTCAGCCCATAAATTTGCACCTGCTCCACATCGATAAATTTTTTTTTCTTCTTCGAAACATCATAATCATTTTTTGTCATCTGACATTAGCAGTAAATTCAAATTACGTTGAACAAGCGAACGCTATAAGAAAATGTTGGAATCGAGATTTTAATAGAAATTGATTCGACTATTCAGATGTGCACACGCGAGTCGCGTTGATCCTTTTAAACATATCCAATAAATATTGTCAAAGACGATGCGCAATATGCACGTCATTTGTGTCTCGTAGCTCGTTTTTCCAGACGGAGAAATTTAGTTTAATCAAATTCACCTATGTGATCACATTTCGATGCAAAGAAGTATTCAAGAATTTTCCTTTCATTTCGCACAAGTCGCATATGTTCTACGTAGGAAAATCCAATAATTCACCATCTGCCTCTCTGTCTGTACCAGAGAGTTAGATGTGAAATCCAGCACAAAGCGGGAAAATTGAATGTAGGCGAACCAATTAAATCTAATGTCATTCGATTCATAAATAAATGCATTCACCAAACTTCGGTTCGAAATTACTTGCAGAAGTTGGAAAAGTTTTCAGAGTCAACCACGGTCAAATGCGTGACTGTGTGTGTGTGTCTCGCATTCATTGTGCTAAAAATGTGTGCCAAAGTTGTGATGTGAAATTGCAATCAAGTGATCTAATAAGTTTATGGGGTGTGAAAAGAAATACGTATTTATATGGGAGGGATCCCAGTAATTGTAGTTTATGGTCAAAATATTGTGTGTTATTAGGTTGATTTACAGCCAGACTGATACGGTGTGTGTGAGTGTGTGTGTTAATTTATTTGGTGCGCATTCGCTTTCAACCACAGCCAAGCGACAGTGCAGAACGATGAACGGTGAGACCATGTGGATTCATTCATTTATCAGCAAAAGAGTCGTTAAAAGCCGTTTGAAAGTTTTTATCGCACGTGTATTTGATTAGTTTGTGACGACGGCATTTTTATTCACTTAGGCTCATCGTGTTCGGCTTAAATAATATCATTTTATGGCTACGCAATAAGAATTGCACTAAATTCTCAAGCAATTAATTAAGACGCATTGATGAAACCCTACATTCAGGGTCATTTATCAGCCCACCAATAGCGCATTAAAGCAAGTGCATTACACCTTGCAAATTACCTGACGCATCGAAATCGCATAAAATGATGGGTACATTTAGGATAATGCCTGCGATGCGATCAGAATATTAATGCTTGCGCATCATTAATCAGAGATGAAATGCGCTTTGGGTGCTTTGAAGCGAGGGAAAAAACATCCTATTTCTATCGATATTCTGCTTAACAGCTCATTTATCGCATTCAAAAATCGGTGTGAACAGGCTAAAGGCTGAATTGAGTATGATTTGCCTTTCAAATTGGTTTCCGTCACAGTTCACTCATTTTCAATCGACTTGCTCTCTGTCGTCGCAGTAAATCGCTTTATCCTAAAGTGTAAATTGAGCCGTCATTCGCATTCGCGAAATGCCACATGCATGGGAAAGTGGGTTAAAAGGCAATACCAGGAATGAACATGAAGAGTCTCAAATGCGATTAATTGCTTGACGAAATTTCCCTTGACAGTTTATTCCATCGCATGCTTTCCTGGAATTGTCTGTGTATGTCTACATGTGAGGGAGTGAATGAGTACGGCGTGCGGTGAATCCATAAAAGGATCCTCATGTATATATGCTGTTTAAAAGCGCAACAACACGGTAAAATATAATAATAATTTCCAGGTTCATCAAGAAACAATGAAATGGCATAGTTTATTTTCTATAATCTTGGCGTACACTTATCCGTGCGATGAAGTGCAAAAGACGTGTTCCCGTTGACATTTGACGAAACCGAACCGATTCGCGTCGCACCGCAAAATCGAAGCGCGAAAAAGGGTAATCCGAAATAAATCGTGCAAACGAACGATGACAACGACGGTGGCGATGACGACGACGCCACATCGCTGATATTGCAAAAAATGAATGGATTGTTCGTGATGAAAATAAAGAACGACTTGAATGTGGAACGTACACATAACGTTGATCAAGACCGACAGAAAATCTCAATGAAGGGAAAAAAACACACAAACCTTAAACATTTTGCAATACAATACACGAAAGGGAATACAGAGGGAAAAACAACAACGGTATATTACCGTTATAAGCGCGCCAGTTTACATCGATGATTCAGATGTTTTTCAGGCAGTCAACACTGTGTGCATGTGTGTGTGTGTGTGTGTGTGTGCGACAGAACAAAGCGGAAAACGTTGTTCGAAACTGGTGCGCAATGTGACGAAGTTCTCCCTTCGTGTGTTTCATTTATGTGTGCATATACACATATTATCTCTCTATCGTTTGTTCGGCGTGTGCTTTCCCACCGAAGCACATCTATCGCGCGCACAATTTTTCCATCCGAACATTACATCTGTTGCTTTCGAGCTGAACGGTTGTACAATCAATTTTTGGGTGATATCATTCACTTTTCTCACGTCAAACACTGTTTTTCGTCCGATACCGACCGTTTCGGACTACATCTCGAGTCTGAAGTACTGTTTATTTGTTTCATCATTGGTGTGAGCATTGAAAATTCATTCATTGCATTGGAATGTGAAAGCTTTTCGTTTATTTTTCTTTATTCGACTCAAATCAATTTTATTTTCTTAGATCGTCATATTTTTGCAAGTCTCGCGGTTTTCTGTTCTGAAAACAAAACAAAAATCGAAAATCCAGCATTTTGTAATTGACGTGTAACACAGCAATAAATCTAAACTGGTGTGAATTAACATTTATAACATTTTACAATACGAACATAAACAAACGGTTTGAAATTAAAAACGAACTGAGTGCTGCTACGACGATTGTTTGAAAAATCGCGGTTTCTCATTCGATATTGTATAGAGTGTGCGAGTACCGAAGCAAAAAGAGACCGTGCTGAAAACAAAACAGAAAATTACACGCGACGCATATAAATAAACGAATTATGTTGCAAAAGCCGAGTAAAGTTTAATATTTTTTGGGTGCTATTAAGGCAATAAACGTATTATGAATGCGTCCGATGAGAGGATGCATATGTGCTTTGCAAATGAAAATTTAACGCGTTGAATAAACGGTAGAAATTTGTTTCCAAATTTATTGCATATATGAGCTAGCAGCTCTCAGGGGGTGGCAAACGTGAACAACAAATGTGCTGAAGCTCAATTGAATTTTTTCACAAAAACAAAAACAACAACAACAATACCAACGGCGAACAACAAATTACATTTCCAACGGTGAGATTTATGCGGAATCTCCACAGTTTCATGAAATTAAATGCATCGTTTCTGTATATTTTTGGATGCGCGTGTTCATGTTCCCTTGTTGTCGACCGATGATTGCCGATGTCTCATTGAAAATGAATAAAGCATTAAAATTCTAAGAAATTAAGATCGAGAGAGAGAGAGAAACTCGATGATAAATAAATTGATATTAGTCAGTAAATGCTGGACTATATGGCTTATCTAATCGCTAAGGCATTTTGTTGATTTGATACCGAACACCTTGTTAAATTGAACTTTTTTATACGTTGTTGTTTTTTTTTATAAAACGAGTGCATCAATTTCTTCTTATCAGGTTTCTTTTTGTGCTCACACACACACAAACCCAAACACAAATAAACACCAGGCTAATTGAAACCGTAGCCATCTCCACCAAAATCGAAAGACGCTCAACAACACACGAAGTAAGTACTAATTGATATAATTTTATTGTTAATTAATTATATCAATTGTTTTTTTTTTTGAAAATGACTCATGAAAGCGCATTTCAAACGAATCGAACGAATAGAAAAGAAAACCTGGTTGAATACATAGAATTTCCATGGAATATTCCTGAACATCATTGTCCTTGCAAATGGAATTAAATTGATTCCATAGAAAAATTTATCCGGATGAAGATTCTGGTCGTCTTATTTCAAACGAAATCAGCTTAATACAAAAAATTCAATCAATAATGGTAGAAACGCTTGTTGAACCGTTTTACAAATAAATTAGCTGTGTCTTAAAAACAAACTAACTAAACACGTTCAATGCTTTAGCTACTTTAAGCAAACAAGTTGGTTGGAGTGCTTGCGAGTTTGTTTCTCGACAATTTAAGAACGCAATAAGACAGAGAAGAAAGAAAAACAAATCATGGTTTACTTAAAAGCCGTTAGCGGTTTAGTTGGTAAGCAAATGGAATGAGCCGCTGGCTGAAAGAAAATGGAAAAGTTCAAAGTTTCGTAAAAACAATCACAATGATGACCCTTTTGACGAGAACGCAACACGATTGTCCAATGTAATATGAGGGAGTAAAATCATGATAAATCAAAACGAACATATTGTTTTAGAGCGATCTATCCTGCTATCATTTTTCATTCTCAAATCCTTGCAAAAGGCTTTTTTTCCATACCAGGAAAAAACCAGTGCGTTTGGTCCAAGAAAAAACCAATGGTATACTGTTGACAGACCACTTCAAAATGTCCATAATGATTAGGATCACAACACCATCATTAAAATGCTGTCACTCGAAAGAGAAAAAATGGAAATGAATAGAGGTAACAAAAGGAGATCGCATTATCTGTTTATTTAATTACTGTCGACATGATTAATTTACCATCATTGTAAAAATGCGAATGAATTTGGTTGCGACGAACGATGGGCACATTAAAAAGAAATTATGAATTTTTGTGTACACGTCACTGAATCGAGGTAAGCCCTGTGAAACCAACGACAACCCAATAATATAATGTTTTACCGTTTTTTTGAGTGCGCTACTAACGCTCATTTTCCCAAGCGACGACTTGTCTGTCTGTCTGTCATGGAAATATGAATGCTGAAACCAGTGCTTTGTTTGATGTATTTCTAGAAAATCCATAAAATAGGTTAATTGTGTTATCAACGTATCGTCGCAGTGTGCGCGCGTACGCCAAATCCATTAAATTTATTAATAATAAATGTTCATGTATTGTCGTTGTGCAATCAACGATAAAACAAATTGATGATGAACCACGAAAAAACGGTTGCCAATATAATTAAAATTCAGTTGATTTGATCCACTGAATCCAATGTTGGGGGAATGAGAGTTGCTTTAATATAATTGGGAAAAAAGGAGCTCGTCTTAGATACTCGTCGCTCCATTTAATCACTTTTATTGACATTTGGCAACCGACAACTCAATATACATATTACCATAAATAATGAGCTTTCTTCCGAAATGAAAACGCACTCTTTGTTTACGTTCGACGATAAGTGAACAGTGCGCAATAGAATCACTTGAAAAACTTCCCGCTGAAAGATTATTACTGTTAGTGGAAGAGCCGTACGCATGGAAAATATCGTCTACATATATTGAAACCATAAGAAAGTTAACGGGAAAAAAGCGTGCATATGAACTGGAAATCTGATTACATTTTTATGTCGACACAATCATCAATACACACATGAGCTCGTTCCGGGATTTTACATTCTTTTTCGGTTTTTGCATGCTATTTTCGTTTGGTCGCAAATTGCGTATGAAGAAAAAGGCGACGGGAACTCGTATAAATTCCGTAGCAATTTGTCATTATTTAGGTGAAATTAGAGAGAAGCTTTGTTCATGCCATCACGTCTTGGCAATAAGGCAAACGAAAACATCAGCCATCGTACGACGGCAGGCATGAATCAATTTAAACAAATGTAATACAAAATAAGCCATGTCATGTATTAACTATGCCACGGCAAATAACCTCTAAATCGTTTAACTGATGATTCATTGATTCCAGTGCGGAAGCAATCAAACAGACACAGTGTTTGTTTGGTTTTCATTGTGCATTTTCTGCTGCCTATTTCGATATCACACCGTCAATAATAATGCAATTCCACCGCTCTCGTTCGGATCACTCTGAAAATAAGTGTTGGCGTTGTCGATGTGCACTTTTGTTGATTTGAATTTGAAGCTCGTTTACGGAAACTTCATTCAACGTCAATGTTTACCTTTTGATATAAATAGTACGGTGTGAAGGCAACCATTTAATTAGCTAATTGAGTTAATATACTGATACGACGGCCAGCAAAGCTAATGACGTAAAACAGATGCAAAAAAAAAAATTGATACGCAATATTTTTTTTTATTGATCAATACAGCGGATGTATTTCGTCGAAACATAACATTTTCATTCGTTGAAAAATGTTTCAACGTTCAATGAAAACATTCATAAAGACAGTATGTTTCGAAGGTGAAAAGTCATCGGGCAACAAAAATGCTGATGGTGGTGTGAGATAAAAATAACAAACTTCGACCTTTCGAAACCAAAAAAAGATAATGAAATCAAAAGCTCAGACTCAACATCCAACTGTCGCACATTCACCGGCAATAAGTCATCAAATTGAAATTAATTTAGACATGGAGCATCTGCTGTATAAAATTTGCCTAGCGAACGCGAACTCATTTATTCAAAAAAGAAGAAAAATAGAATGATGAAAAGTGTTGAACCGTGGGAGTCAGAGAAAGCCGCTTCTTTGCCATCTCGCCACTCAGCAACCATCAACTAATTCGTTTTCGATTTTTCTTTTTATTATTTTTATAAATCATGCAACCGTGCACTCCGATATGGAGTGTTTCCATTCTCTCAAGGGTTCCCAATGAAAATTCATCATTTCACTGTGTTTTGTTCGCTTACTTCTTTCCGCTCCTTTCACATGAACCGAAATATGTAGCGAAAACTCAAATTATAATTTCATTTTATTTATTTTACATAACTGTACGGCCATTTTCATAAATGCTGTCATCAAAAAACCATTTTAAAATATACTCGCTTGACTAACAAACATGGTCTAGATACCTAAAACATTTTTCATAGTGTGTCTCATTTGAAAAAAAAAGAAAAGAATCGAAAAGAATATGAAAATTTTTGTTGAAATTTTCCAGGAAAAAAAAAATACAATGTCCACATTGTGTGTGGCTGCACATGGAGTTGTTTAAGTTTATTTTTCTATTCAACTGGTTCAAATAATAAAAGACCCTCATGTGTATGTTTGTACCGCAGACGGTGCAGCATTCCATTTTGGTGAAATCATTTTTTTTTCGTTCCGATTAGGGACAACACACGAAAACATGACTACGACAAATGGTTATCTTCGAAAGGCCAAAAGTCAACATCTATCTAATTTCGAATGTCTGATACCTTGTGGCATTCTCTCCACTCTCTTACTCTATCTGCTTTGCTCTGATATCTCTTTATTGCCTGTTTGCCCCTTGAAAAAATGAAATGAAATATTAATTTGGTAAAGCATGCTTTTAGGGTATATTTTCTGGTTTGTCGGCAGAAAAACGTCGAAGAATGTTGTGAATTTCGTCACCAATTGCTTTTAATGCGAAAATAAATGATATTTGTGTTTGGCATTACGATGGAATAGTTTGTGAATTCAGTATTGACTGGAGTGATAATTTATTGACTTGGTGTCGGATTGCTGTCTGCGTGTGTATGTGCGATTTGTAGTGTCGATTCAATCAGAGATTAGATTGTAGCGTTGACTGTGTTGTATAGGAATGATAAGACAACGAAATGGATCTGCACGTACATTAATTAAGTTGTGAAGAAAATGCGATGGAATTTCTTTGGATCGAGGCTTGCACATTTTTATGGTTTGCTATTTTATTGGAAGCGGCAAAAGTTTCGCATGTGTAAACACACGTCATCACATCGTCGGTTTGTGTGGTTCACATTTCAAAGTCGTTGGCCCTGTTCCGCTTCCGTTCATTTCAATCAAGCGATGCGTTTGTCAAGAGATGAATGTCAGAATCAGCCAGTTTTTGTTTAGAACTTCTGGCCAATTCCATTCTACACTGATTCAATGGCACCACTTACATCTCCTCATCATCGTCATCATCATTGTTCACTCCAAAGAATACTTCCGAAAACTTTCTATTGTTTTCCATCAAATTAACTAGTTTCATCAACTTCGAAATCCAGTTTATTATTTTGGCTTTGTTTATTTATGTTAACCGCTGACAAGAGACGGTGAGATAAACAATCATTCGTGATCTGTTTGGTTGTCTTTTGAAAAGCTCTAGAACATCCAGCACCCATTTTCCAAGTAGAAATGATTTAACCATGGAAAATAAAGAGATGGAACTTTCTATGCAGCTTTATTTTGAGCCCTCCGAGCGTATTACATTGTCTTTTAACTCCCTTCATATTTTCGATTCACTGTGCACTGTACAGCCATACAGACACACACACACAGACAGAACTTTTATAAGACATATTCATGATTTGATTCATAGTCAAATATGTTTAACACTTCATGGTCGCGATGACTTTCTGCCTACGCGTATACTCGATTCTAAGCGACGGGATGATATGTATGTGTATGTTTCTGAGAAATCATCGTGACAATTATTAACAAAAAAGAGCGAACATATTTTAAATTCCGTTCCGAAAATTTTCCAATGAATTTCAATGGAAGTTTAGAACAAATATTGCACCTTTTTGAGAAAGAATAGGGGGATGCGATGCAAAGCTGAAAAAGTTATTCAATTTACTACATAAAATGAAAGAAAATAAATGTCATGGAATCGTAATTCAACATTCATGAGCAACGGGATTTGAACATGAGCATTTGGTGAGTGTTTCATCTAATGCACATTTCGCGGGAAATCCATCATTTATGCTTACGTAATTGGCGCTTCTGCGATGTGTGACACATGAAATTT
The DNA here is from genome assembly GCF_009176505.1 of Sitodiplosis mosellana. Taxonomy (NCBI): domain Eukaryota; kingdom Metazoa; phylum Arthropoda; class Insecta; order Diptera; family Cecidomyiidae; genus Sitodiplosis; species Sitodiplosis mosellana. The sequence goes on along the minus strand of NW_022595244.1, from coordinate 14,946,046 downwards.
ACGGTTTTAATTTTGCAACAATGTTAGAAATGCGTCGCAGTTACGTATTGAAACTGACTCGGATTGTTGTGAATGACAGTCTGTGATTAACTTAGAAGAATTGTGATGCGTTAAAACTGCGTACGAACGAAAGAAAAATAAAGCACAAACATGTGGTGCAGAAAAAAAAGCACTCAAACGCATTGTGACTTAATACAGTTGCCATGGTTGTAAAATACAACTGTAGGTCGTCCTTTGCTCGAAACTGTGATTCAACTGTGGTTTTCATAACTTATTTAAAACAGCTTCAAACTTTAGTCTCTCCTTTAGATAGATCGTTTACATAAATTTACCATTTTTTATGTAAGTGCCAGCGCTGTTTGAGCGAAACGCTCATCAACGACATGTATCAGTTTGCGTTGAATTTCATTACAATTCCGCCCTTCTTCCGTTCAGAAAAATATCTGCTCGTACTTAACAAACATTTTTGTGTATTCGCAAAAATGCGCTGCTCTCAATTCATCATTCCGATGTGAAAGAAATTATGTGCATAAAGAAAAACCAACTCCGCAAAACTACTGCACAAGTTTCCATTCGAGAATGTTAATGACAGAATATTTGTATTTCACTCCAAAGCAATTTGCTCAGTGACATTCTCCTCTCTCTGTGTGTTATTTTCATTTTTTTTTCTTTGCTAAATAAATAACATTTAGTTGAGTTTCATTCGAAAAACTCTCAAGGTGGCGTTTTTACGTCATTCAAGTACGCGCATCTCAAATACCTTTTGAAAACACCAAATATTCTAGATATTGTTAAAACAACTCAAAAGAGAGAGAGAAAAAATCCCTGCATTGGACAGTATTTTCGAGTCACATAGAAGGATATACGCAGAAGTGGCAAATCTCATAAATACAAGCAGACCAAATTGACTTTTCGTTCTTGCCAATTCTGCTTTGATACAATTTCCGTGGAAAATCCGTGAATTCGCTGCGAACATCCGTTGTACGCGGAGGTTCAAAGTGGTACTCTGCGGGTGTTTCTCTCTTTTCCATGAAAACAACGATGATGATGTAGATGTGTAGACTGAACATCAAAAACCATGTTTTAGTACCTTCGAAAGTTACGTGTGGCGTAATCAAGTCATAAAGAACATGATCACGAATCATTTTTCAATTAGTTCATGTCCTGCTCGACAATTAACTTCATGACTTTCACCAGTGATGCGAAGCCATGCTAAGCAAGCAAGCCAGCAAAATGTTTGCATAACATCAATCAATGTTAGTTGTGGAAGATGTGAAGTAGACTAATGAAAAAAAATACATTATGAACATAAAACTTCTTGTGCGCTTACCGCTCTTCATTCTCCCCGTTATCGAGCTTCGTTATTGTTATTCGCTATATTCTCCAACATGTCGCCATTTACTCTTCCACTGAGATAATACTGAAATGATTTATCAATTATGGCTTGATGATAAAAGTTCTCGCATATGCGAATAATTCAAATTTGTCAATTGAAGTCGGTCATTTGGTGCATATCTGTGTGTATGTGCGTGTGTTTGCTTTGAATAAATGTCATTAAACAGTCTATTTGAAGCTCATTAAAAGAATGTCAACAATTTATTATGTCATCAGTTAAAATTAGCCGCTAATATCAGCCAAATGTTGACCAATCAATACATTCTAATCCATGTGTACTTCCATGATTCAATTTGAACATCTGTCATCGATAGCTTGGTCTATCAACATGATTTATGACTCTCGCAGTTGTTGAAACCTATTTATGTCAAGTGACACGAAGGTGGTTGATTTTTCGACTTTAAATTGCGTTGAACTGTCTGTGTATCATACAATGTCACAAGTGCAGAATAATTTGAATTGAATCGGTTTCTGGAAAATCAGCAAATGAATATTCCCACGCCATTGATGTTATTTTATCGGATATAGCCAAAATGCTGTCGGGGGAACGAATTTGTTCCGGTCAACGAATTCCATTCCGTAAGCGGGATCATTGGAAAACTTGTGGACAACCAAAAGGATTGCGGTTTGGAGCGTGGATGGAAAGAGTTTGGATATTTGCATTACTTCATGCATTAAATACTGAGCTTCAGCATTGTCCGATGGAAAATGCACGATTGAGTAATTAAAAGTTGTTATTGAAGTTTCAATAATGTGCAAGCAAGAATACAAATCTATGGGTGAGATTGAGAGTAGTGTATGTTTGATTGACTTTGTTACGAAAGAGAAGAGCAAGTTTCTGTCGACTTAAAAATGGTTAAAAGCGAGTATGTTCGTTTTTAGCGGGTCCTCGAGGTTTTTCACGGTTCCCGCGGAACTGATAAGAGATAACAACTTGGTGTCTTCGGCAAAGTTGTAGCACTCGAGGTCTTCTATAACATCGCTGAAGACAGTTATCTCTTATCTCTTATCAGTTCCGCGAAAAGCGCGAAAAATGATAAGAAAAAAAAAGTTCTATATACAATTTGCTTTTTTATGTGCGCGATTTGCGCGCAACTGATAAGAGATAAGAGATAACTGTCTTCAGCTTAGTTATAGAAGACCTCAAGTACTACAACTTTGCCGAAGACACCATGTTGTTATCTTTTACCAGTTGCGCGAAAACCATGAAGACCGCGGAGGCTAGACGGTACTACAACATACTCTACTTTAACGCCAACAGAATCATCAGATAACATACTCGCCTTTTCAAAAATATAAATCGAAGAAAAAACATACTCCACTCTCAATCTCACCCATAGAAATACAAATACTCAAATTAATTGTAAACTTGAATGTTAAACAGTGGTCATGGGGCACGTTTGCCATTATCCATTGGCAATATGGAATTTATGTGCGAATGCATTTCAATTTGGTAATATGCTGTCGTCGTCGTCGTGGTTGTTGTTGTCGTCGTCGTCGTCATTGTAGTCGTCGTCGTCGTCAAAGTTTTCCGTTCCATAAATTCGATTTGTCGCGACTGCGAGCCAAACAATTGATTATTTCGATCCGATCTGAACAAAAAGACCGACCAAAATGAGATACTTCTGATTTGCTAAGGATAATTCAGTATCATTGAACGATATAATGAGATGCAACACAAGATTTTCGATTGTTTGTCTCCGGCTCATTTGTTTTGGCCAATTGAATTGTAATTCAAACAATGGCGAGAAAGACGATGATAATGATGATGACGGCGACAGCAATTTGTCTTCGCACTGTTTCCGAACATTAGAACCGTAATTTGAGCCTGAAGCGTCGTTCATTTCAATCATTTGGCTGTTGTTTACCTTGTCGAGAATATATCCACCTGCGCTGATTTCGTTATTGCCTCAATGCATTTTAATTATAGATTTTCATGTATTCGCTATCATGGGCTCTCTTATAGCAGCTTCAAGTTTCTTACAGTTAAAATGGTTTTATGTATGAGCACAAATGCTCGAGGTAAAGTTTTTGCTTAGCTACAGTACACTTTCGTTTCTCGATGCGAGGGTGATTTCACAAAGCCAACACATCACCTTATCTTGGATATGTGATATGTGTCGCTAAGTATGCAAGCTCCCTTGAAAATCAAATCCATCTAAAGTGTGTTGAGTCTGTTACCAGTTACCAACTAATGAAGTGTTATATAAATTGGTGCTATATTATTCCGCGTATTTATATCATTTTCCACAGCATTGCCGTCACTTTCACGTTGTTAGTTCAGCTGGCAAATGATAAATCTATGTATATCCTTTATTATTTTTTCTGTATAAAATGCATAGGTCCAAAGGTGTTTCCGTAAAATTATATTAATTATTGGATATCAATTGGCCAATTTAGATTTCTATAGTTCGATTTACATATTGAACATATTTACATTGTAATATTCGGTGAGTGCCACTGAAAAAATATTCATACTTATTTAGTGCGTGAGACGCACGCGGATGAGATGAAGCAAAGCGAAAGAGAAGCGGGCAACTCCACGAACGACAAGAAGAAAAAACCATCTAATGATCAACAACCAGCCAAATAGATGGCTTTTTTCTAAGTTTTTAATTGATTTTTATCACAATTTCATCATATCGAATTAAGTCTACAATACTATCACATGCGATCCATCGTCATCATACGCTTGAGCTTCATTAAAATGAACAACAAATCGCATTGAAGAAGGTGTGCTTTTGTGATTTGCCTGCCTTTCAAAAGTGGTTGAACAGTTCATGCGAGTGTCAACACAATGGAGGAAAAAGTTAAACTAACCGTGGAGGGAATTTCATTATAATCCGCATCCATACGATGTGTAATGTGTGTATAAGCTTGATATGGTGATATGGTTTGAGCGGTAATCTCGTTAGTGAGTGAGTGAGAGAGAGAGAGTGAACGTGTGTTTGTGGGAAAAGTTTTATCCTCTCAATTTTTGTATACCTATTGAATTTAACTTCATAAAATTCGCCGTATAAGATGATATATCTATATATATATAATATAGAGTATTTGATGTTGGTTATGGTTATTTGCGTTTGGTCCTGCCTTATTTTATCATCATGCATTTACGAAGTATACATTCTATTATTTTGTTCGTTTTTTGCTCAAAAATATTCTTATCTTGGACCAATGACAGCGATGAACTTGAGGAAAATCCAGTGGTGTACAAGTGAGCTTTTAGTGTTCATTTTTAGCATTGCAAACCAAACTGAATCCCGAAAAAAATACAACAAGTACACAACGTAAACGAACGAGTTGAACGGAAGGTGTTTGCAAATTGGTTCGTCAGTCATCAAATTGATTTTGCACGAATACAAAAAGCACTTTTTTGCGTGTCTGTTGGCGTTAGTTATGTTTGGGCTAGATAATGTCATCTAGTCGCTACACAACAGTATCAATGTGAAACCGTAAACACGTGCCCTTCCTTTGAAGCTGTGATTTATTTGCCGCAAAATGGTTTACTTGACACACGATGTTGTTGCTTACTGCGATGCTATGACACTGGTAAACACGTAAGTGAACAATGTTAGACATTATTTACACAATTTTCGAACACGGTTCGGCTTTTTTCCATTCTCTGTACGTTTCCCATGCTCATCAAGTAGATTGTGATCCATTGTAGACGCTTCGTACAATAGATTACAGAAGATAGGGCGCTGGGCGTCAAAGTAAACATTTTTCAATATTAGCATAACGAGAGAGAAAGTAAGAGCAAGAGCCGATACCATACAAATTGTGAATGCTACTTACATTCACAACGAAACGAATGGAATTGAATTCCGTAGGCTGGCGTTTGTGATTAATCGCCCTCGAAATCACTCATTGATAAAAATGGTTCGACTCTATCTCTCTCAGACGCTCTCCAGTTGTGCGCCTGGCTACGTGCTGCAATGCGGTGGAGAGGAAAAAAATTATTCTTATGGCCTGTCAGGCTATATATTGTGGAATTCGCAACGAAGGGAACATGCTGTTACGTTATTAGGTTTGAGATATTTAGATTTTTCCGTTTTTATGTCAAGTAGTTTGAAAAGTTTAGCATCTAGCGCCACTTGTTTATGGCGATTGTGTGAACCAATTCACTGAAATTGTTTGGGATTTCCAACCTACGGTCCATGTCCTTTATTAAACATTTATGTACACCATTTAATGAGGCTACATGTTTAAAATATATGAATTTTGACACACACACACACGCACATCTCTTTTGCCAGCACCTATTTTCAACTCTTTAGAAATTGTTTTATTGTTATGTGGGATTTCTGATTAAAATGTCGAATTAAGGAATAAAACACAAAATGCTAAATTAGCTTTGTGCTTTGGCTTTTCACCCCAGCCCCCCAAACTAAGTGTTTCAACACATATCAAGATCAAAACGTACTGAATACATAAAAACACATTGAATATATGCCCATTGTGTTTGATGGCAGCGAACAATTGAATTTTCGTAACCAAATTTATCTACACTTGCTCTCGTTGTGTGTGAATGTGTGCTTTTAATTTATATTGTTTACATTCTATCGTACTTTTTTATCGTTAGCAACGGATTTTAATTTTCCACAACGTTGCATACACAAGTAGAAATGGGACATGCGATATTATTGTTAAATGAAATGGTACGTGCTTCAAATTTCTCACTTTCTCTAGCCACGAGAACAGTTATACGAAAGTGTACGCTCTGTGCTGAAGGAGCTGTAACATGGCAGAGAAGACAACAGTTTAAGCTTGGCTTTTATTATTGTAAAAGCACAAATGCAACGAAATGATATAATGTGATACTTAGATTTATGGCATTTCCAAAAGCAAATGAACGAAGAAAAAAGAAAAAGCAATGGAATCGCCCACCAAACGATGTCATTGTATTCAATTCGAAAAGATCTCACATGCCATGATAGCCACGCAGGCAAAACCATCCCGAAAAAAAGTCATTTTATATGTTGTTCGTTGAAAATCGTAAATATCACGAATCCGACGATAGTAAAAGAAGGAACTCGTGAAATTTATTACCCGTTATCTCATACAGGAGATCTATACCGTTTTTCCCTTTTTGTTTAACGTTTTGATTTCAAGTTCATGGCAAAGACAAAAACCAATGGCGAAAATTACAACCCTTTTTTATAAGTAGATTCGATAGCAATGACAAAAAAAAAACCAGCAATACCAACATTACCATAAAATGTTTTTATCTTCACCGAGAAAACATATACGCATAACTGTTTTATCTAGTCAATTGGAGGAGGTTTTTTGGATTTTTCATCGAAATTGTACTGGTATACAATATCACAACGCACTTTTATCACACACACTTCCTTACAAATCAAATATTAAATCATTTTCGCAATGATCGCATTGACGTGGTTTTTTTTTGTGTATGTGTTATTTTATTGTCAAATTATCACGATGGCAAAAGACACACACGCACAAAGTTCATTGGTATTTTCTCGTCAGATTCGTACCATTCGATTTGGAAAAATACAAAAGAGCACAGATGCTGAAGACAACGTCGCGTTGGTGTGAGCAAAAGAACATCTTTGGAAAATATTTCATTTTCTGATGCATGGCTCCTCTCATACGCGCGCAACGAAAATGAAAATGAACACGAGATTGAAGAGAAATGTTTTTTCATCCCACGTCGAAAAATGGTGAATTTCCATTAGCTGCCTTGCTCTCAAAATGTTGCTCGTAAGCAAACATCTTTGACAATTTTCCTTTTGATTCGACTGGCAGGAAATCAATTTTTCAATCAAAACATACACTCAACTCTCGAATATGATGACAATTGTCTAGGCAGCTCTCATTTTTCAGCTGCCGCAGATAGAAGAAGATGTGGTGTGGTAAACTCATTAAATTGTCTGTTTTGATGGAGCAAGTTGAATGCATTGTGATAACGGTGCGACAAAAAGATGTCATTGTATGGTTACGTTCAAATGTTGGCATTCGCGATACATCATTTCATCGGAATTGTTTCAATAAATCGCTTTATCAAGCATTTATGCTAGCGTGTGCTGTTCGCATACTAAATCGTAAAGTGGACTATTAAGGCGATTATATGATAGCATTCGCTTGTTTTTACTTGGACATTGTAGCTCATTTATCGGAACGCTTCAAAACGAAATCGAGTAGAAATTTCAATATAAATTTTCAGCTTGGATAACCAGCGACCCAGTTAAAATTGCAATATTTTTGTTGTTTGGTTGAAGTCTTCCCAAACGCGCCCTGGAAAAGATCAAAACCTCAGGAAAATCGATGATAAAAATAACAACCAACCGCACATCAGATGAAGGCGGCCTGAAAACGAAAAGCGTTTAAAACGATTTAGTTCGAACCGACTGTATGCTCAGACGCTTGTGGTTTTAATTCATTTAGATGAATGCTATTGAAAATCAAACCAATTTGTCTGCGTCAGCCACCATTTTTTCAGTATGTGTGTGTGTTTGATGCGTGCCATCTCCTCCTTTTCTCACATCGACTTTTCATTGTTAGGCAATTTTTCAAAGCCACCTCGATTTTCTGCCACTCAGACACACTCAGACGCACCAAATAACATAGAGAAAAAACAACAAAAAATGATTGTCTTGCCAAAAATCATATTGGCGACGAACAGCAGAGAAACACAGCAATTTTAGTAATTTAAAGAAGAATCAATCGTTTATTATATTGAAGTTCGATGGGGAAAAGAATGAAATAAAAGAAACGAATTACTTTTTCCATCCCTCGGTAGAACATACTAAAGGCAGCACGCTTAATAAACGACGTTTATCACATTTGCTCCTACTGAACGATTGAAATAACTTGCAAGAAATGTCTTGTAAAAACGGGACATAAAACTTCTGCGCTGCTGGTCAAAAACGAACGAAGCAGAAATGAGTAAGTTGCACTTTTCTTTGTCGTCTCCTCACTCCGGACGATACCCATTGCGGTGAATTTCCTCAGAACTTCCGATGTTTGGCGTTACAATTCGAGCAAAATTCGCGCTGACAACAGTAGCAACAGCAACAGCAGCATCGTCACATATGCATCCTGACAGTATCAAATCAAACCATGATGTGCCAACCATTTTCACATCCGAAGAAAACGGACGATTACAACACGAATGATAACACATGCCTTGGCACGATAGCGACAGCTTCATCACATTTATCTCTCTCAGGCAGTTATGCGTGAACAAATAGACATTTGATTCATTCGCAGATACAACTAATTCTATTGTAAAATTGGATTTCGAAGATATAGTCAAAATCATTGCTATCTTTTTTCCGTGTTGAAAGTTTCAACTTGAAACTCCTGTTACGCAATCGAACAAAAATCCAATCCAAATCCCAGAAAACCAACCAATTCCTAATCATAACGTACAAACACATGGCTACAAATTAAAGGAGAAAACTTCATAAAAGTTTCTCTTCTTTTCCTTCCATCAAAGTGTCAAAACATTCATATTCAGGGATATTCAGTTGTCATTACAAAAAAAATAGACTCTTCCTTTGAAAAGTGAATGAAACGAGAGAAATATCTGTTTTGATGCGCATTGGATGCCGGTGGTATATAGCCAATAAACTTTTGGTGGTTTTGGCAGCTTCCGACAAAATCATTCATTCAAGACAAGAAAAGTTTTTTCGAAAATCTCATAGTTAATTCCATTTGAAACGATGTTCATTGTTCAAGTTTTTTGTGACCAGAAAGAAATGGTATTGGTCTTCCGGATGATCGTTAGGATATGATCAAAATCGAAACCTAATTAAAATATCATATTCAAAAGTGAATCCACATCAAGCCCAACGAAATGGATCAATCATGTAAGAGAAAAAAGTGTACGGAAGAAAGCAAAGCCTTAACACGCCATTGATGTGGGTCAATTTATTCAAATATCATGATAACAAAACACGTTGTCTCTGTCACAGATGCTTCGATTTCGACAGACAAGGAATTATCTGCCGATGTTTACAAAGAATGATTTAAGGGAATTCCATCGAAAATCGTCTCTGTTCATATGAAAGACAAACACAATTTTTTTCCTTCGCTTGTAGTGAAATAGCGATAGATTGTAGACGCAGCATATTTCGTTGTCTTTGGATGGAAAATGAACGAACCAAAATCATCTTGATATCACGAACTTTGTACAGCACATCAAACATATATGTTGGATGTTCGTCGTTTTTCGTGGTTTTTTTTTTTGTTTGAAAAATCATGTAGCACCTCTGTTGAAAAGCAGTGTCTCTAACCGTTTCAAATTTGGTGCATTTTGTGTGTTTGTTCCGATGTTCAGATGTTATTGGTGATGTGTAATTTAAATATGTCTCGAAGGATGTTCAACCAGCATTTTCGTGAAATATTTGACTTAGGCTCACTCCGGTGGGAGAATGTTAACCCTTTGATGCACAATTTTTTGTTTTTGAATCATTTTGATATATGTTTTGTGCCACGATAAATAGAGAAAAACCTCATACTTAGATTTTTGAAAAATTGCGTATTTGTCGAGAAAATCGGAAAAGAGTCAAAAGTGTCAAATCACTATAAAAGCTTGAAAAAATTAAATTTCATAAAACTAATGATGCAGAAAGTTAAATTGATGTGTTTTGGTCCTACGAGTCCTAATTTGACAATTGAAAAGAATGAACAAACCCACAAGATAAGAGGAGGAAAAATGTGGAATTCTGCTATAATTTCGATTTTTTTTTGCAGCAGTACATGAACAGAAAAAACTTTCCATTCAGCCAGCCAATTGTAGCCTGTAAAGTATCAAATGAAAGCTAGTTCAATTCCCTACATTTGTTTCCAAACAAGAATGTAAAAATATTCAGTGGTTTCATAGCTATAGCGTCTGGCGTATCTGGTTATTTTAGAAACCGAAATGTGATAAAGGGTTAATGGAAAAACAAGCACATCCGAGACTATTTCGAATGGGAACCTCAATTCAAAATAATTCAACAACATTTTACCACAAAAATGGAAATGTGTTCCATCGATTTCTTTTCCATCATCATTTTGTTTGTCTTCTTCTCCTTCCAATAATTGGTTTGGACATCTTTGTTTGAGTTTTTAAAATTATTTACTGAAAATCCCATTGTATTCGATGGAAATTTTCAACATCCGGCGGAACGGCGACTCTTTCCATCTTGTCAGTCTACACACGTATGAACAGAGCATGCTGTTTGTTTTCCATTTCCCTTTTTTTGATGCACAACACACGTTTCGGTCTGTTGCCTTCGTGTATACGAAGATAACTAAAAGTGAATGTGATGAATTGCCTTCGATAGATTACCGCTTTCGATTCAGATTCTCTCTCTCTCTCTCTCTCTCTCTCTCTCTCTCTCTCTCTCTCTCTCTCACCAGCGACCGAAAAAAATGAGTTTCTAAATGAAAGCCGATTATGGGCTTATGTGAAAATACCTTCATTGCATGCGAATTGAAAGAATTGAATCACCGCCAATCGAAATGCCAAAATCGAACCTCACTCAAATCAAATTGTGTATTATTTCCGATGCGGAAATGAAACCATTACATATATGATATCATTGCTATTCTCACTAGCTTAATTTGCCTTTAGAAAAATGCCGAAATGGAGAGAAAATGGGATTTTTTCTTCTCTGAAAATCATCCTATTTCCTATTGTTGTGGCATTAAAATCCCGATTTAAATGGCATGCTGAAACCCATAATCTGTTTAGTTTGAATCTATGTTTCATGCCCCAATTGCATTAACAAAAATCCTTACAAAGTCGAGAAAACAGTGAAAAGTTTGTGACATTACACTAGCGCCAAGGAATAATGCAATGACAGATACGGCAGAGTTCGTAACTACTTTTCACTATAAACTCTGAGGTGAAAAGAGCTATCAGTTAATCAGCATGAAGAATAGAGGCCTGTCTCCTCTCATGTCTACAAATAGGAGGAAAGATTAAGTATTGGTCAAGTAGTTATTGCAATAGTCAAAAAATATTTTTAAATTCAATTGTAAGTTGATGTCAGTGATTTACTCGTTCTGAATTTTTATATTAGTTCACTGTTTGGTGAATTTCTTCAACAAAGAAAATGTGTCTGCTGAAGCAGGCCCTATATAAAATTTCCAGTTTTTACACGTAAAAAGTCTTTCTGAGTAAAAAAAAAATGTGTCTCATTTTTAGTTCTGAAAAATGCTTGTATTTATTGCAACAAAAGAATAAATTATTAAATATGAGATAATTATTACTCAGAACAAATGAATGAGCAGATGGTGAACTTTTTCGTGGTAATACTGGAATGCTGAAGTATTTGACACAAGGGCAAATCACTCAAAAGTAATACAACGCTGCTGAAAAAGTAATACAACGTGAAAAAAAGTAATACAACTTCTTAGTGAATTGCCCCTAGATTTGACAGGTCATGAAAATAGTTCAAAATTTTACCACGCGCGTTACTGCTGTGTTGCAAACCGAATGAAAACGGAGTATACTATGTTTCCATCGAAATATGCCAATCATAATGACAAAATCCGTCTGGTTCTCGTTCATTTCTGTCAGAGCAACATATAAAATGTCAATTGACTATTACCAGCCCGTAAACGGAATGACATGGTGATAGATCAAATGGCTGACATGTGCTCGAAATATCCCTTTTACTGTAATTCTCATCTTCATCATTACTTGCATTCAGCGTGAAATCATCTATTCCACGGGAAAAGAAGAGTCACATCAAGTGTGCAATTGAAAAATGTGCTTGAATTTTCTTGAAAAACAAAAAAGAAATGTGTTCGTATAAAACACCCAATTTGTATCTGTTGGCGAAACATTATAGTGATAATTGATTCTGAAATTGGAAGTTTTTGCATTCAACATAGTAAGCCAAGTGAGCGTTAAACTCTTAAATAAAATGGATGCACTTTAAATTTTCATTAGAAATTCATTTTGTAAACGAATTTGAAGCGTTTTTGATTCCGGAGAACAAACAAAAAATTCGTCAAGTCTTTTTCAAGCAGAATTCTCTCTATTTTGATTCAAATTTATTTTGAACGAGGTCACGGTCGATGTCCATTCATGAGAAACCAACGTTTAAATCACGAAAAACTCGAGATCATTACAAATTTCATTCCTAAATCTCGGATGCGCACCAACAAATAAGAGATGTTCAGTAAAACGATTGCAGAAAATCCATGAAAATGCATATTACTCTTGCTTTCATGACTTTCAAAGTATTTCCAGAGAAGCAGCGCACTTAGGAGATAAAACATTACATAACTTAAGTCAGTTTTCCTTTGAAACAAACGAAAGAGCAGGAAAAAACTTTGTTAGCGCCACAAAGGCGAAAAAGTGTAAAATTGCAATCTGTCTAAGAGGAATTTTTTAGTTTGCAACATTTTTCAATGCAATTGCTTTGCTCACAGAGTTTCCTTAATAAATAAAGACTTGAAAAAGAGATAAAAGAAAGACTGAGAACGAGAGTCAAACTGGTATTCGGCTTTGAAAAAAAATTCTAACGAAACAAAGAGAAGTTCTCCTCGAAGCCACTTTTGATTTTGTGGTTCAAAGAGTGACACTAAATTATAAGCAGAACGATAAAGAGAATCAGCTTAATGTTAATCCAGAATGCCATAAATACACTTTATAATTTTGAATAACAGAAGCAGTTGGAAAAAGTTCTCGAGAAGTAGGTGTCTCAAATATATGTGTATTAATTTATTAAACCAGTTTTTACTTGCGGTTTTTCCAGATTAACTTTTTCACCTGTTCATTGCCAACTTTTGTAATCTTATTCGTTCTTGCCGAAGTTTTGCTGAGAGTTTACGATTGTAGTCAAGCGGGCGGAAGTTGAGAACAATAGTAATGAATTGTATTCATGCGAAAAAAGGAGAAATAGAAACCTAGGGGAAGTTTGTATGATTGAAGTGTTTTTCCAAATTCAAACAATATTCTTATGTTTACACACAGATTCAAAAGATTCACTCAGATTCAAAACATCACTGTGAACGAATCGTCATGATGAATCTGATGAATCTCGTGAATCCAAATTGAAAATGGCGACAGAACTGTCAGTCGCCATATTGGATTTCAGTAAACAAACGATTCATAAGATTCGTAAGATTCACACCATTTGGAAAGTGAGTGATTCCCCTAGATAGAAACTATCTCCCAGGCAACGAATCGCATGGATGTCGTTTGCAGAAAATCCCCCGTATCGATTGGATCGTCGAAAAAAAAAAGTAGGCATCAAATGAGATGACTATTTTCTGATATGTTGTCATGTGAACTTACGCTATCTTTAATCAAATTCATTCGACGTTCGATCTTTCAATATCTCATTTTTACTTTTTACATCAACTATATCGACGACATTGGAAGCAAACGACGTGCTCTTCTATGCTCGTAATAAAACTAAATCCTAGAATTAGCCCATTTCATTTCCGGCGTCATCCCGTAAAACCGTTGGGCGCACACTTCAACTATGAATGTCGAAAAATACGACACGCCGGTAACTACAGCTAATCAATGTGCGAATATTCTGTGTGAGTATTTACCGAAAATACACGGCGTCGAGAACGGTGGTGATGGTGGGATTGAATGTAAATAAATTTCCCACTTCAAATGTCACTGAATCAATTTGATACAGACAAATCCGATTTTCGTCAGGATGAATACCGTTTGGCACATTGTATACCACCAAAATGACAACACACACCCATTCACACACACAAACACACATACACACAGTTCTTACCATTACTGACAAACAAGCGTAGATTTTTGGAGCATGCACATTTAGCAAGTGGATTGTATTGAACATGAATGATAGAGTTTTAGCCGAGAGAAAGAGACCATTTGCTCGAGAGAGCTCAGTCAAGCGTATTATATAATATATAATTTGTTGTTGTGCAAATGAGCTCTGCTACAGGAATCTGCAAACGATTGCGTTGTATATTTGAATTTGGTGAACTGTGATGCCTTCGGGTGAATGGCGAGTGTGTCATCGGTCTGTCGAATTGTAGTAATCCATTTTATGACATTGTCTTGCTTGGGTGAAAACTGAACAATTTCGTTAAGTTTCGTTGGCTCTTGAGAGATATTCGTCCTTTTGAAAACTTATCCCTATCGCACATACACACGGCAAATTAATATCAATACCAAGCAGAGAGGTCTATCGAAATCGACTGAATCGTTTGTTTGGTGCACCAAACCATTCTTTGTATGTATTCAAATTGCTAAGGTCGTTCTGTCTTATTTTCATGGGCTTAACAAGTTCCCTGCTTCCGATCAACGAGCTCTCGAAGTTCCGACATAACAAACAAATACTTTTAATTGAAAGAGTTCACAACTTTCGTAAACAGAGAAAACTGAACCATATCTTAAGCGCCGTTGCGAAAGTGTTAATTGCCGGAAGTCATTTAATTAAGCAAAAATACAATTTTATTCATTGCTTGCTTGCCCCAGCTTCTATGGTGGAGACTCTTCGTTAGCATTAAGTGCTCGATAAAAGAGTTGTATTTCGTATTATTATTTTTTTTTATTAACACGATGGCTCGTCCAACGATCAAAGTCAAAATTATGGAATTTCTTATCCCATCTAGCTTTCGCCGTTTTTTCTTCCATAAAATGTAATGAAAAATTTATCGTAGCCCAGTATTTGAAATGTCAGTTTTTTCTGGGTAGACCAAAAAAATGCAATAATTATTTTCAAATTTTCATAACAAGCAATGTCGAGTGATGTTCACGACCCGTCAAAATGGCACTCATTCGTCGACATAGCCACATGCTGCGATAAAAATGGAAAACTTTTTTCTCTCGTATCTTGCCGTCAGTTTGATTGTTTTGTAATATTTTGAATAATTTAATCTTCATTTAATCTTCAAAGCTTACCTGCAGCGTTGAAACGAAATTCGCTCCAGTAAAATCGAAGCGATGCCGACAAATGATGTGTAGGAAGGAACCGAATGAAAGAGAAAATATGCAAATAATCATAAATATTTCAATTTTACTCGAAGCTACCTATTAAACGGTGTCATTCTTCGTTGGTTTGGTGAAAATATGATGCGGTTGCGTGAACGTTTACCGGAACTTAGGAATTGGCGTCTTTGTTGACTTTGTTGACTCTTTATCGAAATCGACCAACTTTCAATCCAATTCTATCGCAAAATTGCAAAATTCTTCGAAAATTCCATTGAAAATTCAAATTGCCTTGGTTTTGGTTAGCTCCGACTTGAAGGCACTGGGAATCAATTGGCCAACTGATATTGCTGTAGTGTTCAAGTTGTTTAATAAATTCCTAATTTTACATTTCGGGTACACGAAGCATGTTCATCTATTGCTTTATTTTATAAAAGCAAGCAGAAAATGAGCATTTGTTTGGTAAGTGACCTGCTGTTTGCACCGAATAAGCTTACCGGTTGAACACCACACCTTGTGCCATGTGTTGGAATGGAATTTAATCTTGTTTACTCGTAACTAAATTAGTATTTAACGTAGTGCTGCTGTGAGAGTGCTACAGACAGCTTCAAGGGGCACGTATTATCCGAACAAATAAACGGAAAATTCGGAGCAAAAAGTTCATTCATTACAAATTTATTGTGTTGTTGGAATATAACAAGAGAAATCGTCATCTCAATAGAATAGTATGCGTATGCGTGCGCGTGTGTCTGTGTGTATGCGAGAGAAAACGATGGAGAAAATTCGTTTTGCCCTCAAAAAACTAATATCGATTTCATGCATAGTAAGTGAAATTGAAATCAAAGTCAAACAAAGCATAAATGTGAGCTTTTGCTGTTGCTCCCACGAGAAAAGAAATGAAATCTCAGAATGTTCACGTTAAAAGCAATCTTTTGTTCATATCCAAATGTTAAACAATGCAGATGGTTGACTTCTCAACTGCACTCAACGTCGGAATGTTCTGGGATTGTGCTTTTTCAAGTGCATGCTCATACGATTATAGAAGAAGAAGGTAAAAGAATATTCGTGAAATATTCATAGCGATGCGATATGGTATGCCATGCAAGTACGATTGTTTGAAAGCAGTCATTTGCCCTTTTGCTGGCACTCTGTCTCTCTTCGTGTCTCACTCTCTTCCACTGACAGGATTCAAGAGAAAAATGATATCCCCAAATAACATGCCATTGGCCAACACACTCACATTCAGTGTGTTCAGTACGCAAATCTCTCGTAGGAAATTCCATTAAGATTCGTTGTAATGCCATGATGAACTTGTGAATAGATAATAATCTTTGATCAAATAAATTCAAAAGAGCGAAAAAAATAATTGTTCCTTTTTCTCAACAGTTTTAACGATCGACAACGACTAATTGGACGAAGAAGCTATGAACTAAATGGCAAGCGCTTTAAACAATAAATGAAATGAAACGGGGAAAATAATTGCGAAAGTGGATGAATTTAATGCAGCTTTGACCTTTCATGGTGTATCGAATGCCGTTTGAGTAACAAGACGCGTGAAAACAAACAACACCAACTCACTTCCAAGTGTGGCGAATGTACAACGACGACGACTACGACAACAACAACAAGAGCAATAACAACAACACCGACGGACCGACTGGCTGCTCGCTCGAGAAGAATAAACAAGAAGTGCGGTTGGCAGAGGTTAAGAACAGTGGTCGGTAAAATGAACGGGTTAATCATTTCATTCAATCAACAGTTGAAGCGTGGCTAACAAAGCAAGACTTAAACAATCAATTTACAAAAGAAAACTCACAGTTGGATTAATTAAGAGAAGCAAATTGTTTTGCAACCAAAGCGCGATTATCTTTTTGACAGCAAATCGGAAAACACTTGAGTGAGTGAACTAACCGGAGCAAGATAGAAAATAGAAGTGGCCAGAGAGAAATAAGCGGAACCATGGAACAAACAATTCATCGACAGACTGTAATCTGGACACAACTACTGCTGTTTGCCATTGTACTGTCGACCACATCGATTCAGTTGGTTCAATGCGGCTGTCGGATGCAAGAGAGAAACCCATGCGAAACCATTTGCCAATTCAATGCCACGCGCAAATCGTACGATTGTACATTGCGCGTCATTGTGATTCTACCGAAAATGGATACAGTTGAAGCATCGCTACCACGGGTAATTAATGATAAATTTTCCTTTACCAAATTCCGAACCACATTGAGATGATTGCACAGCACAATTTTGTGGCAAATGAATGTTCAATATGTCAATGAAGAGAGGAAGAAGAAAAAAACATCCATATTCATATGTTTACTTCATGCATTGCGTTCCATTGCGATGCCGCATTCTGACATATTATAATTCCGTTCTAATTAGATTCTACTAAATTTGTCTGCGAAATGTGAACAAAATAATCGCACATGTGTACGTGTACACATCAAATTTTCATGTAATCATTTTGAAATTATTTTCACTGAATTAATACTGAGAACGTATCACAGTAGGTTGTTCGGCTCACTTCTACGAAAATGATAACATATGCCAAGGGCTTTTACATTCATCAATCTGTGCTTAGTCGTAGTGTTCACATTTCGGAATCGCGAAGCATTTCAGTGGTGGTGGCTCCATTATGATGTGAAGATGAATGTTTTATCAATGAGAAAAATGACTAGAATGACGTTTGGTTTGGCGCCATCTGCAAGTAGGAAGTATTTTGCCATACAAATACGTTCAATTGTAGCTGTCATTGGTTGCTGTCATTGATAGTTGACAGTATATTTATATAGGAGTTTCATAGTTCAGCATTCAGCGCCAAGGTGTCGCTTAAATATAGCATAAACAAGTGCTCCATATAAAAACATAGGCAAATTTTATCATTGGTTTTATAAAATAATCATATGGTTTTGACAGCATTCTAAATGGAATAAATCGATTTTGCATTTACAGGTGCTGCCTGTGCTGGAGCTTGCCGAACGAGAAGTGAGACGGCGTCAATTGATTCCGACAGATTTATCAATTAAATGGATTCCGTACGATGACAAGTGTGACGCTAGCTACGCTACAATCAGCGCCATGGATGGTTATGGCATGGACTGTGGACACGTGCTCTTTGGACCGACCTGCGATTATGCACTTGGTAATAATAATAATTGAAGAAATTCCGTTCCACTTTTTTCGTCTATTGTTTGAATGCTTTTCATTCCGCTAAGTTTTGTCCTTCGTAACTTTCAATGGAATAACTTTATAGAAAATCGTTTCAATTCTGCAAAGAAAAGGAGAGAATGAATGAATGAAAGGGCGATACAATGCGGTGAAGAAAATCGCTGTAAAATGGAATTTATTCAAATGTAACCAGAATTTGAGTGTGACACACGGCCGACGTCTCTATTGAATCAACGCACAAAATACTCTGGTGATATGCACTGTTCCACTTCGATTCCCTTTTCGAGTCTATTTAGTCAAGTTCTGACAATGGAATATTCGGCGGATAACCAGACAAAAAAGCAAATTACTCTTGTATACTTTTCGTTCCACCTGGCAAATTAAATCAATGCATGCAACCACTCACTCGACGCGTTCTAAAGTGACCTTTTTCTCCCTCACATCCGCAATTCATCCATTGAAACGAAATTTCGTTGCAACCCACGCATATTTGCCATTTTTCATTTTTGTTGGTTCAGCCATTTCAGCAAATGGAAAATGAAATAAAAGCTCCGTTCCGTTTTTCAATGAAGCGTCAATGAAAGGGCAAACATTGAAATAGTTTTGACGATTGAAATCTGTGACAATGTTACCGAGTTTGAGGAGGCGGAGAAGCATGACTAGACATGGTCAATTTTTGTGTACATGTATATATCCCATTCGAGTTTTAGTTATGATAGCATTAGTGTAACGTATCAAAGATAAAGAGAAAAAAAAGAGAAGATTTTCAACGAGAGGATGCAGACAGCAGCGGCTTCTTTTTGGTTTGCCATTTTCTTCTGTTTCTGGCTGAGTAAATTTCTTCGCTCAGATAAATTCCGTTTCGCTTCGAAACATTTCTCGTCCAGACACTTGCGAGCGTGTGATGCTGTTTCTCTATAAAAACATAAATTCCAAAAGGGGCGACAATATGATTGTAACGAGATGAGAGTGAAGAAAAAAAAGAAGTGAAATAATCGTGACGAAAATGAAGAGAGAGAAAAATTGGCAATGTCCATCAAGATAGTGAAGCAGCCGAAAATTGCGCTATGACGTGAAAAATTAACTTAATATAAATGTTCGGTCATTCATTCATTCATTCATTTTCGGTCTTTCGTCTTTCATTTATCAGCACCGGTCAGCCGCATTGCAAAGTACTTTCGTCAGGATGGCACTCCTTTGATCACAGTTGGCGGTTACACATACGATTTTGTGCAGAATAAAACGACTTGTGACAACGAATATCATATGCTCATCAGGGTGGGTCTGCTGAGCTTTGAAACAATTGCAGATTTTACGGCTGACATTATGAAAAAGTGAGTAAATAGTACCGTATTCCGCTTATCAGTTATTTAAAAGACTGCATTTTGCAATCCATTTCCTTCTGTCGCGTTTTTTTCTGCGTTCTTCATTCGTAAGTAGCTTTTATGTGTTTCGTTCAATTTTTATGACACTTTTCACACACTCTTACACAAAACACTCATAAACATTTTCCAGTTGGCGTTTTGGTCGTCAGCATTCCGGAAATTGTACCATATTCGTGAGAAAAAATTGCGGTTTCTCGTTTTAATAGCGGTTCCTTTTAACGGCAGGTCCAATTTTATTTTCCTTTTTCGTTCCATTTTAAATGGTTGTTCGCTTAGTAACCGACAACCATTTCAACAACATTTCACATTGATTTAATCGAGTGCAACTTATTGATTGAAGAAGAAAAAAAGGAGCAGCTCTGAACAATGATTACGTGAAATTACGCTTTATGAACGAGGCGAGGTCTTGCGGTTCGTTTATGATGCAATGAACATTTAATTTGCTTTCCAATAATTCGCTCACTATTCACAGCTTTTTCCATACCAAGAAATGCTTTATGAGCTTTTGTACTCCTTTTTTAAATTTGCTTTATCCACCCATCCCTTGGTACATATCCTCTTTCTCAGACATTTATGATGATTTTGATTTAAGTTGCTTTTATGCAGATTAAAACCACTTTAGCTCAGTAGACCCGTTGAGACTGTTGTATGGTTGGCAAATTTCATTCAATCTTCTGTAATAGGAAATGTCGCCTCTCAACTTCCTCGTTCAGCTAACAAAGCGCAGAGCTAAAAGAAGCGGCCCTTTTTATTTTGATGGCAATATATTGAACATAAAACAATAACAATGGAAGAATAGCATTCGGATTATGATGGATGACGAAAACTAAGTCAATATTTGTGAACAATGAAATGAATCGAAATCGAAAAGCCGTGAAAAATCGCAAACGGAAATCAAACAGGGAACTACCATTTAGGTTTGCGTTTGATCTTTAAAGGAGAAAAGAAGTATCCCAGGGAATTTTTCTGAGAAAAAAAAAAGAGTAAAGAACAATACCACAACCTCATTATGTCATGAAAGCTCAAGAGAAAATTTATTTATGTTTTAATGTCTTGTTTGTTTATTCAAAAGTGACCAATTCATTTGCCATCAGTTCTCGGTATTGGTCCTATCATTCGATTGGATAACAATTACAATTAGGCATGTTTGTGCATAAATGCCATCGTACGAGCATATACGATGAATAAACAAATAAAAATATCATGTTCCCCATACCCAGACACAACACGAGCACAACACACTGTGTTGAATACACGAGATATTGTTTTCATCCATTAATAAATACCTAGTAAATATTATTGTCTGTATTTTGTTGTTTGTCTTCGTTTTGTTATTGTTTTTGGTTTGGATGGAGAGTGTCGGTTCTATTGACCATGGTAAAATACAATCCAAACCGCGCTCATGACATCCCTTTCATATGCGCTGCGCGCACAGACATACATCAAATGTCTTCATCATTCTTCGTTGTGGTCGCATGCCGTTGACATGGTTATTATATTAACATCAAAATAATAATCCCAATACCAAAGCATAAACATAAAAATCAACTATTGAAACGGATGATCGTTACTCATTTCGACATTTCCTTTCCACTCCTATTTTTCTCATTTTCTTTTTTTGTTTTGTTTTTTCTTCTCATTTTCGGTCATCGTCATTTAATACCCCAGCTATGGATGGCATCGAGTGGTTTTCTTTTACGACCGCAACGGACACTATAATGTCGGTGGATTGCATACATGCCATCTTATGATGCAGACGATGGCAAATACATACCGTAAGAAAAACATCACATACTCATCGTTCGCAACCGACTCGGCGCTCAGTTCAAACACGACCGAAAATTTAAAACGAGAAGTTGGACTGGATCAAGCCAGTGAGTACACATTGGATATTACACTTTTTTTTTCTTTTCTTTTATCGTCTATTCACTTTTCCGATTCGAATCAAAAGCGTTACAATTTATGTAGTGTATTGCAATGAAAAGGAAAAAAAGTAAAAATTCAATCGTATTTTTGCGATGCGATGTCGTGATCATGAATTTTTATCCATTCTCAATTTTTTGCATTTGTTATTCATACGATTTTGTTGACGGCGCAAAATGGAGAGAGAGAGAAAAAAAATGAAAGTGGAATAATTTTATATTCATGTTGGCGCCTCTCCGGAATAAAAGGATTCACGTGTGCTACGGCACAAACTCACATACACACAGCATCAACGTCAATGGTCTTGTTATGTTTGTTTGCACACAGTACACTTGCATTTCATCTCACAAAACGTTCCTTTCACCGTTTGCACATTATTCAAATCAGTATTCACGGAGACACTCGATTAAAGCGGTTATGATTAACTTCTTTTGCAAGCAATACCGGCAAAGAACAAAAAATCACAACGATTCAATGCGTTTTTATTGGCATTCGAAAATCGTTAGATTAGATTCGTCGGAAGGTGGAGTTGAACGAACAAAAAATTCGAAATTTCAGACTATGTGGAAAAATAGAACGAGAAAGACAAAAAGAAGCGGAATGAATGAGAGATGAAAACACAGACAACGGTTGGTCTGTGTTAATTCTAATATTCATTTGCATAAAATTTTCCCAATTCAAATAAATTTATCGACCGGACATATTTCTGGACAAAGCCAAATGTTGTTAAACAAACACTTTTAGCAATAAACCGTGATTTTTTGTTTGCCTTCATTTAACGTCTCTTTTTCTCTCTGCTGTTGTCAACGATTTGAATGAAATAGACATGGAGATGCTTCTTGCTGTATACAAATATAGAATGAATGGGAATGAGTGCTACTAATTAGTTGCCATCCCGTTTTATTTGATTGTTTTCGTTTTGAATCCAAAAAAAGAATAAATGATGTGATTGCCAATCAATTTTGAATGAATCCCATATATCAGTAATAGATATGTGTGAAAAGAACGATATCCACACATCGGCTAGCCAAGACACCAACCGCATCGAATGTGTTCCACACGGTTGTGCGAGAGTGTATGTATGAATTCATTCACCGTGTCCGCAAACATTCAACACGTTGGCAGAGAGCATACCGCTTGCACAGCGTCTCGTCTACACAATGTGTAACCATGCCATTTGATTGAAAGCGCGCGTACAGCTGTTCTATTGAATATACATTTCAGCGGTTCATGCATGACCCACGCTTTTTCATCTACAAGATAAATATAAAAATGTAAACAAATGTCCCGATCCGAAAAGCTGCTCTGAATTGGTGTCGTTGTTTCCGTTGGCTATCATTGAAATTTTGATAAAAATACATCGTATAAGTCACGTTGTTCAGTGTCGAGTAGTCGCGATTATTTGGTGAATCAATCGATTTAGAAAAAGAAAGCGGCACATGTTCATGCGTTTTTAAGTAGAGAACTTTTGATTCCACCGAAACGTATACGAATCCATTTTCGATTTATATATGCACAGAGACACACAGGGGCTGGAGTAATCAAAGTGACGATAATGCCGATACGTTTGTCGTGTATTTTATAAAGAATGTATGACGCTTACGTATACGGAAGTTCTACTCACTGTTCCATTACTCACTTGATTAGAAATAGAAGCGGACGAGAGTCATGAAAACCGCCGCGAATCGAAATCTATTAACGTATTGGTTACGATTAGCGATGCATTCGCTATCACGTGTGTATAACGTGTAGAACAATACAAGCCGATACGAAAACAACTAACACTTTTGTAAAATTGCGAATGAATGAGATTGTGTCAAATCGATGAAACAAACAGAAGAACAAAAACGAAACAGAAAAACAGAAACAAAAATACAACACACAACCACTACCGCTGCAAGCGTTTGTATTTGTTTTAGCCGCCACTGTGCTAACACTCAGATGTGTGATCAATGAAGGCGTAAGAGAAAGACAGACGAAGAAAACCAACTCTTTTTTTCATAAACTCGCTCGTTCTCTCTCCCTCTTTCACTTGATTTGCTCGTTTCTGTTTTCGTTTTCGGTGTTTTTGTTGAATAAAATTTTGAATTTCAGCTTGAATGCGGCTAGTCTCGGTTTGTTGTTGCGCGTGGCAAGAAGAATGGTGACACAGAGGAAACGACCCATGTATATTTCAAAATAAGTGGTTTATTCGCGATCTTTTATTGCCTGCAAGCGCGTAATTAAAAACACAATTTTATTTTATTCAGTGTTTCTTGTTTGCAACAATTTGATGTGAAATACTGGGGGAAAAAAAGCGTCCATTTGTTGTTATTTACCTGACGCTCGTGCACACAGTACATTTCATTGTTTTATATCGTTTTTTTTTTGTTCGACTTTAAATAATCGGATTCGATCGAAGATTGTCGATGCTCTCGACTACACGAAACGTATTAAAATCGGCGTTCAATAATAATTCATTCAGTGTGTCAATGTGATCCAATCAAACTATAGTTTTTTTTTTCATAAAAAAGTATATGCAAAAAAATGTGTGATTATATTATTTGATAGGCGCGTGTGTGATTTCTATTTAAATTGTTCTTTTTTTTCGTGTGCTCAACAATACAAAGAGAGAGAAAGAGATATGGCTAGCTCATTAAAATAGCCGAGATTTTGTCCAAATGGAATAACTTAAATGTTGTCATACAGTGTTTGAGATTCATTGGATTGGATAATATTGTAAAGATATCAAAGATGATTCAACGCGACAAACGGCAACACAAGCGATAAATTAATTGGTTTCGATTCGATAGTTCATCCGGAAATTCTTGTAATCGAAATGGTATTTTCAACGAGATAAAAATATATTATTAGCCAATAAAAGGATGACAAAAAAATAAACTCGTATAAATTTGTTTACGTTAATTTTTAATGTTTAAAAAAAAAGAACATGACACACAGTTCGGTCCCGATCGCGTTGTAATCAATACCGATGAAATACGACCTATGATGAACAAATCAACAGAAAAATATATTACATGACACAGATGAGGACAAGAGGAAAACAAAAAAATACAAATCTGTGTCTTTATCTAATTGACGAAATAAATGTGGTAAAAACAAAGATACGCTGACGATCAACAAAATAAATAACAAATCATCAGATTTTGTGTATTTTAATGCAAAATCACATTTTTATTATTTATTTCGAATATTCAAAGCAACGAAGAAAAAAAAACAACAAAAACAACGAATGACGAGTAAATATCGATTCGAAAGTGATACGGTGTAGCAAGTGTTTTAGTGTGCACAAGTTCCAAAACCCAAAGTCGAAATCAGTATAGCTGAATATCGTTTGAATAAATATAGAATTTTTGGAAACAGACCTGTCGCACCAAGGCTCACATACACACGACAACACAGGCAAATCCACGGAAGAGTCAAGTGCAAAAGTGATAAAAAAAATACTACACATGTGAATGGTAAATTTGCTATTGATTAGAGATTTTTAAGGAAAAATAAAAGAAAGACTTCTATTTATGACGCATTTGTTTGGACGTTTTTTGTTTGTTTTCAATTCAATTCAGTTCACTGCATTTTCTCATTCAAATAACTGCCTTTCTTTCTTCGTGGGTTATTATTACGTACATCGATTGTTCGCAATGGGAAAATATTTATGGACACACTCTTACGTGACAATGCACAAATGGCAATGAATTCGATCTAAAGAAACAATTCGAATGTTACATCATTCAAGTACACTATCGCACACAGTCTTTTACTTGGCAATAATTCCTATTTTCATTGAAATAGTTTAAAAAAATTCGAACGCATAAGAGGCGATTAACGCCTGGATGCCAGATGATTTGTCAATTTCATACTATATTTAGCTGGCTTCATGTTACAAACCAAAATCAGTTTGATACACGAGATATGCCCATTACTTTTCTATTTTACTTCGAAATGCTTCCAATTTTAAGAGGATTTTTATGCGCGTGCAAATTGAATTTTTAATCTAAAATTAGCAATTTTTCAAGATGAAGCTGGATTTCAATTTAAACTTTCGATGCGGTAATTTTTCGTTGTTTTTCTTCATGCTTAGTCATTGACGTAAGACTTATAATTATCTTGCATCCATTGAATACAATTAGCGAAGCAATGCAAGTGAGTGCAACGCAAGGGAATGAGACTAGGAGAGTGACTAATTGAACCACCGACTGATGATAACTGTGCAATGGTGGGTACTTCAGTTAATGTACTTTGATAATTGCACTGCAGAAAAATCTTAATGACGCATAAACAATGTGATAAATATTAATTGTTATGCCCACACCATCGTTGACCGATGATGCAACCTCCATCAAACAGAAGCCACATTTCATTATGGTACATGTAAACACACTGTGCCAACCAAAAAAAAAAGCACAATGGGAATGTAAATATCGTTATTATTAATTGTGTTGACTAATTGATATATGATAAAAATTACTGAACGTTGACGGTGTTCGTTTGCAGGAACTTGGACACAATTTCCAGCATCGCTCTGATAATTTCATTTTGGTTCATGGCCGCGAAAAAAAAGGTTGACATTGTTTGCCTTTTGTGGTATACATGCTGATAATTGCCACTGAATTTCATCATAAATCAACCGTTTTATTGATTAACTCATAACATTTTCCAGTTCTTTATTGTTGTCGCGAGTTCTGCGAACAAACGTAATACAGATGCGTTGCTGGACTTTGATGTGGAATAAAACCACGAAGAGAAAAAATATCGAGATTAAGCAACATATAAATAAATCGTATTTGAGTCGAAATGCTTAAAATAAAAATCTGTTACTGCCTATTTTGATTTGTGGCTGCTTTTTTTTAATCGTCGAACGATAAAACACCGCACACGTGTCGAACGTAGGCCTGCATCGCATTATCATTGTGTCACTGAAACCACTTCAGTAAGTAAGTCTCATTGCTAATAACGCTTGAGATGAGTTATGAAAGTCAAAATGTGCGCAAATGACACAAACAAATTGATCGACAATTAATTGATTTTCTTTTTTGCAATTCGTCAAAGCATCGATATATTCGATTGAGTGCGCGCAATTTGAAGGTCTATCTCTCCAAAAGATATAAGCCACACATTGTGTTAGTTATTGCAAATTGCAATAAAGTGAATAGCTGCTCATTGTAATAATTTTTGCATTATCATGTGGAGAATAACAATTTGCGATCTCCAAGTAAGGTAAGTATAAAAGCGTAAGATCGTAATTTACGAAAAAGGATGCGCATTATTGAAATTGATTGTCGTGAAGTGTATAATAGCTTCACCAGAATACACACCGGTGTCGCGTCGTAAGCACCTGAGCACGCAACCGGAATTGTAAGTCAGTCACAACACAGAATGATGTGAACAAAAAAACAACCGTGCACTAAAAATAGCTATCTGGAAAATTTCCATTGCGTTAAATGCTAAAAAGAGCGTTTTTTGCTCTCTGTGAGCCATTCAAACTGTAGCTAAACTACTTAGCCGCCTCACAGTCTGGTTCGCTCATTGGCTACCTATCATGTACAAATACAAACTGATACGAACCGATATTGGCAAATGGCCCTCAATGAACCAGGATTTAGGTATTATTTATTTCATCTCTTTGTGCACGCACTTGTTCCCGTTCCCGTTTACTTGATTCCGGTTAACTTTTATTCGCTTGTTATTCGGGCTGTTGTGGCCTCTGTGTTTTTCCAAATGCGACAATCAAAAACGAAAGAAGAAACGAGAACATGAAAAGAACAAGTCGGAAACAGAGAAACGAGAACAAAGTGATTCACTTGCACAACCGAAAACGGGAAGCTAGTTGACTTTATTTTATGTTCTGGTTAGAATTTTGTTGTACAACCCGTTTAAAAACATTTTCGCGTGAATGTGCGTGGCATTTGAAGTATCGCAGAGTAAATAAATGCTCTGATAAAGGCGAGCTGAGAACATTAAAACGTTAACATTTTGGTCGGCTGGCTCTGGAATGCAGCGACCACAGGAAATGTTCTTGAAACACACGAAAATAATTGAGCCTTGTGTAATCATAACTTTTATCTGAACAAATCGCAAATTCGTGGTTTTTGTTTCTTCTTAAACATGAACTACATTCCATTTATTTACCCAAGCGGCCAAACATTGATATTTTTTTTTAAATTGGGTGAGATTGTTTTCAGTTTTTGTTTCGGTCGCTGTCCATGCATCGCAAAAACGAGTCTCGCGATATCAGCAAAAGAACACGCAGTACGCGTGTTCAATGTTTATACTGGAGCCAGCATCTTCCTCAGATATGATAAATGTCGATTTCATTTCGATGCGACGACTGCCATTTGGCACGTAGCTCAGAATCATTTCGAGAAAATGAATTCACCGGGATTTGCGTCAAATGCGCACACATCCGATATTTACAACCCCAAAAACAAAATCGACCGAGAATCGTTGCCTGTCGTTGACTCTTTATCCCGAGACTATTGTTAACCACGAACTAACGATCGAAAAGTGTGCGCCGTTATTTATAGCTACGTCAATCGAAATTGATTTCTTAGCGTCTTATGTTTCACGATTTGTTTCTCCTTCTCGCAAAAGAGATTATTTCTTGTTTGGTCATAAAATTGATTCGTCGCGAGCTAATAATGAACTATGATAGTTTTATTTTTTTAGTATTTTTGCTTTGGTCACTGTTTCTTCTCAAGCGGTCACACCATCGCAGCGTTTGAGGAGAATATATGCGAGCAATTAGCATAAGATCGAGTTGTCGACGGGTTTTGTGAATTTAAATTTTCGGCATAAATATACTGAGATGCGACAAAAGACATAAAATGTGTTTCGTGGAGTGTTGAAACCAAGCGATAATATAATCCACAGAAACTATTTTTAAGCAAGCACTGTCATTCAGACTGTCTATACATCACTACCGCTTTTTGTTGTTGTTGTTGTTGTTGTTGTTGCTAAAACAATTGTACTTTGGCCGAGCCATTGGCTTGATGCGGATTCTGAAAATGTGTTTTTTGCATCATGTACGGCTTTTAAAGGCCGGGACAATAAAATGATTTTTATTATGACAACTGAATAAACGTTGCCATTGTCAAAATTAGTAATTGTACGAAAAGAAAACAAAGAGGCAAAGCGAAATGACATCGTCAACGACCAACGAATAATAGCCACAAATAGTGGATGATTTAACAAAAAATGATGCATTCTCTGACCGAATAATGATGTCGCGATCATGTAGCGTCATGATTCAACGCACACAAAAAAAGAAACCAGCACGTTATTCAACTAATAACGGCCGAAAATTCCCTCGCAATGAATGCATAAAGAAACCGCGCCACGCGAACAGTCACTCTATCCGTTCATTATTATATTGTTCAAAGAAGAAAAAAACTGGCTGCAAATCCAAGCCAAGCCAATCCATTCCAGAATTAACTTTGCACAGGTGATTTCCCAAAACTTGAACATTTCTTTCGCAAGAAATTCTCGAGTTATTTTGATGTGTTGACACAACAACGATGGTTTTTAGTTTCAAAATAGCTTTTGAAAAACGAAAAGAAACATTTTTTTTCTGGCTTTTGATTGATTCAAAAAGGCAATTCCAATGAAGCAAAACAATTCTCACCTCTCTATCTGTCACTACTTGAACCGGCTTCAAAACGTGAAACAGCGGAAAACATAAAATGTTCAGATAAAACCTATGAGCTCAAATATAAATGACCGATCTCAAGGATTATTGCTATTCACATCTTTTTTTGCGAAAGAAACAAAAGAAAGTCTCGTTTGAAATACAATTTAAATATTTACATTTCCGAATTTTTTTTCTTTTGAATTGATCGAAATCGTACTGTTCTACAGGCTACTCGTTTCGAGCTCAGCGTCTTTAATGCGTTATTTCATTGCTAGTATTGTACGATATGTGCGTTTCTGGTTGTTGAAGTTTCATGTCCAATTTTTGGACTTACAAAAAAACCAATGTTCTAAAGATAAACCATCGTCAAAGAAGAGACACACATCGTATAACTGTGGAACAAACGTAAAAAGGCACGAATGCGGTTGGAATGGTGAGCATTATTAACAAAAATACCGAACATTACAGATGGAAAATGTACAGACATTAACGAGAATACCTAAGAACATGTAACAACACTACCGCCTCCAGATTAATATTTTATGGACTTTGTCGAAACCACGTAGCGCTAAAAATAGACTCCTGAAGTTTGGTACATGATCGAAAACAAAGTTATTTGATGTGATTTGTAGTATGTAGCGCCCGTGATTTGTTCCAGCAAGGAGGCATTCAATCGATTCAACGTACAGACACTTCACGTCAGACATCATTCCGTAGTAATAGCAGGCAATGTCAAGGTCCATGTAATGTATCATTAAACAACTCATCCACCGTTACGCACCAACCACAACGCCATAATAAATCGTATAGACAATTTCACATATGACTGTATTCTTGTTTATTTTCAAACAATTCAAACAGAAATTCTAAGCCACATTTCAGCTTTTTTCCTCGTATTTCCGCTTTTAATGGTTTTATTAAATGTTTCGAACGTTGAATCAATATTTAGATTACAACAACACAGTCTATTTATATTAATTGAAAACAACTGAGTTTAAACGGTTTTCTGGTTGTCGTTCAAATCGTTGTTCAATTGCTCCAGTTTTAGAACAACTCGTTTTTCGCTTGCGTTGAAAACATGTTTTTTTTTCACTCTCTACAAAATGCTCATAAATTTCATTTTCTGTGAGATATGTATGTGGTGTAGGTATAAACTCGTGAATGATTTATTTATACGCGCAGAGTTCCGCCAGTTCGATTGTAGTGTCGCACCATCATGTGATAGGTTTACATAGAACCGCGCGTGCGAGCGGTCGTTGGTTCGCATCGTTAGTTTTTTTTTCTTTTAATAATTTACTTTGTCCTCTTTTCCACTTGTTTTCTTTTGAAGTTTTGTGGCTAAAAATAGCAATTCTATATTTTTTGACATAGAAATTGATTAATGGATGACAGACTCACAGCAAAGTAGTAAAACAAACCATTCTCACCGTGTAACTATTTCTCCATCTGTCAAAATGTGAGACAAGGCAAACATCAACAATAATAATATCGATAATGATAGGGACCAAATGGTTTTTTTTATTGAAAGGGTATTGTGGCCGTGAATTGTGTATTAATTGTAGTACTGAGCTGTAAACAGCTTTCGAAAGCATTCTAACCGTTCGTTTATATTTTCGCACCGTTTGCATGGCACGCGGACAATACAAATATATCGATTGATTGTGACTTTTTAATGAACTGTTGTTCCATGTGATTTTGCTTTGAGTGCGTCAATTATTAATTTTGATTTGAACTATTGGATTCACAGTCATTCGAGCGTCCACTTGGATGGGTATGGACTATTGGAATACACGTTTGAAAACCACGTATCAGTGAAGTGACGCATTTTGATTTTAGTTCTCATCAAATATCCATGCCGTGAAGGTGTTTTACATGAAGTATTCTGTTATAACAGAATAATATTAATATTAATTTTTTGTGTGCGTAATTTTCGGATTGTGATTTCTTGTGCTATTGAGAAGAAGTGTTACAAAAAAAAGGCTTCTTACGCAAATGTCAAACAATTTTTGGCTGTAGAAAAACCAAACGAACTAAAAGTTTGCAGTAATTATATCATTAAGGAGAGTCATTAAAATTCACTGTTTATTCACCAAAATTTTTTATACGCAAACGAACCCGTTCGACCAGATTTACAGTGTTCGTTACTGTCTGCATTTTGTTGTTGTTGCTGCTGTTGATTTGCGTGATGTGCTGCCGCACTGTTTTATCAGAAAGTGATGCGCGAAACGAATGATGACAGCCAAAAATCCCATTCGCTATTTTGTAATACAAATCTAAAATTTCAAACGATTTTATTTGTTGTTGTTGTTCTTAAATTTTATTGTCAGCACAACTGTAGCCAACATTTTCGTGGAATCGACGCAATTATGCTGCAGGCATTTGCATTCTCGACGTATGTGTAGGCTTAGCACCAGAGCAATAAAACATAACACGTTGACAAAGTGGCAGTATAGAGATGACTTTTGCGATTTTAATGAATTGTGATGTGGAGTTTCCATGGTTGTGCAGCCGATTTTGTGTTCATGCGAAAAATGCGCATTTTCAATGGTGACATAATGATAGAGTGATATCACCACACACATATACACACACACACACCAAACAAAAGTTGAGCATATGCCATTTTCTCACACACCGGTCGATCTGTGTGTGTCTCGCAACCACTTACTCTTCCACATTTTTCCGGCACAGCGCTGTTATTTACGCAACCGCATTCAGCAAACCGTGGGCACAATTAAAAAGAACTGATCAAAAGAGTCATGCTATTTTGTATATGCCGCGGTCACACAACCACACGCTGCCTGTGTTTATCCATATTTCATGGCTCATTTTTCGGCACAGTTTGTATGCATTGTATCCTCTCTTCTTTGATGTCAAACTCACAAATTCGTATTTCTCCTGAAAAAAAATTTTGGGCTTTTGTTTTAGCAAACAGTCAGTTCTTTCACTTAATGACCATTTTTGAGAAGGAAAAAAAAGAAGCCAATTAATACATTCACCAAACTTGTTTTGCATTTCTGCGCCTATACATGCCATCCGATTTTATGGTGCGTCATTTCTTTTCTTTCGTCCCCCCCCTCTCTCTCTCTCTCTCTCTCTCTCTCTCTCCATTTAAGGTGGTCGTGCTTTATTTTTAGACGCAACGGTCAAGTAAAAGTTGTAAAGATGCTTGATAATAATGACCGATACGGTTCAGCTCAGTGTGTCGATTTTTACCATTTTTGATATGCAGTCTGAAAGTAACTTTTCTAGACGTTTACTCTTTTTTCTCGCGAAATAACCATATTTATAACAACTCCTACGGACGAAAGTTATGTATTGATTGATTGGCGATTTTAGTATATTTTGATAACTTGCTACGTAGGTATTGATGACGTTAAACCAATTTTCAGTCAACTTCATTGTTTCGTCTTCATAATTTGAGGGTATATACCGCTGAAATTATATTCGCTGACGCTAAATTTTATCCGTTTTTTTTTCGTAACAAAAGACGCATAAAACGTGTAGAAAGTTCCAAAGATTCAAGAAAATAATCGATTCTGACGAACAACGGTTGGTTTAACACAAATTCAATGTGATTGATTCGATTCCACATCGAATAGGCAATACTTTTTTTTCTCACTCGCAATCAGTCTTAATTATTCAACAGTAAAAACTCGTTTTGTCTGACGTAGAAGAAAAAAATTAATTCGAAAGCGAATCTCCAACTTTGGACCCAGACACAACACACATTTCTATGTAATATGTATCATTATCATCGCGCCGAAATGAAATTGTGTGTATGGGAATTGTTGTTGGTTTCTGGTATCAAATTTTCCACATAATTAAATATTTAAAGGCTGATTAACCGAGACCTTGAAGCGAAAAACAAATAGCGCGTCTTGCTAAACTATTCAAACTCATATGGTGTTATCGCACGTATAAAAATCAACGGTAGTTTAATGAAGCGAATAAGATAATAAAAGTAAGAATCCATCGTATCAATAGATTTTATTTTGCGCTTGATTAAGCGCCAGTCAATACATCAGGATAACGATGTTTGCAGCGGAGGAGGAAGCATACGATGTGCATAATTTTCTTCTTCTGTTGCTTTCAGTGCAAGCGTTTATTGTCCAATCTGCTTACATTTATTTGTCTATTCTGGCACATTAACGTGCCCAGAGTGGGAGTGTAATCAATCATTCCGATAGATCTTTCATTGTGTAAATAAAAAAAGTGGAAAGCTACACAAAAGCGCCGAGTAGATTGAAAGATTTCATTGACAATCGCATTGTGTATTTGTGTTGGGGCAAAGCGGTCGGTCGGTCGGTCGATTTGAATTGATTGTATCGACAGACCAAGGCTGAACATCGCTCAATACCGATGTGCACTTGTTACTTATTTCGATCGCTTCGCGTGTGTCGATCCAACAATAATTAGCTAAAAATACATTTTCGGCGTCATTATTCGAACACTACAGCCCCGGCTTTCTATGGAATTGTTATTCAAAGCAACTGAATTTGTTATGCAAATCGACGACGCGCCATTCAAACACAAGCCCACCGAATAAAAGCGAACGAAACAAAAAATCACCGCAACAATTGTTTTGCTGCTATCATTTGACCTGGAGATTCGCATGAAAATAGAGTGGAATGTAATATGCGATGATTAAGTGATTTTCGTTTTCATACCAAAAATTATGACCGGTATCGAGCACACTTTTTTTCATCCGTCACATCATAAAACTACACTGCGACAAAAATCAATCAATCGCATTCTGATAATAAATAGATATTGAATTGGCATTTTTTTTTTGCTGAACAAAAACCACAAAACACACTATGGTTGAAATGGGCTGCGGAACGCGTGCACGCGAACATGATACACAAGTATCTAACAACAATGTGGATTTGTTCGTCTATTGCATGGCAGTGATAGCTTAGACTTAAGAATGATTTTATCTGATTTTTTCACGTTAAAAATAAAATGAATGAGTTTTTCCCTTCCTTATTGAAATATGTCAATCATTCGATTTGATTTGTATACGCCATAACATTTGAAACGTGGCTAATTCATTGGAAACGATCCATTTGTCGGTTTGACAGTTCAAGCAATACGAATCTAGAGATGTTTCGATTTTTACTTTTCCGCACACAAAGTGTGCGAAGAAAAGTATAGCGATCATCGTGAGAAAAAACGTACGAATTTTTGTTGTGACCATGATAACTTTCGAACCCCTTAAGCGATTTCGCTCAAATTTGGGCAGGACGTGTTGTATGTAAATATCTTGGATGTATCGAAAGTTGGACCAAATTGGATCAGTTCATCTGGTACTTTTGGTACGTCATAGAAATTCACCCTTGGAATTAAAAAAAAATATATTCTTCACAACGTAAAATGAATTTTTTTGGCTCTTTTAACACGGTTTTTCCATGGTAAACCGTGTTAAATGGTGTTATAGCACAAAGATGTGCGGAAAAGAACGTTTTACAAATGTAAAGCTTTTAAATTTTTCCTGCGTTTTATAGAGGATTCTATGCATTAACACTTAAATAGCTATAAACAAACCCAAGCAATTAACGTAGAAGTGGAAAAAACACTGTAAAAACAGACGAGAACTTCTTCCACTGAAATTTAAGCAACAAACATCAAACAAAATGCAAGCGCACATCACACAAATTGATGTGAATTGCTTGTGAGAGCCGCATGTAATTACTTTGTTGGCTTGGTACGAAAACAAATAACGTGTTTCATTTTTACGAGGGAAACAATGAGTTATAATTAAATTTTATAGCGGATATTGAATCGTCATCGTTGTTTATCGTTCGTTTTATTCCATTTGGCTATAAAATATTATGCATATTTTGTACTGAAATTGCTGAACTAAATGCTTTCTCCTTTCATTTGACCGGACCATAACTTGTGTGTATCGATAAATTGCTTGATAATTTGAAAATGTGATGCGATGCAACCAATCACATCGAATATGAAACATATTCGTTTGACTTTCGGTTGACCGTTTCGAGAAATTCGTTTTGAGATTGCATTCAGAGATATGAAATACATTTTGTTCCATCTTCATTGTAAACACATTTTTGGCAACTCATGAAAAGAGACGTTATCTTACTACGGTCGCATAACTTTAGCGCCGATGAATTCCTTCTTTTTTGGAAGCAAGCATTCTTTTGCAAGCAATCATACATACTTGGTACTTAGTGCTGGAGAAAATGCGAAAAAATACGATAAGAAGCATTTTGCATTTGGGTAATGTTTACCTTGCTGTGGCGCAAGGAGCAGATCATTAATAATATGCGATGTGTAATAAAACCCGAATGACGTCAATGGATGGTTTAATCCTGTTTTCGTGTACGATTCTGCTTGATTACCTCTCATTTTTTACGAAAAAAACAACAACACATTTTCATTTCTACGCACGTTTCAATGTTTTTAGTCGAACGCACGATTTAATGCCCGTCTGATGGAATCAGAACATTGAACTTTCGCCCAGGCAGCGATTCCTCTTGAGAGTCTTTTACGATGTCACATGATTTATTCGACTGTAACAAATGTTGAAATTGATTATGACTCGGCAAACTGCGAATAGCACATGACAAGAATGCATTTTTTTTCATCTGACCTGATTTAATCATATTCTTTTGGCTTCACTTAATTTGCCTAGCTGTAGTTAGAATAGAAAAAATTGCAATCAAAAGACAAAACAAAATAATTAAAACCGCTTTGAACGTGCAAAAAAAAAATAATGCAATGAGTTTTTGTGACCAGACATTCCACGACGTAGCGCACGATATCCTTTAACGATGTCGCGTGCACGGAATGCATTTTGAATAGTTCGAATCGGACGTGAGATGAACATCAATGCATAGCGAGTCGGATCTCATTGCGTATACTTGCAATTGATTAATAGCCATTGTGCCGTTTTTTAACACTTTTTTTGCTGTTGTTGTTCGAATGGTAGCACTGTAATTCGTATGCGAATCCTGCAATCAATCTATGAACAATCAATCTTTATTACACAATCCAAATGATTTTGAAAACTAATGACGCACAACGAAAAAATAGAAAAAAAGGTGTCGTTGCCTAAGGCCATTTTCCTGAAATAAACCCACACACATTTCCCATTGAACATTTGCTTGGCCAAAATTAGAACATGTACAAACGAAAATAAAGTAGCACCTAATTCTAAGCTTTTGTTTTAAAATACATCGTCAATTGTGTTTTTGACCATACATATCTCACAATTTCATAAACATTATTCAATCGTTTAATCTCGAGAGAGCTTCTCTTTGTTATACGAATGCCGAAAAAGAACAACGTTTCGTGCAAGAAACTATATGCGACATGTAATCTTTCAGCCTCCCACCGTGCGGCCAGCCAGACGAAAATTTATGCCCCAATTATTCGGTTCGCTATGAATTTTGGGCCACAGCCATTGTGTATTAACATATGATTCGAAAAGTGTTTGCAACACATTTGCCGGCTTGAAATCAACAACATAATGTGAAAATAACTGGTTTGACTAGTGGTGACCTTAACAGAATTTCACATCAATATCTCTCCGTCTCTTGTCAATTTTTATTCCGTTCATTTTCATTTTTTTTCCTTCTTCGAATTGTTGGCAACTATAGTTGACCTTTGGTTATATCGGCCATTCCACACGAAATCAGGGAAGAGTTGCAATGTGAGGTCGCCGAATTGGCTGAAAATCGGCTTGGAGTCTTGTTTCCGATAGAAAAAGAGAAAATCAAAATTTCAGGCCTAAAAGTGGCCCGACTTTCTGAGTTAATCCAGTGTGAATTTTGCAAAAAATTGAAAAAATCGAAAAAAAGGGTTTGCGGTAACTAAAATCCAACTGTGAAGTAGTTGACACATTGCCTAACCTATGGTACCGTTGGAAAGGGAATTGATGGGGCTACAAAATCCGTCTTGTAACCTATCCTCTATGGCCCCATTGGAACCTCCAAAAATGGGTTCAAAGTATAAAATGTTAAATATCTCAAAATAGTGGGGTTTTTTTGGCATGTTTTTTTTGCGTTTTTTTTTGCGCTTACGTCGCGCCGCTTCAGATGGAAAAATAAAATTTCGTGTATACCCCCCATTCAGTTCGTGTATCTGGCCTCGGCAGGTGAATCATATGTCATTTTTCAGCGTTTTTGTGGGAAAAATGGTTGAAAATGGCCTCTTACGACATTTTGATATGAGAAAACTGCTATTTTTTCGTCAAAATACATGAAAAAATGACTTTTTCTACATCGGTTTACCTATAAATTTGGTCCGAAACTAACTTTTCTTCATAGAACAAACGAATAGTCGAAATCTGCTTACAAAATCACATTTGTGGCATAGAAAACCCACCTATAACGGGCTGTCATGATTCTATTCCCACGTAATTTTTGACGTAAAATCGATTGAGACCTATCTCAATCCTGTCTGATGGGTCTAAAGGGTCGAAAAATGACCCTGCTTCAGAGGATGTTTTCAACTCGCAATAAAAACACTTTTTTTGCTTCAAAAATCCCCTATTCTGCATTCAATCGTGAATGGCTTTTATTTTCCAGCCAAACAAATGAAAATATACCAATTTGCTTACCATTTGGGCTCAATTCAGCGTTTTATATGTAAAATCTCCATTTTGAGTGATTTTTTCGATGACAATGTCGATTTGAGACCAAAATACAACAAAATGGGTGTTTGATTGTTCACAGACCCCCATTATTTTCGAAAATAAATAGGAGTTTTCTAACGTCAAATTATCGAATTACGCAAATTTAAGATACCTACCCTACAAAATGACCGTTTTTTAGAAAAATTTCTATATAAAACGCTGAATTGAGCCAAAAATGGTAAGCAATTTCATTTGTTTCGCTGGAAAATAAAAGCCATTCACGATTGAATGCAGAATAGGGGATTTTTGAAGCAAAAAAAGTGTTTTTATTGCGAGTTGAAAACATCCTCTGAAGCAGGGTCATTTTTCGACCCTTTAGACCCATCAGACAGGATTGAGATAGGTCTCAATCGATTTTCAGTCAAAAATTACGTGGAAATAGAATCATGACAGCCCGTTATAGGTGGGTTTTCTATGCCACAAATGTGATTTTGTAAGCAGATTTCGACTATTCGTTTGTTCTATGAAGAAAAGTCAGTTTCGGACCAAATTTATAGGTAAACCGATGTGGAAAAGGTCATTTTTTCATGTATTTTGACGAAAAAATAGCAGTTTTCTCATATCAAAATGTCGTAAGAGGCCATTTTCAACCATTTTTCCCACAAAAACGCTGAAAAATGACATATGATTCACCTGCCGAGGCCAGATACACGAACTGAATGGGGGGTATACACGAAATTTTATTTTTCCATCTGAAGCGGCGCGACGTAAGCGCAAAAAAAACGCAAAAAAAACATGCCAAAAAAACCCCACTATTTTGAGATATTTAACATTTTATACTTTGAACCCATTTTTGGAGGTTCCAATGGGGCCATAGAGGATAGGTTACAAGGCGGATTTTGTAGCCCCATCAATTCCCTTTCCAACGGTACCATAGGTTTGGCAATGTGTCAACTACTTCACAGTTGGATTTTAGTTACCGCAAACCCTTTTTTTCGATTTTTTCAATTTTTTGCAAAATTCACACTGGATTAACTCAGAAAGTCGGGCCACTTTTAGGCCTGAGATTTTGATTTTCTCTTTTTCTATCGGAAACAAGACTCCAAGCCGATTTTCAGCCAATTCGGCGACCTCACATTGCAACTCTTCCCTGATTTCGTGTGGAATGGCCGATATGTGTAAATGAAACCATCGGTCCAACACCAAATTCGCACATTTTAAAAATAGATTCAGGGGCTCGTTACCAACAGTTGAAGGTGGCTAACCAAAGTCCTTAGCGATTACAATTACATGATAATAATAATTCGAATGGTTTTAAAACAAAAATACAGACAAAAAAAAAACTCGGTTAGAAAAATGTGAAATCGAAATTAACATTACGATAAGAGCATTCATTATATCCTTTACAAAAGTGATAAGCGATATTTAAACGATGCTAACAATACTTAGCACTTGAATTCTAAAGTGGAAATTTATTTTTAATAAGAAATGGTGATTTTGTGCAGGAATCCAAAAGCTTATCACAACAATGCGATAAGCAGGAAAATGTCACTGAATTTAAAATCGATAAATAGTTGATTTCATAATAAACTCACCGAACGTGTTTTATTCGTGCAATTTTCCCCGGTACAACAATGTCATTGACTTTTCCTTTCACTTAGGCATAATTTTGGCTATTCGTTTTGCTTTCGTAAAAATTTATCAGAAAAGACTGTCTGCGTTATTTAAAAAAAAATCGCAAATAAATCATATCTCAAGATAAATGCATCGATTTGTAAGCCACAGACTGTGGATTCAATTGTGTTTTCGCATGGAAATGCTCATGTTCAACATATAGGTCAATGTGAATCGACGGCGTTCTTTTTTTTCTTCAGAGGGCATATTTTGTTATCCAGTGAAATTGGGAAAGTGCGATGAAACTGCCCTAAAAATGAGCTCCAACTGATCTTCGAATGCTGAAGAACCTGCATACGAAATAAAGGAAAATCGTAGAAGTTTTGATAAATTCAAAAGAGCTCAACAAAGACAGAGGCTTTTTCAATATAAGAAGAGAAAAAAAAGTGTCCATTTATGAAATAATTGTTGAATTCGCTTCAAATACAAACTTATTAGAAGTTGTAAATCTACTGAGCAAATATTTATTTATCGTACAACGATTGTTATTGTAATTTCACCGCTATAACCAGCGGAAAGAAAACACGACAATGTTTGGTTTACCGAAAATGATATACGTAAACTGTGATGCCCTTCATCATCTGCCTGTCGTGCCTTATTTAAATTTAATTTGATTAAATTTCTCATTATCCGTCTCTCTCACTTTCGTTGTTGACTGAATTCGCTGTACGGCTTGTGTGTGTGCGCGCGTTTGCCGTTATTGCGTATGGCAATTTTGAGTATTTCTACTGCGTTTTGTTTAGATTGTGCTTTTGTTTTCGTCAATATTGACGACATCGAACCGCTCATTTGTATATTTAAATGTTGCAAAACATGGATAAACGTCATCTGTTTTTGTCTATTCGGATGTCGCCATTTAGACCTGATGGGCGCTTTCGGTGGCAACATGCAGCTAAAAATAGCCTTGATTAAATACAATCTAATTAACAAGTACAAAGAGAATGGCAAAAAGCACATCAACAACAACAACAAAACACATTCCTTGACACTTTTGATGTTTCTTTTTCGTTTGTGGAATTTTGATTAAAATCTGCGGAAAACTCGTGCAATTGCCACGATGCTTATTAGAATCGAGTAATTACCTCAAATAACTTGCTAGGGGAGAGAACATTTGCTCATCATAATATGAAGTTTGCCGTAACGTATAATTTACGTAAGAACAGGTGTCATTACTTCTGGAATGATTTTTACTTTCGGCAAAATGAGAGTTTTTCTAATTAAGAATCTCAATTCGAAATTCAGAATTTCGTTCTTCATTTGCGCATTTGAATTGCACTCACAAGAGATAGAGAGAAAACGGTAAATTTTTTGTCTCTATTTCCATAGACTTGATAATTGTTTTTGTCTCGTCTGATTATTTAATTAATTATCTCAACTTAATTTTGTATCCAATATATGAAACGACCTGTTAATTGGTTTCCCTCTAGTTTATGTTTCGGACATTAACTAAGCTAATTACGGTTTTTCATGTGGATCTAAACCATTTCAATCACACGACGCATTTCTTCTTTTATTCACTGGCATTTCCCAATTAAATTCTTAAATAAACCGATGATCAACATCAATGGGAATAAAATTCCAATTGAAATGGACCCAAATGAATAATCAGGCTATAATTGCTTACATTTCATTGGGTGCTAACTTCTTTTTTCTCCCTCATTACAATCGTTTAAACATTTCAAACACGATTTTTATCGAGAAATCAACACTGATTTACTTCGAACTACAGCGTAGAATGAATGAGTGGAATGTTTTATGGTGACAAATATTACAGCATTAATATTATACGGAATTGCTATTTTGATTGGTTTTTAAGTAATTAAGTACGAATATAAATCGCAAATTATATGTTAAACTTGTATTTCGAATGTTTAACAGCTGTAGAAAGAAACAAAATCTCACAACCCTCAATTTATATAATGGCTATAATTTCTGAACGGAACGACTGATTTATTAAAATCGATAGTGCATGCAATTAAAATAGAATTGAATGAAATGATTATCAAAATTGTAAATGCGCAACTTTTATGACATTTGATCGATGAACGTCACCGCGTTGCGATAACGTCAGACCGAACGCATAGAATCGAAAGTGCACAACACACTTGATCTGATAGTTAAATGCAAACACGGTGATTTTCATGCGAATAATCATGATTTTCTGAAAATTTGCCATGGCCAGTAGTTGAGAATCGTCAAGTTGTCAAACAGAATGAGCAACCTTCGTTTAAGATCATCGACTTTAAACCATTCGATTAGTCCGTATTCATTGATGATTTGAGTGTTTTTTTTTCTCCTTTGCTTCTTGATTCAAGTGGCCAATTCGCCAGTCAATTGATTCAGAGAAAACATTCGTTTGATTCAAGCGTATTTATTTAATTAACCACTTGTTGTCGATCAATTGGTCTGTTTTGCTTTCGTTTGTTGTACATTTGATTTATTTGCTAAGGTCGGCACTAGTCAATTTTCCCGTGGAACTATACAACAAAATTGTCTTATCTGATTATTTCTCCGTTGGCTTGGCATAAAAATAGAAGCCGTATGTATGCCCCGCCATTATCAATAAATTAGATAGTTAGTAATCTTTGATTACTAATCAGTTTAATAGATGGTACAGAGCTCTCTGTTCAAATTATTGACATGAAATTCCGCACGCGAGTATGACAGAAACCGAATAAGTTTTCAAAGTTTGTCATTTCATCCAGTTGCTTGTGAAATGTGTTGACAGTCTCGTTAGTCAATAGTTTTGTTGAATCAAGCTAGCAACAAAGATGCAAAATTTTAAATTTACTGAAATCTTTTCATCGATTTAGTATTGAATTTGAATAGAAATACATGTAAACCATCAATATTTAAATCAATCGAATAATTAAAATGTTTTTTGCCATTCACGAGACTCGCTGGAAAATGCGTTTTGAAAAAAGGACAATAATAAATTTAATGGCTGTTAATAATGAAATTTGCAATGGTGAGAATCGAATCAAAAGCGGGGAAAAAACAGACGAAATTAAATAGGTGTAATCCAATTCAATGGTTATTATTGTTAATTAATCCAATTATCCAGCGATTTTCACGTCATCGTATTGGGTGTTCATAGTATAAACAATTCCAGCAATTGAACTCAATTAAAATGTGATATTGCCATTTCTGTAAAAATAAACGTGCAACGCGCGGTGTGTGCTCAACAGAAACAGACGCTCGGCTCTCCATGTTTATGTGTGAGTGTGTGTGTATGTGTCAAAAGCACAAGATAAGCACGAATGTGAATCCGCTCTTCGATGGAATATCAATATCCAGAGCACTGCCGCATTTTGTCAATGACAATAGACAATATTTAAATTTATAATGGGTATTTTTTCATACAAACTGAATCCGCGAATGGAATGTATTTAGTCTCAAGCGATGTGGGAGTTTTTGATGTTTGAACAAATATAGGGAGAGACACATGTCATTTAAATTTGCTATATATAGCAAATAAATTCGAACAAAATTACGTATTTTTCCATATAATTTCGACTCGATAAAATGCTACATCAAACCGCCATTCGTTGCCGCATTTTTTCACGGACTGGGCTGTTTTAAGAATCAAATAAAATGAATTGTGGTTTTCGCAGGCAGAAAAAACCGAATACATGAATGGCACAGCGAGCGCTTTAACCTTTCAACATTATCATATTGCTAATTGAATTAAATTCCCAAATCGCTCGCGCACACATACACACATACACATTCAAACCTTCCATTTCACCTAAGCGACTTCTAATGACATTTTAAAAACTTTTTACGCGAGAAGAAAAACACCAAAGCAGAGACCACAATATAACCATCAACCAAGATTAGAGCGATGCCATTTTGAACGTCACAGCGTATTCGTACGAAAGGCATTTTTCATGCAGGCAAATTGAAAATGTGCTTTTAGTGAAATTAATGAAAATGTTGTGCATAAGATGAGGGTAGCTTCGAATTGATTAAGCCTGTTTTTACAATGTTCTGAATGCAAGTCCGAAACAAGTCGTCATTTTTAGAAGAAAAAAAACCATCCTTTTTTTTATGCTCTAGCAAAGGCATAACCAAAGTAATATTTAATCTACAGACTGAACAAAATGTAAGGAACATAATCGCATGATTCGCTGAACATGAACAAAGCTTAAAATCTCATCAAAATGATTGTGACCTAGTTTGCGGACCAGACCGTACATAAATCAATCGTAACCAGTGAAAAATTAAAATCAACTTAACGGAAAACGG
Organism: Sitodiplosis mosellana; assembly: GCF_009176505.1. Classification (NCBI taxonomy): domain Eukaryota; kingdom Metazoa; phylum Arthropoda; class Insecta; order Diptera; family Cecidomyiidae; genus Sitodiplosis; species Sitodiplosis mosellana. The sequence goes on along the minus strand of NW_022595244.1, from coordinate 14,902,124 downwards.
AGAATTGGGGGAGAAAATACAACGAAAGCTGATGAACCGCAACAATAAAAGAACAATGAGCCAGTACAAGTTGTTCGTGATATTTTTATATGTGATCAGTATATGTGACATACGAATAAATTGCCAATCAAATACTTCAACTGTGCATCATTTGAAACTTCAACGGAAGTCGATCGTCATCGCAAATGGAAAGCGGCAATTTTCAGCACCAAAAATGAGTGGCAATCTGTTTGAGCTATTCTTTGGAGTGTTGCTACCGAAGGATCCCACACCGATCGGATGCACATACAGAGAGGCTCTACCAGCCATGGAATTGGCTATTCGAAAGCTGCAACAACCCGGTGGACTGTTTGAAAACTATACAATTTGTGTTGAATATCGTGACACAAAAACATCATCGACGCATGGCACCATGGCTGCATTTGATCTCTATACCAAACAAACTCAAGGTTAAACCCATTTCCAAAATTGTGGTTAAATTCGAACAAATGAATTCTACGAAACCCGTTTTTTTTTCTCTCAAATTACAGACGTCATTTTCGGACCATTCGAATCTTATTCATTGGCACAAATTGCTCGCTTTGCTGGCGTTTGGGAGACTCCTGTCATATCTGCAGGTGGATTCAGCGAAGCATTCACAAACAAAAATTCTATGGTTAATAGAATAATTCACATTTGATTCGCACGGGAGAACAGGGTAATCTGGGACACTCTCTCCTCTCATATAAGGGGAAATTGGGGTGTTGACAGTTTTTCGTAGAGGGTTAGTATCAATTATACGAACGCACTCGAACTTAGCTGCAATCATAGTACTATCCTTCAAAACCGTATGCTTAAACAAAAATATATGTGGGCTGTCCCAGATTACCACGTGTCCCACATTACCGCGTTTCCCCCCTGTTAATTGCATTTATTTCGAACAATGGATATATAGGGATTCACAACGTTAACACGATTGATCGGCAGTCCTGAGCATGCCGGCAGCGCGTTTGCTGGCTTATTTCGTCAATTCAACTGGCATCACATCTCTTGGATGTATCACAATCACAACGAAAACACCGGTCGCGGCAATTCAGATTGTTCGTTCACGATGCGTGCCATTCAAAAGCATTTTCCAAATATCGTGCGCGGCCAAATTTCATTCGACGAGGAACTAGCGACACGAGAAGAGTTTCAAAATATGTTAAACGATTTTCGAAAACAATCAAGAAGTGAGTTAAGCACTTATCGATCAATCAAACATGAATCGATAACACACACGCACACAATTTAGCGCTATCTATTTATCGTCGTTTCAATCATAACTGGTATAAAAATAGAAAAGAAATCATTATTTATTCAAATGATGACAAAAAAAACACACTCTCTACCAGACAAAATAAATAAAAACGATTTTTTCTTTATAAAATAAAACCATTAATACCTTACTTGGAATTCGTCGATTTGTTTTCACAACAATAAAATATTCATGATCACGACCCATCGCTAATTTAACTTAGCTATTAGTTAATGAGTAGTCATGTGTTTCTATTAACAAAACCGCATTACATTATTTAACTTCCTTATTGATTCTATACATTCTTTTGCTAATAACCAAATCCATTACAGTTGTAATGATGTGTGCGAGCCCCGGAACAATTAGAGAAATTATGTTGGCTGCCGATGATTTGAAAATGATCGATAGCGGGGAATATGTTTTCTTTAACATTGAGCTATATACTGGGTAAGCATCAAAATTAGTTTTGAACATCAACAAAAATAAAGCACTTATTTCTACATTTGAATCGCACTGAATCGATACCAATTTGACCAACAGTAAACCTGCAACGAACACACAGCCTTGGTACAATGCGTCAGACACGCCTGAAAAAAATGAACGTGCGAAGAAAGCATATACCGCTTTGCTGACCGTTGTTGGAAAGCAAACATTCGATGACGAGTACGAGCAATTTTCCCAAGAGCTCAAAGAGCTGGCGGCGACGAGCTACAATTTTTCATTTCCAAAAAATCAAACCGTTTCAACATTTGTGACGGCTTTTTACGACGCAGTATTGTTGTACGCGTATGCACTAAATGACAGTATTACGGCTAACCCGAACGCTTTGTACGAGCCAATTAATGGTACGCGACTAGCACATCTGATGTGGAATCGCAAATTCAAAGGAATCACCGGCAATGTAATCATTGACAAGAACGGTGACCGCATCTCTGAATACTCACTGCTTGACATGGATCCCGATACCGGCTACTTTCATGTCGTGGCTAATTACCATAATCACAGTGGTTTGGAGTATGTGAAGGGCAAAAAGATACACTGGAGTGGAGGCAGAACTGAACCACCACCAGATAAACCAGAATGCGGTTTTGATAATTCATTGTGTCCTTGTAAGTTTCGGCCAATACATTTTACTTGATCATAATCGTTTGTATTCGACGTTTCAAGTGTTTTGTATTGTATTTGAAAATAGCTCTGCCCGGTTATGCGATTCTCTCGTTCGTTTTGGGTATGGCGATGGCGGTGATGGCAATCATTTCTTTTTTTGGGTATCGCCATTACAAATTGGAGGCGGAAATATATTCCATGGCATGGAAGGTTTCCTGGAATGATGTAATTCCCTGCAATCAAATCAATAAGCAACGTGGCAGTGTCTACTCAATAGCGAAACGAGGAAGTCAACTTGTAAGTGCTTGAAATGAATGTAACAATAACAACTTATCCGAAAATTTCCATGGAAATCATTTTCAGACGGTTTATTCGGAAGAATTGGGTTCACTGGCTGGAGACAAACAATTATTTATACCATCAGGTTTTTATAAAAGTTGCAAAGTGGCCATCAAACGTATCAACGAGAAAAATATTCACTTGAACCGAGAACAAATGCTTGAACTTAAAAAGGTTAGGTTTCAAACGATAAAAAACCATTGCATTTCATCCTTCATTCCATTGTTTATCCAAATCAAAAATAAACCGTTTCAAATTTCCAGATGAAAGATATTCATCACGAGCACTTGGTCAAATTTTACGGTGCATGCGTTGATCCGCCAAATTGTTGCATTCTAACTGAGTATTGCCCCAAAGGATCTCTACAAGATATTTTAGAAAATGATCAAATCAAATTGGACTGGATGTTCAAAATATCGCTCATGCATGACATCGTTCGAGTGAGTAAAATCAAGTCACTTTCATTCACTATTTTCGATCTTTATTACTGCAAGAAAATTCAGAGAAAAAAATTTCATTGAAAAATGCAACAACAACAAAATTAAATATACTTCTACTTTATAAATAGGGAATGCATTATTTGCATTCAACAGACATTCGTTCACACGGCAATTTGAAATCATCGAATTGTGTGGTCGATTCTCGGTTTGTGTTGAAAATTGCTGATTTTGGTTTACATAGCCTGCGTAAATCAAATAATGATGAAGATTCTGAGTATTCAGATAGTTATGCCCATTGGCGAAGTAAGTAAAAACTAGTTATGTCTAAAAACAAACACACCATGGAATTGTATATGACTTACACAGTTTTCATTCACTTTCCATAATTTAGGTTTGCTTTGGACGGCACCAGAGCTGCTCCGTATGAAAAATCCTCCTGTTGAGGGCACACAAAAGGGTGATATTTATTCGTTTGGTATTATTGTAAATGAAATTGCAACACGGCAAGGGCCATTTTATACGGGCAACAACTATATCACACCAAAAGGTAGGTGTTTTACGACGAATATTCCAAATTAGTTTCCAAAGGAAATGAAGACAAATAAAGGGTCTAACGATGTAAGACGAACTTTTCCGCAGTGGAGTCAGAAAAAGACGTGATTCTAATCGTTTAAGCATTAAAAAAAAGAATAGCATAAGACGGCTCAACAAATTGCACAGCAACATTGCCGTCGGGTGTAATGTTCAAACTTGGAATTCATACGGCTAGTGCAAAAGCATTTATTGTCCTACCTAACGCGAGCGCCATCTGTTCAGTTTGAACATTAAAACAAACAAATTGATCCATACAGAGTTAGAATACACCAAAATCTCTATATAGAGGAAACGCTGTGGTTCGTTTTGTTCGACATATTTTTTATACACTGCCTTCATTTCCACCGATTCATATATCGGTTGGCAGCTGGAGTCACTTTGTTTGTTTTCATGTTCGCACCGAATAGATGGCGTTTGCGTTAGGGAGAGTAATGAATGCTTTTGCACTGAAGATATGTTGGAATTATGAGCACTGTGAAAGTCGAATCGCAATACTTTTACCTTTAGGACCATACTATATTACCTCTCTCATTCTTACTCCTAGAAATCATTGAACTCGTAAAACGGACGCCACCACAATTTGGTGCGCCATTCCGGCCGACAATAAACGATCAAACATTCGACGATTTGAACAATATCATGACAAAATGCTGGAAAGAAGATCCAAACGAACGACCCGATTTCAGTCTTCTAAAGGCGACCATTCGCAAAGTCAATAAGTAAGTGGTATCAAATAAAATATTCTCATCAAGAAATAGACATAGCGAGCTACATATGCATCTAACTTATTTTAAGGTTTTAATTTCGGTTTTATTTTTATTATTTTGCTTTATGTTTGTTTCGTTGATATTTTGCAGAGAAAATGAAACGGGAAATATAGTGGATAATTTGTTGAAGCGTATGGAACAATATGCCAATAATTTGGAAGGTTTAGTAGAAGAGAGGACTCAAGACTATTTAGAAGAGAAGCGAAAATGTGAAGAGTTGCTGTATCAATTGTTGCCCAAGTCGGTGGCAGCGCAACTGATTCTCGGCAAGCCGGTCATTGCTGAGGTGTTTGAACAAGTAACAATCTATTTTAGTGATGTTGTGGGCTTCACTCATCTATCAGCAGCATCAACACCAATGCAAGTTGTTGATTTACTCAATGATCTGTACACATGCTTCGACTCGATCACAGAAAATTTCGACGTTTACAAAGTGGAGACAATTGGTGATGCTTATATGATGGTGTCTGGATTGCCAGTGAGAAATGGTGATAATCATGCTCGAGAAATTGCGCGGACGGCAATCGCTCTGCTTAACAATGTGTATAAATTCAAAATTCGACATCGACCAAACGAACAACTTAAGCTGCGCATTGGCATCCATTCAGGTGAGTCATATGAAAAAAAAAGACGCATAGTTAAAAATGAAAAATTAATGCGACTTTTTTCATCCATTAGGTCCTTGCGTAGCGGGTGTGGTTGGTTTAAAAATGCCACGGTATTGTTTGTTTGGCGATACCGTCAATACAGCATCCCGCATGGAATCGAATGGTGAACCGCTAAAGATTCACATAAGTCAAAGTACAAAAACGATTCTCGATAAATTTGGAACGTTCGATATCAGTGAACGCGGCCTGGTTGAAATGAAAGGAAAAGGTAAACTGCGTACTTATTGGTTGAACGGCGAACAACATTCTGAGCTATACACAAGTACATTGAACAATTCAACGGCACCAGCTATTACACCAAACTATGACAAACCCAAGGACAAAGATCCATTGGCATTGCTGCGAACGGGAATCATGCGAAGTCGTTCAAATTCGTTGATTCCACCAAATGATCTAAAAAGTCGTTCAAATTCACTAGTATTACTGACACCAACCTCAACGTCACACACCGTTGACAAAACCAATCAAAATGCGGCCACAATCACGGCAGCCGGATCAGTGGGCAATACGGTTGCATTTGTGAACGCATTGACCAACAACAATCAATCCATTTTGAATAACTTAGTAAAGACAAATAACCTAAAGAATTGTAATCTATCGAACAGTAGCAATAAGTTGAAAATTAATAATAATGTGAGTGTAGAGGATAATGGACGAAGCGTGACAATACCACTGCTGGCGAACAGTAAGTCATAGCAAGAGGACAGTGGTCGTCAACAGGAGCATAAAATGTAGGTATTTGACGCTCGTGAGTAGGGAAATGCTTTCGTCGTTTGACTACAAATTCCACTTAATCTCAAGTGGCCGTTGATTAATTTGCACATTTTCTCCATGCATTTAGTCACTGGTCCGCTTCATACAAACACAAACAAACTGTTGATGAACTGTGAAATATATCTAGCATCTATTTACTTAACAATACGATACACATCCCCAAACAAACACATACACTCAATCCAATTTCGAGAGACTGTTTTCAATGATATATATATATATAGATGTTTATTCCAATTTTATCATAAAATTGAATTGAATTAGTCGTTAAACATACAATATATTGTGTATATATTGCAAAAGGAAGTTGTATGCTAAGGAGAACAAACTCATGGTTATTGTTATCGAAAAAAAGGCCTAGCTATTAAATTATATATACATGTATTATGCAGAATTTTCTCTTTTTCAACTGACAAAATGATTCACACATTCGCTTTGTTTCAATGTCACGCAGATTTATACATTTAAATGTTGAATATAGATAAATAAAGAGAAAACAATTTAATTTGAACTTTGAAGATTTGTTTATTCGGATTTTTATTGCATAATTTCATCCATTCGAAAGTCCCGCTTCGAGTGGAACGAAACACTCCGAAGTGACATTTGAAAAATCACACTGTTGCAGTTTTGGCTGTGTGTTAAGTCAAACACTCGCACACAATGCTGTGTTCGGTGTTTAGTTTTACAGTTGTCAGCAGTTGTCACATCGACTTACTCTCTTTACCACTCTTATGCTAAATTTCAAGCCATAAAATTCTATACCGAAAAATTGTGCGCAGTATAAAGACATTCACAATTCCCGGTATTATCAAATCGAAAGTAGTTATTTTTCAATAATCGTTCCCGCTCTTTGTACAAAACACCGTAATAATTTTGACACACAACTTGTAAAAAAGGTAATATATATTGATTTTGGTTCTGAGAGACGCCATTATAACTATCTCATGGGATGCATTAGAATATGTCCAAATCATGTTGATAATTCGATCAAAATCGTTTTTCTTATTGATACCAAAGGTCACAATGGCGTCTAATGATTACGAATGCACAAGTCAAGTCTTCTCGGACATTGGAAATGGTCTGTATTTGAATCCAGAGTTGGCCGACGTAAATTTCATTTTCGAATCGAATGATAATCATGTTGAACGAGTGCCGGCACACAAAATTCTTCTGATGGCAGCTAGCGATGTTTTTCGCGTAATGTTCAATGGACAGTGGAAAGAAAAAGATGAAGTTGAAATAGCCGATACATCGGTCAGTGTGTTCAAGGAGTTTTTGCAATTTTTCTACATCGATCGAGTGAAATTGACCGTAGCAAACATCAATGTAGTCTTCAAACTTGGTCACAAGTACAATGTTACCAAGTGTATGACCGTGTGCAAAAAATTTATGGTGAACACACTCACAAATGACAGCATTCTGCAGCGGTATGCATTGGCGATTCAATTTGATCAAGATGACTTAGTGAACGTGTTGGAGAAACTAATCGGGATCAACACCAAACCAATTCTGGAATCGGCCGAATTCCTAAAGTGTAGCCGAAGCGTGGTGAGCGGAATTCTGAACATAGATGTATTATCATGCACAGAGGTTGAGCTGTTCGAAGCGTGCATGAATTGGGTCAAAGCCAATGCCAATCAAAGCCAATTGTCCAGAAAGCTGGTAAAGTCCCATCTCGGCAATTTGTTTCGCTATCTTCGTTTCGGATCGATGTCAATAAATGAATTCGCTACAGTCACTTCATCGCATCGTGAGATATTTTCATTCGATGAATACACAGATATTATCCAAATGATTGGAAGCAAGCAACACAAATCGAAGTTTTTCAATGGCATTCGAAGCAAACGCGAATTGAAAATTAATGATGCCGCAAATGACGAAAAGAGACAAGCAGAAATTATTTGCAATCGAAAAATTTTGTCATCTCAAAATCAAAGGGCTCGAACCAAAGACACAACCACATTCTCATCCACGGATCCACTTTTGCTGCATACAATTCATTTGCCCAAGATAATCGGACATGATGGAAAAAAATATCACTCACCTCAAATGAAAATTGCCATTGAGGAAATTCCGCACAGTGCTATTTCCACTGAAAAAGTGTTACTCTACGAAGGTCAAACAAATTTAACTACTAATTCTGGATGTGAAAGATTCGACAAGCCAATTCTCATCAAACCAGGATCAACGTACCGCATTCACATGGAACAATTACCCCTCGGAATTTATTACAGTAAACTACTGAAAGAAAAAGTTGAAATCAAATCTGGAATCACCATTGACTTCAAATCAACTAAGGATGATGATGATGATGATGATCCCAATGGCTCATGTGGATTGATTCAGAAGCTTTATTTCGATCCAGTTTGGCCGTTAGTACCATAAAATATTCCGATTCAAACTACGGAAGACTGTCGGCAGATGGCGCTTCATCCGAACCAACATTTGATTAGATTTACTTTAACAGGCTTCATTTGTCTATAAAAAATATAACTTCATCTATTGAACAAGTAATTAAGAAAAATTTCTGATTCATATTAATTATAAAAAGTGAATTTATTGGCCAAGTTAAACCATTAACATGGATTGTGCCTTGAGGCTTGTATCTTTCTCAAATAAAGTTTTAACAAATCGTTTAAAATTACATGTGTATTCTATTGAATAAAACCTACTGAATCTCTTACATAGTTCAGTCTTTAGTTGTACCTAAGTATTTTATCACCTTCGGTTTCGAATAAATCGTTCACTAAAATGTAATTTATTTAGAACGCCTGTTCAGCTCCATCAACTTGATGTTGAGCCTTTACCCTTTTTGTATGCGATGACTGGCCGTTTGAATCCGTTTGCGGAATGTTCTTGTGGTAATTTGATTGCGTAGAAACTTTCAAATCCAATTTCACTGCTCATCAAATAATCGTGAAACTGTTTTGGGACGAGTTGAATGTTTTTGTAATGCAAATTGATTTCGGGTGTGAGATTCTTTCGGCGTTTGTAGCTCTTCCAGTCCTGTGCTTCTAAGATCAACGTTCCATTCTCTTTGAGTTGGCGGTACATTCGTTTGAAAGCCCGCTTCAAGCCATCATCGCCGAAATTCAAATGAATCCATTTGGTGACTGACAAGCACAGAATTGTGTCATACCGCGGCTCATCCAACTCCAACAGACTGTCGTTGCTCAACACATAGTTACATTGCTTGAATGCAATATTGTTCGGAAAGTTCGCTTGCTTAATAACATTCTTATCGTTATTGTTTACAATGGCCTGGGTTTCATGCACAACACTTCGACGAGCTTTGCCAATCAGATTGGCATCGATGTCGATTCCACTGATGAAATTTATGGGGAGACGTTTGGCCAGCGCTATTGTTAATGATCCATCGTTGCAGCCAATGTCCACAATTTCCTTGCCAATGAATAGCTCCTCGTACTGGATGAGAGCATTCAAACGTACATCTTCAACATTTTTCTCGCACCTGTAGCCATAATACCGATTGTAATTGCCGTAAATAAACTTATTTTTGTTTTTTGCCCCGTTGAATTTTTCATGACCATTTGTCACTGGTTTTGGCAGCTCCAGTCGTAGTTTTTTCGATGGACTGCTGTTTGGTTGCGAATCTGAAGCACGTTTCTTGGGTGAATGTGAATTATTTTCGGTGAATGAACATTTCGGATGATTTTCTTTTGGTAATACATCTTGTTCGGCTGCAGCCTCAGTGCTCGTAGTATTTTCAGCCATTTCTGTTTTAAAATCGAAGAAAATCAAATTGAAATAACTTCGTTTAAGAATTACTCAATCCGGTGAAAAACTAACCTAAAACGGCGGGAAACCGATAAAGTGAAACTTACAGGAAATTTGTTGATGATTTACAAACTGTGCTTTGGTTAACATCGATGCTCACGTATGAAAATTCGCTGAAGCAATGCGTTGCTTTGAAATTTCCTTAAAAATCAAATTCACTTCGGCTGTTTACGATTTCAATCGATGCGACGCAACTATTCGAATAACAATGTTTTGATTGTGGTTGACGTTTATCGTTTCGCCTGTCAGTGTGAGCACATTGACACTCGAACAACTGTTTCCTCGCATTTTCGATAGATGTCCTGTGCAATTTCAACCAAAATCACACATTGTGCATTGAACAGCGCCATTTTGTTTTTCTCGCACACATAAACAATGGATTTGCTTGTTCGATGACCCAGTGTGCGACTGTGTGCATTCAAGTCGTACGATGGTGTTAGGGCATGGCTCGAATAGCACGTACGCACACCAATGTGCTCAATAAAAACAAAACGAATCCAAAACTACGTTTATCAACCGAGCAGGCATTGTGGATACGGTCAAATACTTAGAATATTCAAACTTCTATTGCGATCGCATACACACTCACACACCGTTGCGCGTTGCACATGTATGGGTGAGTTCATCTATTCTTCTTTGCTTGTTCATCAATATAATTTCATCGTTGCTGCTACGTTCGTGGCCATGTTTGTGTGTTGTGCGTTTTCAAATCGAGTTGGATTGTGATTCTTGTCGGGCGGTCAGGCTACCATATCATCTATTCGCTTTAGTTTTCAATTTAATTCGTTTCCACTTTAATTTCTTTGTGTCGATTTCCACAATTATTTGATGTTTTCTATCGAGAAAATGACAATGAAATCGTTGTGAAAATCAAACAGTAAAGCAAAAAACAACAAACGACGAAAAAAAAGTTCAAATAAAACGAAAAATCCCAGGTAAAGAAAATGAAAATGAATTTCGTGTGAGAGTGTGCAATACAACACATTTTGCATTTGATATTTCATCGGATTCGAGCAAAACTTCGTACAGTATGTACAGAGAATAATTTTTTTCTGCTGCTGCTGCTGTTAAGTGTGTTATCAAAATCGGAATCGAAAATACGAGGCAAAGAGTATTTTCTTACAATTTGTGTGTATTCGGTAATTTAGTAAGCGAAAAAAAAATGTATGCCTATAAACAGCATAGGGTTTTTTGTTCATACTACATATACGAATTGTATTTTTTTTTAAATTTCGTTGTTGGATTTCGTCTTGCTCGCTGCCGTAATTTGAAGTGTGTGTGTGTATTTTTATTTGTTCATGGCTTTGCTCTCCATTGAAACGGGCTGTGTGAGACGTCGACAACGACGACGACTGCTTCGATCACGATGTGAAATATTTTGTTTTTCTGTTTTTTTTTTGGGTTCATTCATTGCTCTCTCACTCTGACTGTGAGAGAGTGTACTATTTGGATTGTGCTACAAATTCTTCTGTTTTCAGCGAAATGTTCAGAATTAACTGTAACTTGAAAATGAATTGAGAAATATTTCGATGTTTGTGTGCGTGCGCGATGTATTTCATAGCGTGCTCGTGGGTCAAGTGGATTTCAGTATTTGAATATGCGCTGCTGCATTGAAACGAAAGACGACACAGAATAGAAATGAAAAAAAATGGAATAAAAGCAAACACAAAGTGAAACTGTAAAATGAAATGAGAGTTGAAGCGAAGAGTGAGAGAAGAAAACAAGAAATACAACGACAAAAAAAAGTATGGTTGTGAGCGGGAAACTAAATCGAAAAAATGCTCGAAAATAAATATTTATAATTAAACGAGAGAGATAGAGAGAGAGAGCGAGAAAAAGAAGAATGAGACGATGATTCCGTGTCTACACAGAGAGAGAGAGAAGCCATGTGTTGTAGTGGCCGTTGGTGATATCAATGCGGCCAAATGCGTGTAGTGAGAAATCGATTCGGTTAATGGTATTTGTTGTTGCTCCCGTCGAATGTTATTTGTCGTCATGAAAACTTGTCGACGCTGCACATATTTCAGCAATATTGCGCTCAACTAAAGCGGTTCGCCATATACACACTATATATATAATGCAAAGTGAGCGCGCCAACCTAATCAGCACTCAAAATCATTTTTGCGGTGCATAATATTTGCGATTTTATTAAATTAAGAAAGTTGAAATCTGAAACACACAATTCATGTGACGATTAAGATAACGAGTTGAAATATAAAACGAAGAAAAAAATGTAAAAGCACAGTGAAATAAAACTCGATCGAATAACGAAACAGTGCGACATAATAAATGAACAGAAAAATCAATAATTGAATGTAAGTTCCGACTGAGAGTCTATTGTTTGTGATCTAAAAAAAGGAATGAAGAAAAAAAAAAGAGTCATAGTTGAATAAGACATAAAGTGACATGAAATTATCGATCGGATACGACATAAAAAGAAGACAACATGCGGTTGAAGTGCATTAGAATTACCGCATCGTTGAAGCGACCAGCTTTGTTCTAAACACACACACAAACACACTCGCAACTAGAAAAAAGTGTACATAAAAGAACAATGTGAACGATGACGAAAAGAAAGCAGTAGTTACGTTTCGTTTATTATTATTTGTGTATAAAAATAGGACTGGTGCTGACGACGCTATCATTTGCAGCATGACATTTTTAGCCCCGAGTACGCTGAATGCAGTCAACATGTTGAAGTTAATTTGAGTGTGATGCAGTGTATGCATGCGTTGTTTTGTATTTTGCTAGGCTCTTCGCGCCTCACGCCAACAACGAAAGGGTTGTTGTGTAACCTATTGATGCGATGTGATTGAACTGTCGTTGCGATCGGCCGTGCGCATATTGTTCTCAATTAGTTGGCTCACAAAGCCTCGACGGAAAAATCGATTCAAACGGAAAACCCAATACAAAAATAATAATTTTCCATTATTTATTCAAATCAATAGATAAATCCGCATCGTATTGACTGGTCACGATGCGAGCAATGATTGTGTGTGTCTGTTCCATGCACCATGTGTGTTCTTATAATAATTTCCATTATGTGCTGCCATGGTATTGTGTTGTCGGGTGTTTATTAAACAACAACTGAAACAAAGAACACGACTCCAAAACTGAATGGGCAACAAGAGGTGTGCATATCGCGATTGTGTCGTGATGTGCCTCTTAGTCGCGTGTTTCAATATAAATTTATATATCGACGATGTGGTAGTATGTGATTTTCACAAAACATGAATTCATGTCTGCGACGACCATATCGAACTGATAAAAAAAAAACACTGATTTCATTCTAGTGTCTGGCGTTCCAGAATGCGTTGCCATTGCGAGCGTAAGGCAAACACTTATATTTTTTTTCCATCGTGTATATGGAAATTTAACTTAAAATTCAAAATATACACTCTTCCTAGGCTTGCATTGTCTCTTTTTCTCTTTCTCGCATCGTCTGATTGTTTTGTCTGAGTTCCTTTATTTATTGATTTTTTCGCCATTGTTTCCATTTGCTCCGTGATTTTAGTCTGTTATATTTGCTATAGCCGAGCGAACGGTTTTGTTGTAACGCTTTTACATTATGTATTACACACTCGAAGCATACAGAATGGATGGTAGAGAAACGCGCATCGGCTCGACATCGAGTCGGCTATGTGAACCATACACGTTCATTCTATTTGCTTTACCTATTTCGAATGTACGGTATATATACTATGTATGTGACGAAGGTGGTGAATCCATCGAATGAACTGAACTGTGTTGGAGACAGAAAACGATATACAATAAACAGCATCGACAGAATCTACGGCTCTGCAGCTATTTCGCCCGAATTGGACACACAATATTGTGGAGTGGAACGGTTGCGAGCCGATAGCAGTGAGCGTATAACAAATACATCATGAATAAAATGGAAAAAAAGAAGAAAATAAATGGTGCTCGAAAAGGCGCCGATGAAATAAAGCCCAGCAAAAATGCTATTCACTCCTACGCTCGCTCGCTCGACTTTTCCACAGTGAGGGCACATTGATACTTCGTTGCCATCGTCTAACGTGCGCAACCCAACATTTTTTCCATTCAAGACATATTCAGTCCTTCAATCAGCCTAATCAATTTAGGCGCGATGTTATTATAATCCATCGATTTTTGCACACCATTTCTTTTTTTCTGTTTTTCTCTCATCCCAAATTCTCTATGCAGATTGGATTTATGAAAATTGATTTTGTCTGCGGTGAATGAAATCGCTAGCAAAATGGCAAGAAAAAAGCCTCGTTGAAACTCAACATGTGTGCAGGCTGCAGGCAGTTTTAGGCACTGTTTTTGACATGGATAATATAAATGGGCAATCTATAGCGCATCGTTACGGCATATTATAGTCTGTGGTGAATGACCAACGCTCTTCCTCTCTCTCTCTCTCTCTCTCCACTCTTTTCCATAGCTGGTGTGAATTTCGTCACATTGCATGTGCGAAAATTGAGTTTGAATCGTCGATTTTTCGCGCGTCATCATTGTCTATTGAAATTTTGGTGTCATAAGCCCATTGTGTGAATGAAGTGTTGATTGATTTTTTTGTTCGCCATTCGTTCATCCTATGCATATTTCGACGGCATCGCGCGCGTGGTTGACATTGTCTATTGAAATTTTGTTGATATCTTTAAATATCGATTTTATGCAGACCACAACCCACGCATTCATCCATTAGACATGTTATTTTCCTATGACGGAAATTGCATCACATTAAATTAATATCCATTCATATTTGTTCGATCGATTCGTCTGGACGGGCTCGTAATTCAAATTATATTTTATTTGTTTTCAAAGTCAAATTATGATAACAACAGATTGTGAAAACATGTAATATTTACTATGCGATCGCCCTAATCATCAGTGACATTGTATTTTAATCTCCATCACTTCCTATCGTAACAAAAAAAAATGTCTGGTGTTCAATGCGATAAAATAAAAAAAATCACATGGCTATGTTGAGTGTTCAGATCAATTGAAAAACACGTTTTTTCCATACATATAACTCGCATGCCAGTAAAACAATATCATCAAAACGAAAAGCAAAAAATTCTAATGGAAAACACAAACTGGTCGAGAGATAATTGCTGATTGAAAGACCAGAAGTGCTGTAACAAAATGACAACATTGTGTGCACTGAATTTGTGTGCCTTCGTCTACAGTTCAGTTAGTTATTACTATTATCATATTTTGTTCACCGTAACAGACAAATACGCCACCAGCAATTTATACGACCAAACGAAATGTGAACGCCCTGTAACCAATTTTGTTGGTCGAGTTTTTTTGTTGTTGTTGTTGTTCGTTTCGAAATGGACTTATACTTTAACGCACACAGTCACTTGTTCGTTTGGAATGCTTTACTTTTTCGCTTACGTCGTGTTTTTATTTATCGCGATTGGCAACCATTTCAACGAAGACTGTTTTGCTCCAATTTTGCATTGAAGAAGAAGCGAGAAAACGAAATGTTTTATTTGACAATTGAAATGGTTGTCGTTAGAAATTTTCGATGGCTGCGGTCGTTGTCTTAATAAAAAAAAACACACGCGCATTTCGGATCTATTCTTCAGCCGTTTTCCATCATATCACGTAGTCACATCAGAGAAAGCAATAACAACAAAGCATACAGTTCGAACTCAACACATACACACGCATCCATCGATCCAATCAACGTATTTCAGCCTCTTTTTCATACGTCGTTCTGTAGTTTACATTGCCAAATGGTTTCGCTTTGGCTTGTGCTGAACGAAGAGGGATGCTCTGTGCTCAGCACAGCACAATACTCAATGCACGCATCCATGTAATTGTGTGACAACAACAACAACAACGACATCGTCGACGGTGTTTAGCTCGATTTGGTTTGGTATGCAATGAAAAACCAGCTCTTCGAAGTGAAAAAAAGTACATTTTATCGACGATACATATATATATATATATATGTATATGTATATACGGCATATGACTGTATTCGACCCCGTACACATCTGTGATATGTAACTGTACACACAATTTATGTGACTGTATTGTGCTCACGGAATGTGTTGTTGTTACTACTTCCCGGTGCATGTGTATTTGTGAATTGTGCCTAAAGTGATTGTTTTCATGCACGAGAAAAATAATAATAAACGAAACAATGAGCAGCGAAAAAGAAAAACGAGAACGCACACACAGAGAATATATAGTGGAAATGTTAAACAAACAGTTGAAAATACAACGCGATAGAACTAAATACAGAACATACAGGCACAATTTTTTTTTAGCAGCCGCGTGTATACATAGTCCAACATAGTGCTTTTCTTTACATTATTTTTGTTTCGTTAATTTGTGCCTTTTTTTGTTTCTTTTTTGATGGATTATTTTTTCTTCTCAACAAAACCTATCAGTGTGAGTGAGTGAGTGTATGAAGTGTGCACGTGTGAGTGAGATTTGTTGTTTTTTTTCGTGTGTTATTCCTGTTGTTCAGTGCGCCAGAGGTTTTTGACTTCACTTCTCGTTCGTCTCGTGCGTTTTCTTGGCATGTGTGTAAATTGTTGTTGCTTCTTCTTTTTCCTTGGCCTCTTCTCTCTATCTCATGTGTGCGTGTATTTTTTTTTTATTCATATACATTTTTATCTTTGAAACTGGCATTCAAGATGTTTTCTTTTTTCACCATGTGAAACTATTGGCCGCGCTGCTTATAAACTAGAATCCACGTTGAAATAAACATCCGACGAATGTGCGTGTAGATGTCAATATTTTACATTTTCAGCTCACCGTGTGCATGAAGTGGCTTAGACTTTTTCTTTCTTTTAACATAAGACGGCTGCTTTTTTTCGTCGTCATCGTTATCTTCTTCTTAAAAAATATGTTTTGGCTGCGACTTGTAGAACTTGTCCAACAGCATTGTTACTCTGATGTCAGTTGGTTCACGACTTACGAACACCTTTCTTCAGTACGTTTTCTATGTTGAGAAAATTCCAGATGAAACAATCAATAGCAGGCAAACACCATGAACCGAACTAAAATTTTATTACTAAGTCAAATAAATCGATTTCCATACAAAAGGTGCCAATTGCCACAAATGGAATTTTATCAGTTTTCCTTCATTTTACGTCGTGCCACTTTGATTACCAAGAGAAATTCGATATTCGAGACACTTTATCAGTGTAACTGCCACGAAGTACAACTGAACGAGCCAAAAATGGAGTCCAAATAAAAATTCCACACAAATACCACAATTGCCAACTATGAAATTGTTGAACGAAATGAAAATATCGTGTAAATGAAAATATCGACAAAAAGCCATATTCTTTCTTGAGTCTTTTTTTCGCATTTCTCAAAAAATGTTTATGATCATTTCACGCCATAAAACCATAAGACTAGACTAATTTTCATATCTCTCTTTCTCGATGCTTTCTTCGTAAGGTTGTATACATTTATGACAATGGTTCGAAGAAAACCAGAAAAACCAAAAATATTCTCAAAATCAATCTGGTAAACGCAAAATACCCAGTAAAGATAATTATTACTTCCGATATTGGTTGGTTATTGTTATTTTCTATTCCTATTTTTACATCATCTTCTTCTCTCTTGCCAGAACATAACTATTATTCGGGAACAAAATGCTCGTTTATTGAGTATTTTCCATAGACCGAAGGCCCCAAAATACATTTTGTTCACATTTCTTGCGAAACCCTAACGAAGCGAACCTTTTGTTTGTTGCGAGAGAAACGTTTGAATAGCAAAACAGGCAATGGCTGAAGCACGAGTGACATAGAAACTGCGCTTATAAAGTATGCGAATACCTACTTTTTCATTGGCGCATTGTAAAACCGAGAAGCAAAGCAAAGTAATAAGAATAATAAGCAAACCATCGAATTCGAAATGCGAATGATGAGCGCAGTGTGCGACTGAGTGATAGAGAGTGAGAGAGAGAGAGAGAGAATAAGAGTGTGCACTTACTGAGTTCAGCGGCATTCGGCATTAACACACTTCGCCTGATGTTTACCTTCAATATATTCTGCTTATGTTAGCTAGCTAGTAAGCTACATGAGCATGAATACAGAATAAGGCCTCACAGTTCAAACGACATTAGAAATGTGATGAGAAATATTGTACACACAAACACTAAACCCGATTGCATACACATGAATCAACGAACTAGCAAACGAACGGGGCAAAGCAACGAGAAAAAAAATCGCGTACTAGAAAAATAAAGTGCTAGAGTCACGTAAGCAGTTTTTCATCTGCTGTATACTTATTTTTCTATTGTCATTTGATGCGGTCGTTTGTTTGAAGGAGCGCAAATAAACATGGGTTTTGCACACATTAGAGATTCCATGTGATTGTTGGCAGCTGAAAAGAGTAAAAGTTGTTGGGAAGAAAAAAAAGGCCAATCATTCGAAATGTTGCGGTTTGCAATCGCTTTGAAATGGCAATTGATAGAATTTATGAATGGCATTGCAGTAAAATTTATCTTCAAAACAATTCATAAATTATCGACGAATTCTGCGGCTTTCATTATCGCTTGTTTTTATTTCATTTTGTTCATTGCATTTCGCGCGAATCATTTTGATACGCGACACAATGTTGTTTACATTTGCGCACAAACACAATTTCAGCACTGGATTTATATACTGGCGCATCATACGTGTTCAATGGTCAGAATGAATAGAATCCCACTTGCATGGTGCAATGTTTATGGTGTCATTTGGTGAAAAATACAGTAATAATTGCAGTAAATAGCACAGAAACAAGGTAGCAAGCGAGCGAGAGAGCAGGGAGAAAAAAGCGAATCATGCACACAAGTGCATTTTGCAATTGTACACCACATTAAACACTTTGAATTGCGAAAAATATAAAACATGTTTTTTTTTGTTCAATGCAGCGTCTCTACTTTTTTCCACTCTCCTTTCCCTTTCTTGCACTCGCCCATAGAAATGTTCCAACAGCGGTGCAAGAGAAGAAGTAGAAAAATTTCAGTCTATTATATCGCGTTTGTCGGTTGCATTTCTAAATGACGTTTGCTATTCAATGCAATTCCGTGTACCGTATGCACATGATTTTCATTGTGAATCCGCGCTCGCGTTTTGCATCGCCTAAACGCTGCTGCTGTTGCTGCTTCGGTTTCGCAACCCGTTCTGCTGTGTGTGTGGTTTTTTTTTCATTTCGTGATCCAGTGCATGCACATTCAATGGAACTCACTGTGTGAGTGTAAGTGTGTGAAAGAGTAATTTCAGTAAATATGCCAACAACACAAAATGTAATAGCATTTCTATTGCATTCAAGCCCCTTTAGAAATGCAACGCATTCCACATCTTTCTCTATTGTATGATTTGTTTCGGTCGTGGTTTTTATTTCAAATGCAGTTTCCTTTTGTTTTCATTGTATTCGCCTAGTTTTGCGCCGTGGTCTAAGTCGTAATTACTCAAATCTAAGACCAATACTATTTCGAAAGAAAAATAATATTGCACACATTTCTGTTGTACACACACAGCGTCGTGATTCGAACCGTTTCAAGAGAAACCTCACGTAATTTATTCATAATAATGCTTAGTTTCGATCGATTTACGGCTAAATAGAATACTCACATTCGTATTAGTGTTTGCTGAATCAACTCACCGATTGATGTATATGTAGTGCATATTTAGACACTGTAATTTATCTACATTAATGAGATACCAGCGTTTCTATCGTATTCTTTGCGCCTGCTAATTCATTTGTTGGAAAAGGAAAGCAAAAGCGGCTCACTGCACGTACGTGCAAATATACGAAAGAGAACCTGCGTGTTATGGGTATGGTGCGATACTCGCTTATGCAATATGCCCGTTTCATTAATATGCAATTATCACAATGCACATTGAACTGAACGGAAAAGGCTTTATTCGTTGCAAATGAAAAAAAAGAAGATAGAAATAAAACACAAGCAACGACAGCAGCAATCATTTGCATTGTCAAACGACCAATTAAATGCAACAGACAAAGCCCTTTCTGTATTCCATTTCTACAAAGATCAAGTCATTAGTTTTTCGTTGATTAATAATTTAATGACAATAATGAGATTGCCTTTGCCAAGAAAACTGCCTTTTTTGTGTTCGTACACCGATTGTGTGTTCGTTTTAGTGGCATCAAAAAAAAACTTTCTTAGTCGCTTGTTATGACCGATTTATTTGCTCCTATTATTTATAATCGCAGCTATTATCAGGCGTATTTTATCGACTCGTCGTTGTGTTATAAAACGCGGCACATATTGTCTTCTTTCTTGCAACCGCTTAAATTCATTCCGAATATGTGAGTTCAACATTTTGATAGTTGCACGCAAATCATCCACTGAAAATCGCTGATATGTGAAATGAAAAGTCTGTAACCGAAAAACAATTCAATACAGTCATGATAATACTTCTAAAAATGACTAGTATTTTATGACCTAATTTACAAAATACTGCTTTCATTGTAACGAAAACCGTTTAAACTTCCAGCGAAATTGCGACATTCAGCGTCTAAAATGCGATCAATATTATGATTGGCGAACACACACATACACACAGGCATACCATATAGCATTCGAGAACATAATTTTCTAATATCTGTCTTCTTTGTCCAATTTATTTGCTCGCAATATCAAAGAGCATAAGCCATGTTGATACGTACACCCTTGCCCCGAGTGCGATAAATATTTCAAGCGAAAGAGCGAACCGAACAAAGAGATAGAGCAAAAGAGCGTTTCACATGACATAGAACGGGAAAAATCGATTCGCAAACAACCATAGCGAAACTGTGCAAGAGCATCGTCGCCGTCGTTGTTGTTGTTGTCGTCGTCATCATAACGGTGAATATAGCATTGCTTAAGAAATCCCAAGCCGTCTACAAACTCCAATTCTTCGGAATCCACAGTGTAATTTCGTATCGATTTTACATCAATCGCTGTCGTACTTTTTCCTCCTCCATACATTCATTTATCACACAATTTCCATCTCGCTTCTGCCATCAGCATCCATAATTGTTGTGTTTCCTTTTGGACGCACACAGCCGTCTGTATAGGTTGAATTTGTGCTGGGTTACAAGATGGAAAATGCCGATGAAAAAAGCATGAGCTCAAACAAAATCACATATACATACACGCGCGCGAACGGCGTTGAAGCCTGTTCCAAATGGCAAAAAGTAATGTTTGCCAAGAAGTTTATGAACAAAACACAAGTGAACTTTCTCTGCTTAAGTGATGCTAGCGTCTACACAGTAAAATATCGATTTTCTCATTTCAACCCTCCGTAGCGGGCAGCAGAAGAAAAATATGTTCACGAGACAATCCTATGTAGGAATGATTCAAGTTTTGCCGCTCAATGCTTATGTAAAATTATTTCTCACCGATGGAGAGCTTCGTTGGCTGGATTGTTTGCGCGGCAGCAATGTACTCGACGGCTACCATATAAAAATTAGGATCGCACATAGAAGAATTTATTATTTATGCAGACATCATGCTTTGCATTTTCGGACTGAAATTCGATTCAAAGGCAAATGTTACATGCAGAAAAGTTTTCCCTTCTTTTTTCGTCCGCGCCACGATGAAAGCAAATGAACGAATGATGAATAATGCACATCGAAACAAAAGCCAATCTATTCCATTTTCCTTGGCTTGAATCAAGGCAAAAAAAATCGCTATTTTCTTTCCTTGACAGCAGGGCAACTGCGAAGTACATATGTACTCTCATCATCATCATTATTGCACACACAAACAACAAAAAATCGTTCGATGTTTTTCTTTTTCGGTCGGCTCTGCGAAACTTGTAAATGTGATCAGAACCTATGTACATAAATGGGTGGAAAAGCTGTGCGCATGTGTTCTCACAGCATCGACAATGAGATTAGCATTTTTTCTTCTGCTGCTGTTGCTGATGCTGTTGTTTCTTGGCTCATTTCTTAAGCTCAACATAACGTTGAGCCTTTTCCAGAAAAATCAATTGTCATAATTTGCTTTTCTTCCTTACTTTCTTTCTTCTACATTTATTCTTTTTTTCATCTCACTCATCGAAATCCGCTCTTGATAAAATGAAACCAACACAAATTTTACACTTGAAATACGAAAGTATATCAAGTTGAATTGTAGAAAATATAGAGAAAACAAAACATTGCGATAAATTCGGACGAAATGCAAACTTGAAGAGACAACAAATTATGTTGACTAATTCAAAAATAACAATTACTGGGCAGAGAGATAAGATTTATGAGTAAATTGGAAAACAATGTAGAGAAATGGTACGATATTATTTTTTTAGTGCGAAAAGGAGAATCAATGTCATGTAGCCTTGATCTAGACCTTTTCGCACATTGTGCACGCACTCACTCTCCTTTCGCTGTCGTACTCTCGCCCGTCATTCGTGAGTGGAATGCCATTGATAATAACATTCCGGCAATAATTTTTATTGTCACTTTATTTTTTTTTATGTATATATACGTACGCTGTCAGACTGGTTTTCATTGTACAATGTGTCGCATTCCGTATGCAATCAACAATGGATAATCGTCATGACTCACTTTCTCGTCTGGTCACCTACGTATTTCATTGGATTGAACGATAAGCAATTTTTCGCTTCAACGAATTTTGTTTATTTACCGAGAGCGCATCGTATTTTGATTTCTGTGAATTCGTCGAATAATCACCAATTATTGAGTTTCTTCATAAATCTAAAAATAACATCATTTTTGAATCATA
Organism: Sitodiplosis mosellana; assembly: GCF_009176505.1. Taxonomy (NCBI): domain Eukaryota; kingdom Metazoa; phylum Arthropoda; class Insecta; order Diptera; family Cecidomyiidae; genus Sitodiplosis; species Sitodiplosis mosellana. The sequence continues at coordinate 14,879,667 of NW_022595244.1, read as the reverse complement.
ACTTTTTTCGAAATCCATAACGATGACGCATGCTGTGTGTATGACTGGTTGCCTCATGGCAACAGAAAAACGAAATTGCTTCGCGAGCAGTTTAACGTGCAAACATTGTAAAGACAATAATGTTTCTTGTGATCATATTTATTTAAACCGAATTCGTTTAAAAACGACACGTTTATTCATTTGTCATTGTTCATATTTGACGTGCTGTTTACAGTAGCCACAAAATTTGCAATAAATTCCCGGGCGTATACAATTCAATTTTCGACAGAACTTATTATATACAGTGATCAAGACAACTTTCAATGGCATGTATGGGCTTCCACTCTTCATTTTTGGCGGTATTCTTTAGTCGAAATGCCGTCATCAGATGATCGATATGAGGTCGATATACAATGTATGCGATCGTCTCAAATGCCATTTAAAATTAGCACTTGTTCTTCAAAAACGCAGAGCATACGCTGTGAAAATCAGGTTTCACCGTTTTAACATACGTGCTAAACGTACAACAAGTGAAATAAAATACACTGCAATCCTGCCAACCAAGAAATGAACGTATAATAACGGGATGTAACCACAAAGTGTAGTTTACTATCGTCGTCGAAATTTGCATAACAAGAGGCGAACAAAGAATTTACAAAGGGAAAATAACAGATTGTAAAGTTCCAAGTAATAACCATACACCATGTGATTAGCCTCGTTTCAATTTATTCGTCAGTCATGTCAGGCTACCTACTATTTTTTTTTTCTGTTTCATTCGGTTGTATTTTTGTGATGAGTGAATTTATTGACATAAATACCGACATGCCTGTCACTGTTGCGTTCTTCCTTCTTTCTTCTTTTTCTTTTTGTTTTATTTTTTTATTTATGTGTGTCGCCTCCTCTCTCTCCCCCTTTCCGCACAATATTTCAATCATGTTATCTGATTAAAGTCACGTGAATGTTGCCAAATGAAAACTAACTGAGTGATCAGCGTCACAGCAATTTATTTACATTTCTTTTGGCTTGCATTCATGCAAAACAATAACAACAAAATGTGACCTTGATATTGAAAACAAAATTGGAATATTGTGAAAAATGGTTGGTATAGTAAATTTACAGCGCACACAAATAACAAATTCACTGTGTCCAAAATGTAATTTATTTCGAATGGAAAGCCAATGAAAACAAAACGAGAGAAATGGACAGACGAACTAAAAAAAAGGCACACACACACACACACACACACACTGTTTGCATGACGCCATTGTTCTTACTCCGATTTTCCTTGGTCATTTCGTTGATAGCAAAGCGATATTTTTAGCAAAACAAATTCATATTCAAATGAGTGGTAAAAATTTTTTGTTATTCTCTTTGCTATTATCGATTTGGCGAACGAAAACCATTTGAGAAATTCCATTCGAAAACTCATTGTACCCATAAAAATATGAGTCATTTTAGTGGGTTTCATGAGAATTTCTTTTTGTTCTTTGGTTATTAAGTCGAGCACTGACCGAACTTTACCTTGATTCCATTTTTCAACACGGAAGCATGCTCATCGTGTGGAAATGCGCATGAAAGGAACAATAATAATAGAAGAAAACAAGGCACCACTTGAACTGAAGAATTCGAATTATAATATTGACGCATTCAATAGCTGTTGGTGTACACCAAAATTAGAAGAAAAGAAACTCAATTCCAAATACGAAACACAAATCAAGACACGGATCGTATCGAACGAAAGCAATGTACTTAAAGTGTGTGTGTGCTCGAGCGGCGTGTGCTTCAATAAATTTTGTATGGCGGTATTTATAATAGAAATTTATGTTTTGAAAATATAATTCAGCGTGTATAATACCAAGAGTTGTTCCGCCTTACTATTTTCGTTGTGGCGTTCTTTTCTCTTTCACTCTATCCAACGGCTGAGTTGTGACTCTTATTGTTTATTTGGGTTGTGTATCTATTGCTTTTTGGGTATGGTTTTTTTTCTCTTCGCTCATTTTGGTTTTGTGTGTGCATGTGTTCGTTTTCTTTCGCTCACTTGGTTAAAAGTCTGTGAGTCTGTAGAGGCACATTTCGAAATAATTGCTTCAGCTTACATAACGATTTGAATTGGCGGCGTATAAAATGGGAATTTTGAGGCGAATGAACTTTATCTGATTTGTGGTTTAGCGTAAAAGCTGTGTCCGTATTGGCGTGCTTCACTAGTTTCGTAATTTCGCTTCGCGAATGAATGACACAAACATATTTTTCTCTCGTTTAGTACAGCCAAAATTTATTGCTCGAATCCGATGCTCGTCTTTAATGAATGAAAAATCCCCAGCGTAAATAAACAACCATATTAATGAAATTTACTCATTTTTTCTCTTCTTTTTCTTTGGAATTTACAGCGTAAAGCGAATTTTTAACCATGGATCGATGGTAGCACAAAGCAGTCCGAAATGAGTTCGATATCGACAAATCATGTCAAGGAACAGCTGATGAGAAACGTTACAGGAGGAACCAATTCGAATAAATAAATTGACCGATTTAGAGAAGAGAAGATAGTAAAAATTGAGAGTAAAGAAACGTATTGAATACGCTTAGCATTAAAAGTAAAGGAGAGAGAGAGAGAGAGAGTGTGTGTGTGTGTGTGTGTGTGAGTGAGTGAGTGAGTGTGAGAGACTTGAGTGACCGAGTTGCCATTTCAACGAAGACGAAAATGGCTACGTCACAGCATCCGTCTTTGAAGCTCAACTCACCGGCTTATGTTGAGCCAATGTTCTACAAATGGCCGCTGCAAACGGGAGCCGTCGGTGCAACTCACGACAGTGGCATCGAAATTCTGGACGCAATCCGTTGGGTGTGCGAGGACATGCCCGAAATGAAAGCAGCACTCGAACATATTGCACTGAACGAAGTCGACACAACATGCTACGATAGCATGCGCAACGTTTGCGACACATACAACAAAGCCATCGACAGTATTGCGGGACTGGTAAGTCGAATCGATTTTCCCGCTAAATTCATTAAATCAATTGAATTAACGATTTCGTTTCATTTCGCAATTTCGTTGGTTTTTAGGAGAAGGGCACCTCATTGACTGAGCAGCGACTAAATAAATTTGCAACTCGTGAACTATTGCGCCATATTGTTCAGCTAGTTTATAACACGGCCGTTGAAGAACCCGACAAACTCAACAAATACGAATCATTTTCACCGGAAGTGTACGGTGAAACGTCATTTGAATTGGTCAGTCAAATGATCGATCAAATTACTATATCGCCCGATGATGTGTTCATCGACTTGGGCTCCGGTGTGGGCCAAGTCGTCCTACAAATGGCCGGTGCACTACAGTTAAAATCGTGTTTGGGCATCGAACGAGCCGAAGTGCCATCGCAGTACGCCATCGAAATGGACTTGACGTTTCGACGATGGATGCGATGGTTTGGAAAAAAATGGAACGATTACGAATTGATTAAGGGCGATTTTTTGGCCGACGAACATCGCGAAAAGATCAACTCTGCCACAATTGTATTCGTGAATAATTTTGCTTTCGGACCAAACGTGGATCACCAGCTGAAAGAGCGATTTGCTGATTTGCGCGATGGCGCCAAAATTGTGTCATCGAAAAGTTTTTGCCCGCTCAATTTTCGCATTACTGAAAGGTAGGCTTTTAAAATGCTATTCAATTGTTTGTGAAAGTGTTTTATTAATTTAAATCGAAAATCACTTGCAGAAATCTGAGCGATATTGGTACCATCATGCACGTCAAAGAGATGTCATCGTTGCGTGGATCGGTGTCTTGGACAGACAAACCAGTTTCATACTATTTGCACATAATCGATCGCACCAAGTTGGAACGGTACTTCCAACGATTGAAGAAAGGTGACGAAAATGGAACGATTCGATCAGGTCGGTACACACGAAACAACAAAGAGAACAATGAAAACACAACGGACTCTGATCAGGAGGTATTGAACGGAAATATTAATGTCAATCTCAACACAAATGCCAACGCCAATGGAAATGGAAATGGCAACGGTAATCGTCATCGTCGAACGTGGACCGATGTCACCAATTACAAAGATAAGAGTAGCCATTCGGACGACGAAGAGAATAATAATTCACGAAATCGAAAGCAAAGCGCTATGAAAAAGCGCAAGAAGCTGGTACGAAAAGCGGCTCAAACAAAACAAACGTCTGCATTGAGTGCAACACAAACGAATGGAGTACAAAAGAAGAGATCATCGAAAGCGAATGCCACTGGAGTGACGACAATTTCGAATAAGAAAGGTGGCCGCAAGCGCAACTTTAAAATCGTCGGTTTGGATTTGTTGCACAGTCACACATTGTCGAGTACAAGTTCACAGGTGATGGGCCGTAGACTACCACCAGCACCGGGTTGTGTCGATCAACAGTTAACATCGCTCACTGGTAATATGACACATGAAGAGCTTGAAATTCCAGTTGCACCGGGTGAAACGCCATACGCTCTACAAATTCTGCTCGATTTGTTCCGTAATCAATTCATGCAGAGCTTGGATCAAATGCGAAATCCAGCGTATAAAGACACAGTGAATAAGCAAATTAGCGATGAAAAGGAACGCAATAAGAATCTATTGAATCGTGTCAATCAGCTGGAGAAGCAAATCAAAGTGTTGATTGATGACAGTGTTGCATTGCTGAAGGCGCGCATGAATGAGCTGGGCATCGAAATGACTAGTCAAAATGATTTATTAGCCAAAGCGAAGGAGATTGTGGGTCGACACAAAGACTTACAAGTGACGGCGGCCAAGCTTCAAGCTCAAGTCGGTCAACTTGAGCGAGATCATAACCATTTGGTTATGAATCAAGTGCAATTGTTAGCATCCAAGCATCCGAAGAGCGATCAAGTGGAACTAAATTCGCAAACGTCACAAGAGCTGGTACTGAAAGAAATCGCCAGCACATTGTCACATCGCAAAAAGTTGAAGGATAAATTGACTTCGTTGGAACAGGATATGCAGACAATTGAAAATGGCGCACCAAATGCGCCGGCCTCAAATGCATATCCAACAGACGATAAGCGATTGACCACGATCACACCAGTGCATCTTGTGCCGACGCTACATCCACCAGCAGCATATACATCGGCTACAATTTCCCTGGCTCCACCGTCGAAACCAGCACCAACTACGACAAAATCGCAACGGAAAAGCCGTGAAAGTCGTGCACGATCTCAAGAATGGCCGGACATACCAGACGTTGGTAAAATCGAAGAAAACAATCCGGAAATTTTGGCACAGAAAATTCTTGAAACTGGGCGTCAAATCGAAGCAGGTCGTCTGTTGGGCAATAATGGTAAACACAAGGAATCAGTGGATCAACGCAAACATCCACAGCAATTGAATGCTGACAACTCGTTGATGCCAGCACCGACTGTAGTTGTTAAGTCGTCACGAGGTGGTGTAGTTCCTGCTGCCGCCACTGGGGCCATCGTTGTGGCACAACAATTGTCGGTTCAACCGAAACACGCCTCTTCGAAGATCATTCAAGATGCACCGAAGGTGGTCAACTTTGAAGACAGACTCAAGAGCATCATCACATCGGCTCTCTGTCAGGACCAGGAACAACGTAAGAGTCAACCAAAACCGAGTAATGCACAGCCTTCACCCACACAACCATCGGCGCCCAATATGTTTGCAAAATCGTATCCGAATTCACAAGTTGCCGCACCCAATGCCAATCAAAATGCACCAATGCACAATTTCAATCCGAATATCATTTCGGGAACACACCATTTAAATGCGGCCACAACAATTTCAGCCGTCAAACCGTCCATTACCAACAATATGCCGAACAAACAATCGGCCGACAATTCGTACGCAATGATTTCGAATAAATATCCGGGCGTCGGTGGATCTGGCAAATACGGTCAACATCCGAATCAGGCACAGCACGCATCTCATTCAATGGCACATTATCAAAAGAATCACCACGCTGAATCGTCCATAACACCACGTCATTCACCTCATGGTCCATCGCCCATCAACAACTATGCACCACCATCACCAGCACAACCATCGTCACAGCATTCACATCATCGCGACAATGTCAACATCGATTTATCACATCATTCGCACGCTAATCGTGATCATATGCCACATCAAAATCAATACGTACCGCACATTGATGTGAAGAATGAATTTAAAACGCCTGAAAAAATGCGCTATGAACGCATCTCAAATCACGTTTCCATAGATGAGCACAATATGAATCGCGCCTTTATTGCCGAAAATATGAGCGTTGCCTACAACACATCGAGTCGTCCGTCGTCAACTTCGTCGTGTGCTTCGAGTGGCCACCATAGTTTGGGACGACAAATGATTGCGGCAACACCACCATTGCAGTCGCCAAATAATTTGCCCGACTACACACAAGTGTCACCGGCCAAAATGGCATTGCGTCGTCATTTGTCGCAGGAGAAAATATCGGCCCAGTTTGGTCCCGGTAACGGAACGATGTCATCGAAAACGATTGGTGATTTGGTGAACGGTGAAATCGAACGAACGCTCGAGATCTCACATCAAAGCATTATAAATGCTGCGGTTGACATGTCTTCAATGGGTAGTTCGATACCGAGCGCCGCTATAATCAATGACCGAGTGCAACGACCCGAACGCGTGAATGTTCGCGTTTTGGATGAATTGATGCCACCGCAACATCAACAATTTGGTGGCGCTCCAACGTTCAATCAAAGAAACCGCGAAATCACCAAATCACCCGTACATTTGCATGGGCAAAGTAATTTGGCAACACTGGCACATGTTGCACACAATCACAAGCAGATGAGTCAACCTCCAACATTTTCGGCGGGCCACACAAAACCATTGACAATTCAAACGATTTCACCACGTTCAACCGGTTCGGCACAATATTCACCCTCATCAAATCATTCGTTCTCATCGCCATCGATGCGTCAAAACGAACAAATGCACCAAGCACAGCCGACCAAATATATGCCACTGCCTCGGGCCGATATTAAAATGAACTGGGAATCCTATTTCAATGAATCAAAAACGATGATGCACCCAAATCAACACCAGAAGCAAATTGTCCATTCGAAGCGTGAAGCACCGGAGGAATCGCATCGCAACAATGGCGGACCACCGCTGGAAGGTAATTTCTTATTCTTGACTAATTTCGAATTGGTCCTAGGAATTTGGTTTTCAATGTTGATTTGTTCGAAATTTTCCATAGGTTTGGCTGCATCATTGCAACAGCGTGTGATTGCCCAAATGAAAATCAAGGAAGAACGCGATGTTGAGCGACAAAAGCGAGCCGAAATTAATCCATTGCATAATGGTAGTGTGACTATCACACCAACCGCTCACATCAAAACAGAAGGTAATTGAAAATTGATTTTAATGATGAAGATAAAAACAATTGTTTCTCTTTACTAATCTCAATCTATATTTGAACTTGAATGAACAGCACCGAGTGGATTGAAACGTACATCGCCAATTACGCAACACCATCGACCCGCTAAGATTCGTCCACATTACGGCAACCATATGAACGACAGCATGCTATCGCCAAATGAAAATCATCGTGATCTAATGAGCCCGGAAATCAATTCGATGCGATCGGGAGAGCGTGCTCACATTCGACCGAAAATTGACGACGGTTAGTGTTGCATTTGAACATTTCATTCCATTTTGTTGTAATCATTGGACTCTCGTAGACTGTACTATTCATTTCGCAATATTATTTCTTACATATAAAACAATTATATATCGATTGATCAGTCGGCTTGTTTAGTTATATATAAACTTGTTATTTTGTTGTTGAAGTATTCTATTTTTTTATTCAACTTTTTTTTTGAAAATCACGTTCATAAAATCGAGTATATTTGATTGTTCTCGTTGTTGTGCTGTTCAATTACCGTTTACAAGAAACATTAAGATATTGATTAATTTTTTTTAAATCTCTAGTAAAGTAGCTTTTAGCACCATATAGATTAGATTTACTCAATTCTAACCAATTCATACACGCACGAAACATACTCATAACTGACCGAATATGCCATCGAAATACAAACAAACACAGAAAACATTTTGATCGTTTACGACAAGTACATATTAGAGCTGATTTATTTATCGTTTTGTGATGAGGTGGACACTTCAAAAAGAGAAAACAAATATTAATTTGATTGTTCAACTTTTTATATTGAAAAGAAACACACGAATGTTTGTAGTTCGATATGCAATTCACTTGCGAACTTTATTGATATAGACCATTGCGTAATGCATGTAACTTTTATTGTATTTTGTGTAACTTGCACTATTCGAATGCAAACTATTTAATTGTTATACGGTCTAACGTTGATATTCTTGCGAGACTGAAGAGGATAAGCAAAAAATAAGAAAACAATTTTCCCATTTTTTTTTTGACACAAAAGTCAGCACACTTCGTCTTCGAATGATGCTGAGTGACTCAATCGTCAATCGCTTGTAGAACAATATTTCAGTCCATTTTTCGATTTCGAAGTAGGTTCCACAAATCACATACTGTTCGTAATCCGTTTGATTCCCCCTCGAAACAAAAAAGAAGAAGAAAAAAAATCGCGATTGTAGAACAAGTGTTGTTTTCATTTCTCAGAAAAAGGAATAAATCGACAACATAATCACATACAACACCAGACACACTCATTATCATTTTGACATTCATTCACATACACACAACTCATTTTCGCCTTCCCATCTGTCTTTCTCTTTCTCTCTCATCCATTTTGATCATCAAAGTCAGAACAAAATTACTATCTAAAACATATTTCAGTTGCAAGGTAATTTAAAAAAAAAACTCATGCATACAACTGGCAATTATACATCATTCAATTAAATTTTAAACAATTCGAACTCGTTGTCATTTTAATTTTAGAGCCGAAAAACAAAGAAAAAAACACTTTTTTTAAATAATTTTTTTTTCTGTTTACAAAACTAATAAATTACAAGGAAAATAATATATAATTTTTTTTATCGTTTGTGTTTTCCTTTTTCTTCTTTCTTTTTTTTATGTTCATTTCGAAAAAAAAAAACCAAAATCCAAAATTCGATGCAATTTGTGTTTGCAACTCTCACGAAAATATCTCTGATTGGATGATGACGAATGAAAACAAAAAAAAATATACACATATACACAATGCATACCTACACACATCTCTCAATCAAAACAATAAATAAAACAAACGCCACATGAACGAAAATAACAAACAAACAAAAAAATGATAAAAACAAATTCAATGACAAAACCAAAAATGATGCGGTTTAATTTAGATCGCGGTATTGTGACAACTACCATACATTATCGGTGATTCATTATGTGAAATCGCTGTGCAAACACGTACCAAAAATACCACAAAAAAAATTTTTGTTTAAAATTAACGAAATGTGAACGATGATTATAAATATTCGTGTGTATTGAGAAATTTGAGCAAAAAGAGAGAAACAAAGAAAAAAAAAACCAGAGACACTTTGAATGCAATATCAGTTCATGAAATTCGCAGCAGACACAATACCGACCGTTACACTCTAACACAATCACATCGCACACAGACATGAAATTAAGAAAAAACAACCAACCATTCGATTTTTGCAAGATATCGAGCGTAAAACCGAAAACAATATCGCCAACATATCAACTGCATCATCGTCGGCGGCCCTAGGTTGATCACCCGAAACGAAGAACAAATGACAAAAAAAAGATAAATAATAAAAAAAAGTACCCCAAGCCAAGTCGTTCGATAGTCAATTTGCTTGTCGAACGTATCTAGCAGAATGTCCAAAGAATGTCAATAAGAAAGAAAACGCAGCTGAAACAGACTCGATACGAAGTGTGTATGTGTGTGAACCGAAATAGATATTTTTCATTCCAAAACCAAAAAAAAAACAAATCCATAGACCAAAAAAATCGCATTTCTTGTTTTGTTTTTGGGTGAGTGTTATTCAAATTAAAGCAGGTACCCAGACAACTATTAACTATACACAATTTTTTTTGTTGGACTTTTTGATTCTATTTTTGATCTAATTTCAATGCCTTAGCTTGTATTTTTGCTTGCAAATTTTTTCTTTCGATTTCTTTCTTTCGAACAAAAAAAACCAAAGGTATTATCTGATCGAATTCACATGTGAACTAATAACTTTTAATGCTAATTTTCTAAGCTAGCCGAACGTTTATTTTTTTTCTCTGATCAATGTAATGGTATATCGTTTTCGTTGAATTGAATGTTTACTTCAAAGAAATTGCTTTGAACCTTTCAATCTGATACTTATTTTAATGAACTTGATATAATATTGCGATAAATGTTTTCGTTGACTATCTATTTCTGTGACTTTAATTCATTTAATTTTGGTAATGCTTTAAACGTAGGCGTGCACTTTTAACGTAATCTTTTTACTCCAAAACTTGTAATACGTTTGAAATTCTTCTAAACTGATAATTCTTATGATTTTTCTTCCTTTGTTTTGCATTCACTAAAAATTTCGTTTCGACCGAGTGAATAAAAAATTACAATGATGATGATTTTTGTACAGAGATCAAATCAAGATGTGTGTTGTTAATTGTCAAGAAACGCTTATTGATTTGTTTGATGTGCAAAAGAATTTAGAAAAAAAAACATTAATTTTGTGTGTGTGGCGTTGTGTTGTTTTGATCTCATTCCATTGTTTTGTTTCATTCGTTCAATCATTTTCCATTAGGCTTGATATGTATCGATGATGGAGACGATGAATCACATTGGCAAGATCGTGTTAGTTCGGGGTTTGATCGTTTGGTTGCATTTGCATCAATTGAATTGACGAAATCACGTCGTTCGATTGAAGATGGTGCACCGTCAACCAGTCCCGATTCCGGTATCAACCAAAGCAGTGATGGTCGAACATTTTTATCATCATCGTCATCGTCATCGCAATTGGATGCGCCAACAAATTTGCTACGAACAGTTGTCCCCATCATGAAAACATCGCCAGCTGAAGTGCTCGAAAGTCCACCGCCACCCGATATGCCCCGCACACCAAGCCCATCAAGTCCACCGCCAATCTACTCGGCTCAATCGCCATTCGATCCGTATATGCTGCACAACAGTGACGAAAAACTCAATGTTTCGAGTCAGTATGCGTACCATAACGATGCACCCGAACCCAATCTACCGAAGATTCCATTGAAATATCAACGTCAATCGAAATCGGTGTCGTATAAAAAGAAATTCCGTACATGGGAATATGATGATGGTGCAAATGCCGGTGAAAATGACAGCTTGGACGATTACAATGACTTTAATCACCTACATAAGGCTTCCAAATTTCGACCAAAAGGCAAAAATTGGAGAAGTCACGAAAATGACAACCAAGCATAAAAATGGCCGAAAAGTAAAAATTTAATTGGGTTGAACATGGGCCGCCTAATGCATTAACAAAGAATAGAGAAAAAGAGTTGAAATGAACATAACCGTGAATAATAATGCGTAAACGCGTGTATGAATGTTAACTGAGTAACACTTAAAAGTAACAAAATGTTGAACAAAAATATGTAGTGTGGTTTGTGAGCGAGCGAGCAAGAGAGAGAGAGAGAGATAACTAACTTTAATTTAAGATTAACCTCATTTAGTAAAAATTCATACAGATCGTAGTAACGTTAAGCGATCGCAATTTCGTTTCGCCGTTTATTTGTGACACACGTATAAATTAAATTACAATTTACTGAATATGATTAAATACATTTAGAAGAAAATATAATGTAGACTAAACAACAAAGAGAAAAGAAGTGTTTTTTGAACATTGTTTTTTTTCGGTGTGACGTAAACTGCAAGCATATTGAAATCGATGAACAACCAAACAATTTCCTTCACTTTTAGTTAATTGATTTTGATTTTTATTTATTTGACGTTGAACCATTTTTGGAAAACGGTCTTCTCCCATTCGGAAAGTGTTGGGAACTTTTTTGTTTCTTCTATTTAACTCTGGTTTCTTTTTGCACACATACACACATACATACACTCAAATGAATTTATATTTATGTTGAAAAGCAAATGGATCATTACATTCGCTAGACTGCCAAACTTTAAATCTTTTTTTTTCTTTTATGTTTAACCTCTTTTGTTTTTATTACAAAAAAAAAATCTTTTTACGTTTTATGGAGTATTTTCTTTTATCAAACTTCATTCAAATATATTTCTTTGCTCTTTAATTTGTTCTGACTTTTCGTTCAATTGACATAAACAAAATGTTAACACATACACACTTTATAGGGAGTATTTACGTAAGCAAACAAAATATACTAGTTAATCATTTAATCGCAACTATCACCGTGGAAATGGAAACGTATAATGTTTAGTAAAATGAGAAATTAACGTTGGCATTTGAATAAAACTCTATTTTTGATTTTCAATCGAAATTTCCGTCTTCACATAGAACAAACACATCAAATAAACAATGCATTCGAATTCGAAATTTTTTGATCTACAAGTATTCATTTGAAAAAGAAAAAAACAAAGAATAGAAAAAGGGAAAGAGTTATTTTGTACAATTCGCACTAGATCATTTTCAATAATCTTAGAGACTGATCATTTCTGTTCATTTCATTCACCTAGATGCACTCATTTCCATTGGTCAATAATACCACATTCGACATCTTGCTGTTCATCTCTTCGCGAATGGAATAACGAATAAATGTTTTTTTTCTTTTCTGAATTACTGCCATAGAATTTAAGAGATCATTTTGGTCAGAAATTCATTGAAAATCAAATTGATTTGTTCAATATGACTTTAATTTTTTTTTCTCTTCAAATTAATGTGTTCAAACCGACAAACATGGTAACAAATTTGACGTTTTCATTACATAAATTGAGCCACTTATATTCTCAGTTTGAGTAAAATAAATTACAATGTAGCAATAGAATCAGACATAAAAATACCTTACTACAAATGAGACTCAAGATTTTTTTTTTCTAATTTGAAATTTATCAAAGTAAATTCGAAAAATGAGACCATAATGGCCCAACCAATCGAATATAAACAGAGCAATAAATTCAACAACACTTTTGATATCATTTTCCAAAAATAAAAATTTAAACACTAAACAACAACAAAATAAGTAATTGTTTTGCTAACCGGCTTGTGTATTGATAAGCGAGAAAATAAAACAAATTTGTATAATCGAAAAGATGTATTATATGTGTGATTGATTCATTTTTTTTAAACGCGGATAGTTATGCAAACACAAAAATAGAAGAAAAACCAAATGCATAAAAAAGAACACAATTTACAATGATCTAGTAAAAGAAAATTAATTAATAAAATGAATTGCAATAATACAGCAAGAAAAAACAACAACTGCGTTTATTTTGATTTTCGTTCAACGGGATTCATCCAAATATTAGTGGTTTGTATCTACTATATTGTAAACGGATTCGTTTTGGTCGATTGTTTGCAGTGAACTTTGTGAGTATGTCGTTTTCAAGTAAATCTATGCATTTGAACCAGAACCTAGAATTTTATCTACAAGTAAGTGAGTATCTCTTATTAGGGCGGTTCAAATTGCAAAAGTTTCGATTTCCCACCATTCCCGTCGCGATTCTGAAAATTCATCGAGAAGAAATAAGAATGAGACGGTTCCGGCACCCTCGGTCCAAATAAAATACAAATGCACGTGAATTTTGAAAATTTTCTGTATCGCTCTTTGGAAATGCATTTTCAAATATCAAAATTCGATGAAATAAGACTTTTGAACGGAAAACGGATGCTTGTGTATTATTTCTAGCACCAAAATTTATAATATTTGCCAAGAAATCAGGTACATAAAGTGCATACCAATATAGATAATTTGAAAAAAGACCAAAAAATAGATATTTTTCCAATTTTTCTTGGATATATTCGGCAAACGTCCTTTTAAAGTTCAATTTTTGAAACGTGTAATGAGCTGTTTCTACTTGATTTTTGACGAAGAATCGATTTATGATCACATTCGATTCAAAACAATGTGATTTATGTGGCGAAAAATACGAATATTTCAAACCAAAATTTGCAAACGATGACGATGAGCTCCGGTTTCATAGCTAAATCACCACATTGAGCAAACAATTTCTACATTTGCTGCCTTCAAACTTCTAGTACAATCCCTTACGGACATTTTGAGTACCAACATAACCAAGTCAAAGGATTTTTTCACATAGTACTAGCCTCATATTTGATTGGTTCGATTTCAACTCTTAAAAAATCGACTTTTGGTCAATAATTCCCACAAATATGGAAATTTCAGGGTTGGTGTCTTGGCGGAAAGTTTTTTTTCTCGAAAACAATGGGAATCTTTACAGACGAAAACACTAAAAAATGGCTATTTAAGGTACCTCTCGAACAAAAAAGACATTTTTTCTGGATTTTGGTATGAAAATATCATTTTTGGTTCGGGAGGTATTCCAAAAAGCCACTTTTCGAGTTTTTGTCTATACAAACACCTATTTTTATGAATAAAAATAACATTTGTCCCAGACACTTACCCTTGAAAGTGGTTTTTTGTAGTACCTTTCGAACAAAAAATGATGCTGAGGAAATAAAATCAAAATGGTGATGCATTTCAAAGCTCCGTGGAAATCCCAATATCATTTGACAGAGCTTCTGCGTATTTCCTTAACCAAACAGTATTGCAATTTACCAGACGTTCGCATTTGCATTGCTTAGGAAGCAGCATGTTTTAAGGCACAGCATTAATGCTAGCATATCGATGGTTGCAACAGCGACGCATACACGGATCTCGCGCTCACAAAAGCCGCACACACATCTCTCGTGCTCAGTAGCCGTCGCATCAACAAACATACACACGCATACAACAAACGTATATATATCACGCAAACGTATATACATCGCGCTTTTGTGAGCGCGAGATCCGTGTATGCGTCGCTGTTGCAACCATC
>NW_022595244.1:14853373-14854765 GCF_009176505.1 Sitodiplosis mosellana | reverse complement strand
ACTTTAATTATGTTACTTTTTGCTTTGTATATGTCCATCGGACAAATACCAATGGATTGGGCTTAATATCTCTATTGATTGAAAGGTTGAGTGTAAAAGCTCAATTCAGCTGAATCCAATTATGGAAATCATAATATTTATAGAAATGAAATTGTTCAAAAAACTTAAGATTTCAAAACGCTCAGAGCCGAGATTTGCATAAGTTTTCTGCACGATTAAGATTTCTGATACCAAAGATTTCCTAACGTTCACTGTAGTTTGTTGCTTAACCTTCTGCACACCAAAATATGGAATATGTAAACTAGTAGCCGATGACACTTATACGCGAGTTGATTTACATCTAGCAATAAACGAACGAAAAATGTCACTACTTTCTAGTTACATTAGTCACTAAACGACCAGATGTCACTTGTTTAGCGGTTTATTTACATCATACACTAAATTTTAAAATGACAGATTTAGGTGTGTGACTGTGTTTGGTGACACTTTTGTCACTTTCATTATGAAAAGTGAAAAAAATAACTTTTCATGAAATTTTTTATCTGAAACTTTGGGAATGCTCTTCCGACCATTAAATCTATTATATATCTCGATGACGAGTAGAAAAATCACTATATCAGAATTCAGTTGACTGTCAAACGCAGCCACTACACATCGAACTTTCGGATGGTTCAAAGAATAGATTTCAGTGTTATATGATATAAATAAAGGCATAAATAATGAAGATAATATTGTATTCAATCGAATATCATATAAATTCAAAGGAAAATATTGAAAACATGTTATTTTTAGATGACAAAAATGTCACTAAACACAGTCCATGTTCTATTTACCCAAACACAGTCAGAAGGTTAACAGTATGTGTGTAAGTATACAGTGTTTATGTTGAACAAATTCCAAAACAAATTCCAAATCATTGGATTATGAACTGAAGTAATTAATTGTTGTTTTATTTTCAATGTGATTTTAAAATGAGAAGGTTGATCCAAATATGTATCCAAAGGAGTCGTAAAGAGAAAACAGAAAAATAGCTCAATACATTACACGTAGAACTAAATATAGAATATTTATATAGAAAATAAAAATAGCAATGAGGCAATAATCGAAAAATATTTTCGTTACACATTGGTCGATGGTGATGATCATAATATTGAATATTGGTTCATTAAAAATGCGTCAATCGCAAACACACGTGTTGCTGATTTGAACTATAGATTCAATTCATTTACGAACGTTGCATACGTACTTTAAATGGCACAACAATTACGCATCGCTCCAAGTTCATTGCGTCGCATCAAAAATACATTTAAATTTAAACCGAAAACAAAATGATCATAGCCAAAAATAATTCCGACACCAATTTATTTAATACAAAAATGAATGTAATAATTT
>NW_022595244.1:14851730-14853363 GCF_009176505.1 Sitodiplosis mosellana | reverse complement strand
GCAGTAACAAAGCATAGAATTTGAACGATTCGCAAATAATGTGCAGAGAATGTGCGAATTCGTAGCCAACAATTGCAATGAAACAATCGAAATCGATAAATTCGACCGACATAAATCCCCTAGCATTAAACGATTTTACTGAATAAAAATGAGGATGTAATCCACAAAAATGAAACTGTTTCATTTGTCCTTGTTAGTGAATTTCCTGAAAAATGCATTAACTAACTCGATATGTATGCAACAGTTTTTTTTGTATACTGAAATGAAAACATGGCATTGATCTGCCACGACCGATGCGAAAGGCGACGAATGCGCGCTAAGTTAGTCGCAACAAGAAACACTCTGCATTATGAATGACATAGATTTTGGTGTGTTAGCTATAGTTCTGATTTCGCTGATTCTAATGTGATATATGCCATTAACGGTATCGAACGAAAACACACATTTATTTATTTATTACGAAGCCTACATTTATGCCAATATGTGTTCACAGCGAGCTGAGAACATGCTGTTCATAGACCCAATACGGCATAAATTCCGCCCATGGTGCGTCTTTTGCAAAGAGATTACAGTCAGGGGAGGGATGATATAAAAGTGAAGCTTCCATATCAGAATTGGGTTCGGAAAACCATGGCAAAACCGGCCTGATTCTGGAGAACCAGGGGAAATACAATGATGATGAGTTTTTACAATTAAAGTACGATAACATCAATGGGAAAAATCAAATGAAAAATCACAAACTAAAATCTAGATTGGATAAGAAATTTCATAACAATGGTCCGAGAATTTGCGATTTGAAAAATTTGAAAAATTTGAAAAATTTCAGAAAATTTACTGCGTAGAACGTAACAGATGCTTTAGATTATTCTAAAACACGACTAGAGATTTAGAATTTTTAATTTCGACCGGTATACTATTCCAAAAGTTGATTGCAGAGAAACTAAATATACGTATTCTGAATTTTCGTTATCAACCGATACATCAAATAAAAGCCGAATAAATTCTCTTTCGAATAGATATAAACATGTTGGGAATTTATGAAGTAATTTTGTGGATATGGACATGCAAATCGGAAGATCGAGAGTTTATGTTACAAATTGGTGTTTTTACGATACTTAGGTAAATTCAGCAAAGTATTCGGTATATCGCAAAGGAGTTCTTTGACTAACTCAAAATCTCAGCGAAAGTATAAATTGAATGGAAATGACATTCGTTTATGAAAAGTTATTTTTATTACCTAATCAGTATTCGTAAAAATTCAGAATGCGTCAATCACAAACACTTGTGTTCGTTGTTACTTTTTGGCCAATCCATTAAATGCAACACGCAGTGGCAACTCATTTTATTACTTATTTTCCGCAGTGAATTACGCAAACCCATGATTTTACGTCAAAGATTTTAAAATAAAACCGAGAAAGGATAAACGAAACCATCAATACGAAAATGATCTTCGATGAAAGTAATAATGTGAAAAAAATATATTATATATTTTCCACAATATGGAATGAAATAAAAATATACATTTTTTTCTTATTTGGATTTACTTTACGCAGACATTCAGTATTCTCTACGTTTTAAATTAAACAGGTGGTGTCAGTTATGTTTTGAATATATTCTTTATTTTTCCAAAATT